>NC_142766.1:3973333-4336666 GCF_054948205.1 Urtica dioica subsp. dioica | reverse complement strand
TACTAACCTTTCTTGAAGCTTGAACTTTGAAGAAGCTTTTGGAAAGTTTGCAACGCTCGTCTCCCCTCGCAGCACGTCTCTCTTTCTTTCCTCGGCACCTCGAGCAACCACGAAAGTTTCTATCACTAAATCACTCGAAAAGAAGGAATCAGTGAGTGGGCACTTTTAAACGCTACGACTTAAGAACGAGTCTCGAAGTCGCAGAGCTAAACACTAGGTCGAGTGAGGACCTAGGTGCCAAGACAAGAAAAAATCGAAAATAAACTAGAGAGAGAGAGAGAGGATTTTCGGCCAAGTTTTAGAGAGAGAGTCTCTCAAATCTCTTAAACTTGGATGAATGAAATGTGAGGAATGGGGCTCCTATTTATAGGAGAGGTTTTACCTTCAATAAGGTACTTTCCTCTTCTATAGAATATCACATATTCATGAGCAAAAATCCCTTATTTCCCATTCCATGTTGGGCGCCCAAGGCTGCCTCCTAGAGGCTTGGATTTGTTTCCTTTTTTGTTCCTTGCCTTGCCCATTACTCTCTTGGCCGAAATTCCTTGTGCATCTTCATGCAAATTTGTTTCCTCTTTTTCTTTTGGCAAGTATCTAAATACATTTATGCACAAAATAAACTCTCTTTCCTTGGGTATTATGGGCGCCTATTCTCATCTAGAAGGAGCTTCTAGAAGCTTCTTCATTTGTTCCTGACAACATGAGAAAAGCCCATTAAGAATTTTCAATAAAATTCTTATGAAACGAAATTAATTCACAAGGCCCAATAATCAAGTTATGGCCGAGTGACATTAAGTCATCAAATGAACTTATCAAAAAATTTATTGACATTCATTTCATCATATGTCTCAAAAGACAAAAATACCCTTTTGACTATTTTCGTTTTTGTTTTGACTTAGCTTCCAGTTTAACTATTCCTATCGATGTGATTCGCGACAGTGACCTCATGGACCCAAATGAACAAAGCTTGAGCTAAAAACTTGGACTCAAAAGTTCACAAACCTTTTCCAAGTTTAGCTTAATGCCAACTGACTCCACTAAAGAGCTGACACTGAAAATCTCTCGGTTCAAATGAATTTATTTTCTACTCAAGAATTCGACCTAATTATGATGAGCGGATCCACTGAATATTATCTATGTTTACCCTTCATGAATGTCATCAGCTAGTCGGGATTTACTAAATTACCATTTTACCCTTCTAGCTGTTATTTCCTCAACTCATTTGTCGCTTGTGAATAAGTTAGAAACAATGTATTGACGAGGAGCTAACAAGTCACATTGTTTCATCCAAAAGAGTCAGGACTCAATTTGGACACTGGCCAGTTCATTTATTCACACTCCAAGGAACAAAGCATGAGGTGACATACATTGCATTTCAGCAATCTTGTACATGAATTCCATATCTATGAGAACTTCACAAAGTTACTCATGACAGACTCACAACTTAGTACTTCACCAATAGGCCTTGTTCGGAATCACATAGTGAGTCCGAACTTTGACTTTCTCAAATGAGAATACTAAGGTGTGAAATGGCATGTCTCATTTCAGGATTAAGGTAAGCATGATGCAATTCATACATAGTGACTTCGAGACATAAGAGATTAAATGGTTTGTTCTTATACTGTCTCTAGAAGTGCACTGGTCAATTCAGTATCTTCGGAAGATACCTAGAAGAACTATAGAGTCCCCAACTCTCAATGCCTCATAACCAGACATCATAGATTCTTCTAACAATCATACTGAGGTCAATAGTCCTTTGACCCTAAGATTGCGAATATATCGTTTTAAGCAAACTACGAAGAGTTTGTTCATGCAAATCTACATTTGTCTCTTCGTAAGTTGTTTAGTTTGTTTATGGACTAAAAGACTATGGTTTTATCATAAAGCTTCAGACAAGGAAGATTGAATGAACGTTTCAACTTCTTATTAATGAATAAGCAATTACAAGCAAGAGTCTTCGTAAGACTATATGACATCAAATGTACATAAATAGACACTACTACTCTTCTTGTGGGCACCATTGACAACAAACTCCCACTTGACTCAAAGAAGATGTGAGTAGTCCTACATGCCTAATCCCTCTCGAAGTTGGTCGAAGACCATGTTCGCTAGGGCCTTGGTGAATGGATCTGCCAGAGATCTACTTCACCTCCACGTCTCCGCGCTGCGCGATCTCTCGAATCAAATGGTATTTCTTCTCTATATGCTTAGAGCGCTTAGGGCTTCGAGGTTCCTTTTAGTTAGCGACAGCCCCACTATTATCACAATAAAGAGTCATGGGCTCGTCGACGTTTGGAACAACTTCCAAATACTTAAGGAATTTTCTAAGCCATACAGCCTCTTTGGATGCTTCACAAGCAGCCACATATTCTGCTTCCATTGTGGAGTCAGCAATGCAAGATTGCTTAATAATTCTCCACACAACAGCTCCACCATTAAGGATGAACACAGATCCCGAAGTGGATTTCCTGGAATCCTTATCCGCTTGAAAATCGGAGTCGGTATATCCCGTCATAGTCAGGTCAGTACCTGAGTATGTAAGCATCAAGTTCCTAGTTCTTCGAAGATACTTAAGAACATGCTTAACAGCAATCCAGTGCTCGGGTCCAGGGTTCGATTGGAAACGGCTAACTTACGCCAACGGCGAAAAATATATCAGGTCTAGTGCAAAGCATAGCATACATGAGGCTTCCTACGGCAGAGGCGTAAGGAATTTTCCTCATGTCTTCAATCTCTTGTGCAGTCTTTGGAGAGTGGTCTTTAGAGAGTGAAACTCCATGCCTAAAGGGTGTTTGCCCCTTCTTGGAGTCTTGCATCGAGAAGCGATCCATTATCTTATCAATATAAGATGCTTGAGAGAGCGACAGGGTCCGGTTTTTCCTATCTCGAAAGATTTGGATCCCCAGAATGTACGCGGCTTCTCCTAGATCCTTCATATCGAATTGCTTTGCCAGCCAGACCTTAACCTCAGATAACTTAGCCACGTCATTACCAATGAGTAGTATATCATCGACATATAGTACCAGAAACACAACTTTACCTTCGTGTATTAACTTGTAAACACAAGGCTCATCTATTGACTGTTCAAAGCCAAAGCTCTTTACAGTTTCATCGAATCTAATATTCCATGACCTAGATGCTTGCTTTAGTCCATAAATGGATTTAAGCAACTCACAAACCTTGGTCTCTTGACCTTCTTCCATGAAACCGTCTGGTTGAGCCATGTAAATGCGCTCGTCAAGATTGCCATTCAGAAAGGCTGTCTTGACATCCATTTGCCAGATCTCATAGTCGAGAGCTGCAGCTATGGATAGGAGTATGCGGATGGATTTAAGCATCGCGACTGGCGAGAAGGTTTCTTCATAGTCAATCCCTTCTTGTTGGGTATAACCCTTCGCCACAAGTCGTGCTTTGAACGTCTCGACGTTCCCATCAGGACCCATTTTCTTCTTGTATATCCACTTACACCCTACGGGTTTAATCCCTTCAGGAAGGTCTACAAGTTTCCAGACTTTGTTGACATACATCGAGTGCATTTCAACTTTCATGGCGTCAAGCCAAAGGTTTGATTCAGAACAAGCCATCGCTTGGCTATAGGAAACAGGGTCATCCATGTCGGAGATGGCTACGAGAGAGTCTCCATAAGACATGTACCTGTCAGGCTGTTGAACAGCCCTCCCACTACGTCGAAGTACTACTTGACGAGATTCTGATGAGTTCGGTTGTGTTTCAGTTGGGGTAAGAACAGTTCTTGCAGATGAGGTAGAAGCTTCCTCACCCAACTTTTCTTCAAGCACAATTTTGCTTCTAGGTTTTGCATCCTTCATAAAGTCCTCCTCGAGGAAACGAGCATTCGTGCTAACGAAAGTCTTATCGTCCTCGGGACTATAGAAAATGAAACCTTTGGTTTCCTTTGGATATCCCACAAACAGGCACAATTCTGACCTACTAGCCAACTTGCTAGTCTTTTGCCTTAGCACATGTGCAGGGCAACCCCAAATTCGGATGTGGCCCAAACTTACTTTACGGCCAGTCCATCTTTCATAAGGAGTACCAGGAACCGTTTTAGACGGAACTTGGTTCAGAATGTAAGCGGCTGTTTCGAGGGCATATCCCCAAAAGGAAAGCGGGAGTGATGAGTAACTCATCATCGATCTAACCATCTCCATAAGAGTTCGGTTTCTTCTCTCTGACACTCTGTTTTGTTGAGGTGTGCCAGGTGCGGTAAACTGAGAAGCGATACCTTCTTCTTTAAGAAAGTCATCGAACTCTCCAGACATATACTCACCACCTCGATCAGATCGAAGGGTTTTGATCACTTTGCCAGTTTGCTTTTCCACTAAAGCCCTAAAGACCTTAAATACGTTAAAGGTCTCGGATTTGTGTTTAAGCAAATAGACAAACCCATATCGCGAGTAATCATCGGTAAAGGTAACGAAGTATTCGTATCCTCCACGTGCCTGTTGGCTGAGCGGACCACATACATCAGAATGTATCAGTTCCAGCAACTCAGTGGCTCTTCGACCCTTATCAGAGAAAGGTCGCTTAGTCATTTTTCCTTCTATGCAGGATTCACAAGTAGGTAGTGAACCTATTGCAGAGGCTTGGAGTGGACCGTCCCTCACAAGTCTCTTAATCCTATCTAGACTTATATGACCAAGTCTTAAGTGCCATAGGTATGTTGATTTTGTTAGATCAGAGGATTCAGAAAGTTTGATCCTCTTTGGCTCCCTAATTAGATCGTTATCTATTTCGGTGTCTAAAAGAGAAGGTTGAGTGGGATAGATGTAAAAAAGAGCATTCTTCATACATGCATCAGTGACAAAAGAATTATCAGGAAACGAAATACGAATTCCATTCTTAATGAACTTTAAACAATAATCTTGCTCAAGAAGACGAGCAACGGATATTAAGTTCTTACCAAAGGTAGGAACAAAATAAACATTATTCAAGTTTATAGTACGGTCTTCAAAAGACAATGTCACGGATCCCACAGCCTTCGCAGACACCAGGCTCCCATCACCCCATTTGAAACAGAACTCGCCTTCCTCTAAGCTTTTGGTTTTCTTAAAACCATTCAAGGAACAACAAATATGATTAGTAGCAGCGGAGTCAAGAATCCACGTTGATACATTATCAGCTACTAAGCATGCTTCAGTAACTAGTACAATGCTATGTTCCTTTGCTTTGAGATAGGCAGTACAGTTCCTTTTATCGGCCTTGTGAGGTCTCTTCTTAGTTCCAGAGGCGGAGGCTTTTTTCTCAGTAGCATGTGCCTCTCCTTGATTCCTCTTTCTCTTAGTGAGACCCACAGCAGTGTGAAGTTCCATCATAAGCTTGGTAACAGTGTACACTAGCTTGTTTATGGAGTAGTTCATCTTGGAGGTATCAAGAGATGCGGGGAGAGTTTCTAAGATCATATCTATGACATTCTTCCCATCAATCTCAGATCCTAGGATTTCCATTCTATTCAGAAAACTAATGATCAGTATCATAAAGTCTCTAATAGGAGTCCTAGCCTTGATCATACGACAGTTCATAAACTGTCGGACTGCTTGTAGCCTTGTCTGACGCCTTTGCCCTCCAAACATCTCAAGGAGATTGTAGAGCATGTTAGCGGCAGTCTCGATGTCACGATGTTGCTCTTTCAGCACATTGTTCATAGATGCCAAGATATAGCACCTCACAATCACATCGGATCGAAGCCAGGCCGCTAAGGCGTCATTGTCCTCTTGAGTTGAATCATCATTCGTCAGAGGAGGACACGGGGTGGTGAGTACCCATTTGTGCTTGTTAACGATAGGTATTATGTCGAGGTTACGTTTCAAATCTATGTAGTTTTCGTTTTCGAGTTTGTTCGAGGAAAGAATGAAAGAGAGAGAGTTGGGAGACATATTGCCTATTAAAGTTGAAACAAGTTTATGATTAGTCTTTGGTTTAGGATTTAAGTTTGTTTAAGACTTTATAAAATCCAAAGGTGTTATGAACGAAATGACACTTTACTCCTTCGAGGGAAGGCCGCAACGAGTCTCCTTTCATAAGTAAATGACTCATCATTAATGCATAGCCAAGATGTCAATACATCAATTTTGACTAGCCACCTTGTAAATTGGTTTGATCACTCACATCCTTTCGCAGGGCCTCGAGGGAGGATTACTAGGGATTGAGTCTAAGTGTGTAACCAACCACTTAGTCCAAAAGATTGACTTTGAAAAACAATCCGCCGAGGGGAGGCCTTGTCATCATCGTCTCACTCTCGGACGTAGCTCATTGAGCAATGATCAGAGCAAAGCGCCCTTGAGTACTCTCATTTAAGAGAGGGCCACGAGGGTGACTCTTAGTCCGGCGACACTTGCACTTTTCATTAGTGTTGGGGATCGTGGGTTACAAACAACAAGTATAACCCTCCCACTTAGTTTTTGGAGTTGGTTCATCGACTCTTATAATTTCGGAAACAGATTTCCTAGTTAGAGAGCGACAGAGCGGACAACTAGAAGAGAATCCTAGATCGACATGTTCAGAGTAGTATTAGTGCATAAAGGCACAAGGTACATACTCGATCTTTTCCTATTTTCTATTTCGGGAAAGTGCGTGAGGGAAGTGTGAACTTCAACTCACTCGAACACTTGAAAGTTTGAGATTACACATCTTTTTATTTTTCGGCTTGTCTACAAGGAGACCTCCCACTCAAATTTTCAAGAGCATATAGATTTTGAACATATGTGATATAGATATAGTTTTGAAAACATTTTGAAAATTTATTTGATTTGGATGACAAAATATTTTTCAAGTTTGAAAGTGAAAACGGTTTTTCAAAATTCAAACTAGTTTTGTAAAAACTCAATTTCAATTAATCTTTCAAAAAACAAAACTTTTAATCTTACACATCATGTTTATAATCATATGAAAAACATTTTTTCTCAAGAAAATTTTCTCATTAGAGTTCTATAACTCATGGTAGTGGGGTTTGAAAATCCGGATTTCTAAAAAACTGGAGTTTCAGACAGCCGCGCACCTCGGAGTAAAATCGCCATATCTGGCGGCTCCGATGTCCTTTTGAGCCGAAACCGGTGGCATTGGACAGAGGACAGACAGAGCTTTAATATGATTCAAGAATCATTAAATTTAGATTTCTGAGCAGAGAGTTATGCCACTTTTAATGCGGGTTTACTCCAGCTCGAAGAAAAAGAAATAAATTAAAGCTTGGTCCTTTTTAGGTGCGAAAAAGAATCAAGTGTAACGGAACGTTTTAAGATGTTGTTTAAAGCTTTTATTTGTGTTTTATTAGCATGGTAATAACATAGAATAAAAGAAATAACAACAAGCATAAAACGATTCAAGTAAAAATAAGAAACTAGCAAGATATCAAAACTAGTCACAAACTTTTACTCGAAATTTCTCAAACCTTTAAAACACGTTTTTCAATATAAAAAATTAAAAACTTTTAGAACTGATTCTAATGTGTTTTAAAAACATCCCAAACTCATAGAAAATCAACATGCTTTTTAATTTAAAGACACGAGCATTAAATTAAAAAAAAATCTAAGATTACAATTCTAACTTGTCACAAAATTAGTAAACTTTCGAAAACGATTTTCAAGCTCATAATTTTAAAAACATGTACATGCTAATCTTGACCATAGCTCTGATACCATTTGTTGGAATCGATCTAGGGTTTGAGAAAATAATTAACGCTTCGGTAAGCGGCGGAATTTTAAAAATTTTCTTTTACAAGTAAAACAGTTTTTACTAACCTAGACAAGTGCAAGTACATGTAATTAAAAACCAATATGAGCTAGAAGTTTACTAACCTTTCTTGAAGCTTGAACTTTGAAGAAGCTTTTGGAAAGTTTGCAACGCTCGTCTCCCCTCGCAGCACGTCTCTCTTTCTTTCCTCGGCACCTCGAGCAACCACGAAAGTTTCTATCACTAAATCACTCGAAAAGAAGGAATCAGTGAGTGGGCACTTTTAAACGCTACGACTTAAGAACGAGTCTCGAAGTCGCAGAGCTAAACACTAGGTCGAGTGAGGACCTAGGTGCCAAGACAAGAAAAAATCGAAAATAAACTAGAGAGAGAGAGAGAGAGGATTTTCGGCCAAGTTTTAGAGAGAGAGTCTCTCAAATCTCTTAAACTTGGATGAATGAAATGTGAGGAATGGGGCTCCTATTTATAGGAGAGGTTTTACCTTCAATAAGGTACTTTCCTCTTCTATAGAATATCACATATTCATGAGCAAAAATCCCTTATTTCCCATTCCATGTTGGGCGCCCAAGGCTGCCTCCTAGAGGCTTGGATTTGTTTCCTTTTTTGTTCCTTGCCTTGCCCATTACTCTCTTGGCCGAAATTCCTTGTGCATCTTCATGCAAATTTGTTTCCTCTTTTTCTTTTGGCAAGTATCTAAATACATTTATGCACAAAATAAACTCTCTTTCCTTGGGTATTATGGGCGCCTATTCTCATCTAGAAGGAGCTTCTAGAAGCTTCTTCATTTGTTCCTGACAACATGAGAAAAGCCCATTAAGAATTTTCAATAAAATTCTTATGAAACGAAATTAATTCACAAGGCCCAATAATCAAGTTATGGCCGAGTGACATTAAGTCATCAAATGAACTTATCAAAAAATTTATTGACATTCATTTCATCATATGTCTCAAAAGACAAAAATACCCTTTTGACTATTTTCGTTTTTGTTTTGACTTAGCTTCCAGTTTAACTATTCCTATCGATGTGATTCGCGACAGTGACCTCATGGACCCAAATGAACAAAGCTTGAGCTAAAAACTTGGACTCAAAAGTTCACAAACCTTTTCCAAGTTTAGCTTAATGCCAACTGACTCCACTAAAGAGCTGACACTGAAAATCTCTCGGTTCAAATGAATTTATTTTCTACTCAAGAATTCGACCTAATTATGATGAGCGGATCCACTGAATATTATCTATGTTTACCCTTCATGAATGTCATCAGCTAGTCGGGATTTACTAAATTACCATTTTACCCTTCTAGCTGTTATTTCCTCAACTCATTTGTCGCTTGTGAATAAGTTAGAAACAATGTATTGACGAGGAGCTAACAAGTCACATTGTTTCATCCAAAAGAGTCAGGACTCAATTTGGACACTGGCCAGTTCATTTATTCACACTCCAAGGAACAAAGCATGAGGTGACATACATTGCATTTCAGCAATCTTGTACATGAATTCCATATCTATGAGAACTTCACAAAGTTACTCATGACAGACTCACAACTTAGTACTTCACCAATAGGCCTTGTTCGGAATCACATAGTGAGTCCGAACTTTGACTTTCTCAAATGAGAATACTAAGGTGTGAAATGGCATGTCTCATTTCAGGATTAAGGTAAGCATGATGCAATTCATACATAGTGACTTCGAGACATAAGAGATTAAATGGTTTGTTCTTATACTGTCTCTAGAAGTGCACTGGTCAATTCAGTATCTTCGGAAGATACCTAGAAGAACTATAGAGTCCCCAACTCTCAATGCCTCATAACCAGACATCATAGATTCTTCTAACAATCATACTGAGGTCAATAGTCCTTTGACCCTAAGATTGCGAATATATCGTTTTAAGCAAACTACGAAGAGTTTGTTCATGCAAATCTACATTTGTCTCTTCGTAAGTTGTTTAGTTTGTTTATGGACTAAAAGACTATGGTTTTATCATAAAGCTTCAGACAAGGAAGATTGAATGAACGTTTCAACTTCTTATTAATGAATAAGCAATTACAAGCAAGAGTCTTCGTAAGACTATATGACATCAAATGTACATAAATAGACACTACTACTCTTCTTGTGGGCACCATTGACAACAGTCCTCATGTCGTCTTAGGGCATGAGAAACACTCTAATTTCAAAATGAGTTTGGTTCCATTTTGTCAAACATATCTAGTTTATTGTCTAATTTCTAGAAGTAAAATTGTCATATATGATGGCCCATGTTTTTGCAACTTAAGCTCTTTTCATAGATGATCAACTCATTTGGTCAGAGGATACCCCTTCGATAGAATCTTAATTAATCAAAAACATTATGATTACTAATAGACTTCTATTTCTCAAAATATATATATATATATATATATATATATATATATATATATATATATATATCTTTACCACCAATACCGATAGGTATCTATCTATCTCGATCATTTGGATTTTCTTATTAGAGTAGTTCCTAATATCAACTATAATTAAAACTTTAGTAATAAAGGGAAACTATATAAAAAAAAATAAAAAAATAAAAGTACAAAACTATTTTTATTAAGTTTTAACCATTTTACTAAAAACAAGCAGTATTATTTTTTTTCAAAATAATCATCTCTACCTTTTTTCCCTCCTCAGTACGGTCTCTCTTTCTCTCTCTCTCTCTCTCTCTCGTACTTTGCCGACCAAATGAATTGAAAGGCAGAGTCTTAAACTTTTTTTTTTCACATTCACACTCTCTCCATAGAAGAAGGAAGACGAAGATGCAAGAGATGTTCGGATCAGTCCGGCGATCTCTGGTCTTCCGTCCGTCGCCGGAGACACACGAAGACTCTTCTTCTTCATCCCCGTCTCCGATTCCGAACTTCGTCGAGAAGATCAATTCATGTATACGGAAGTCCAGAGTCTTCTCAAAGCCCTCGCCTCCGCCTCCATCGCCGCCGCCGATCCGGTGGCGCAAGGGCGAGTTGATCGGCTGCGGCGCCTTTGGGCGTGTGTACATGGGAATGAATCTTGATTCCGGCGAGCTTCTCGCCGTCAAACAGGTCTGTCTGATTGATAGGGCTTTGATTTTTATTGCTTCTTGTCAGGCTTTCGGTTCATTAGGGTTTATTATGCAACAATTCTGCAAATTTTAAGCATATCTAGTTTCTTCGTTATTAGTTTATAGTTTGTGGATTGGGGATTTCGGTCCTGTAATCTGAGTTTGATCTGTTTCTTGGTTTTGGTTCTTCTTTTTTTATCCAGGTTTTGCTTGCGACCAATAGCGCTTCAAAGGAAAAGGCACAGGTGTGAGTTTCAATACGTAGTGTACAATGCTCAATTCCAAAAAATTCAAAGAAACTGCGATGATATTTATGTTTTTTTGTTTTATTGTATAATCGCCATTACATAAGGTGTAAACTATATGATAAGCTGAATTGACTCAATTCAATGTATGTGTATCGCAAGTGTTGGTTGGTTTTTCTACACTCTTTAATGTGATATTTTGGATATCATTTACGACAGGCTCATATTGAGGAGCTCGAGGAGGAAGTGAAGCTTTTGAAAAATCTTTCTCATGCTAATATTGTTGTGAGTACGACGCTCTAGCCTGGGATTCTCTTTTAAGTGTCGAAGCATGTCATTCTTCTGATGGTCCATTTTCTATTTTGTTATTTAGAGATATTTAGGTACAGTGCGAGAGGAGGAAAACCTAAATATTTTCTTGGAATTTGTTCCTGGTGGATCAATATCATCACTTTTGGGAAAATTTGGGCCTTTCCCAGAGGCTGTAAGTTTAAGAAAAGTTTGTTAATATCTGTTGTTACTTGTCACCAGTTAAGCTTATTTTAACTGCTGAACGAATTTGTTAAGCAGGTTATAAGGGCATACACAAAGCAGTTGTTATTGGGACTTGAGTATCTACATAAAAACGGTATAATGCATAGGGATATCAAGGTACTTTTTCTTTCCGCTGCTTGTGGTATATGGGTGGAATATTATGTATGTCCGATACCTTACCACTCGAAAAACATGTGTGCCTAATAAATTGCAGGGTGCTAATATTCTTGTTGATAATAAAGGATGCATTAAACTAGCGGATTTTGGGGCATCAAAACAAGTTGCTGAGCTGGTACATAAACTAGAGTTTCCGTTGTCTTTGTTTTACATTGTAATTTTATTTTTCTGATTTCCTTGCGGTGTTGTTATTCTTCTAATCGATATATGCATATATATTGTTGTAGGCAACGATTTCCGGTGCCAAGTCTATGAAGGGTACCCCATACTGGATGGCTCCTGAAGTCATTCTCCAAACTGGTCATAGTTTGTAAGCTTGATAATATACATTCTCGTCGTATAATTCATTGCCTATAGGCCCTATATTGCACAAAGGCACCTAATCTTATGATTTCTCTCTACCATTCTTTCTGGATAAATGTTTTTTGGATTGAAATCATTATACATGATTATAAAGAGAACACCTTATAAATGATGTTTTCTAACATTGTGCTCTCCATAGTTTGGTTTGGTTTGGTCCTTTGTTGACATTATGATATAATCATATGATAGAATTTATTTTGTGGTTTAATGTCTGAATATCTGAATGTAACTAATATCGGAAAATAATTCTCTTAGCTCTGCTGATATATGGAGTGTTGGGTGCACTGTTATTGAGATGGCCACAGGAAAACCCCCATGGAGCCAACAATTCCAAGAGGTAATTGTTTTGCATCTGTAACACAATTATCAAAATTCATGAAGAATTGAATACTTGTGTCGCTAATCAAGGAGTTAGATTTTTTTTAGGTTGCTGCACTCTTTCATATAGGGACGACAAAGTCTCATCCTCCAATTCCAGAGAATCTTTCAGTTCATGCAAAGGAATTTTTGCTGAAATGCTTACAAAAGTATCTCTCTCTCTCTCTCTCTCTCTCTCTCTCTCTCTCTCTCTCTCTCTCTCCCTCTCTCTCTCTCTCTCATAAAATGTGGTCATGTTATTCATGTTATATGCCTCGCTAATTATATTTCTTTCTTACTTTCCTCTGTTGTTACTTTCTGATTTAGTTGCCCTATACATTGTGATGGCTTTGGACAATATCCAGTGAAATTACAATTTTCCCTGTTTCTCCTTCGAATTAACTTTTAAATACATTCTGTTCTAGGGTACCAAATCTGAGGCCAGCTGCATCTGAATTGCTCCAGGTTACACATCTACCAGCATTTCTCTTTACTTTGCTATTAATATTTCTTGTTTTCAAAAATCATAAAACTTACTTCAATTCTTGTATAATACTACAGTTGACACGCATCTAATATGCTGATTTACATGCAGCATCCTTTTGTTACTGGAGAAAATATGGAATCTCATTCACTATTTCATAGCCCTCTAATGGTAAGTGCATGTAAAATTTCTTATTGTATTGTACAGTTCAATCAGGTGGCATTACATTCTAAAGTTGTTCTTTTAAATCATCAGGAAACTACCAAAAGCCCTTCTTCGACACATACTGAAAATCCAGAAACCTCGTAAGAAATAAAATGATTATTTTTTTTTTGGGGCTTGAAAATTAATGATCG
Organism: Urtica dioica subsp. dioica; assembly: GCF_054948205.1. Taxonomy (NCBI): domain Eukaryota; kingdom Viridiplantae; phylum Streptophyta; class Magnoliopsida; order Rosales; family Urticaceae; genus Urtica; species Urtica dioica. The sequence continues at coordinate 4,323,379 of NC_142766.1, read as the reverse complement.
ACAGCTTGATTATTAGTTGATTGGCCTTTGCTCAGTCGGTTTTTATTTTCTTCAGTAAATTGTCTACGTTCCCCAACACAAGTGATGTCTGTAATCTGGGTAGTCTGCGATGTTCTTCTGGGAAATTGTTTGAAAGTAATTGCAACTGGAAAGGAAATGGCAGTGACGACGACATGTGTCAGATTGATAGCAAGGACAACTTTACAATTGATAAAGTAAAGCTTAATTCTTCTTTGATTTCTGATGACTTTAAGGTAATTGCTTTCTATCTCGTCATGTTTTGAATTACTTGAGCCCTCAAATGTACATAAACTAAATGTACATGTATTCTGCCATACCCAGAGTTTCAACCCTGTAACTGAACCCTCTGATGATTGGGAGTGCAAATTTGGCACAAGTCCTGAAAAAACATACAAGGAGATAGATTTGGAAGGTGAAACTCTTGCCGATGAAAATAAAGACTTTTCATTTCCATGTGGACCATCACTTTCCGAGGATGACGACGAGCTTACTGAATCAAAGATTAAAGCTTTCTTGGATGAGAAGGTAGAGATCTCTTTTTTTCTCAGATGGTCATGATAGGCTGTTGAAGATATTTACTAGGAACTCTGGATGTTGGAAATGGATTCCATATCTTTGGCTTGCCCTAAATTTATTCTGATTTTTACTTCAATTAAAAAAACTCAGGCTCTAGATTTGAAGAAATTGCAGTCTCCCTTGTATGAGGAGTTTTACAACAGTTTAAACGCAGCTGCATCTCCAAGCTACATCGAAACTACAGGTGGTGATTTGAGTCCAAAGTATTTAAATTTACCACCCAAAAGCCGATCACCAAGCCGTGGTCCCGTCGGTAATGTATCTGCTGCGGCTGATGCTCTGAGCAATGGAAGCCCGGGGAGTAATGGTAAACGTGCAGCATCGAATACTTGTCACGCAAGCGATCATCAGGATTCAAAGGATACCCCTTCACCTCCGCGTAATGATTGGAAAGGGCTTCTACTTGATGGTCAGCTGGAGCCAAACAGTCCAAGGTAGCTCGTGACTTTCAAATCTCCCCTTTTCTATTATTTTTTGGTGGGGGTTGTTTTTTTTTTTTTTTTTGGCTGGAAATGAGGTTTTTTTTATTTAAATGTGAATCTATCGGGTAAAATCACAGTCCAAGCTTTTCTGAGATACAAAGGAAGTGGAAAGAAGAGCTTGATCAAGAGCTTGAGAGGAAGCGAGGTTGGTGTTATTCTAGCTCTATAAATTTTTAAGTACAAACCGGCCGTTTCTTAGACATAAGTATACATTAGATTTGTTCAAGTGACAGCATTTCTCCATGAGTCGAAATATCCCCATTAACTATAAAATTAAATAAAAACCAGAAAACATAACTTTTTTGTTGAAATATTGTACTTTGTTTTACAGAGATGATGCGGCAAGCTGGCGCGGGAGGCAAAACTGCATCGCCTAAAGACCGAGCCTTAAATAGGCGAACAAGGTTCGCTTCGCCTGGGAGCTGAGGATAGCATCAATAGAGAGTTCCTTTGTTGCCTTTTCAAGCAAGTGTTCATTGCTAAACCGGCAGAGATTATGGTTGGTATAAAAAAATACTCGCCAAAGTCTGGTTCTGAACTTTGCCAGAAAACACTCGCTGATGTAGTTCACTTGAGTCAATTTTCTCATTGTTCTTTTGATCAAGGCCAAGATAAGATAAGTGTGAGGGTGGGGGCGCGATAGACTGGTGAAAATCACAATCAGTTTGTACGTGTGGTTCTCAGATGGGAATGAATCTATGTTTCTCAAGTTTGTTTGTATGCCGTAAATTTGTAATAATATTATGAAGAGATAAGTTTGTGATACTCGAACATTTCCGAACACGTTATGCCACTTTTTCATGTGGCCCGCTCCCATATTATTGATATAATATAGTTTGAAAGATTCACGGTTTATTACTAAAAAAATACTCGTTTTGTTGGTGTCTATCTTACACGAGCAATTAACAGAATGAATTAAAATAGAAAGTAATCAGGCACAACTATACCGACATTGAGAAAATATCTTAAAAGAACAAAAAATCACATGACACATTAAATTCTTCGGGAAGATATTCCAAGTGGGATTGATGAACTTGGACGCTGCTTCAATCCGCTTACCATCGCTGTTGTCGGTTCATCATTGTTCTTGTAAACACTGCTCCTTCGGCTCTTCAATGGAGACAGAGACACCAATCTGTTTGCCAATCTCGAAGGAGAGAATGAGCGACGAAGCTTCGATGCAGTAGATATCAACTTCTTGGGAGATTTCCTTGCTGCAATGACAGATCTCTTCGGCGGAGAACGAGCAAGAACAGGTGGGCTCTTAATCTTCACCTGAAACTTCGCTCCCGATCCCAATGGCATTGGGGACTTGATCAAGAACTTGTGTGGACTAGTATGTGCTGTTTTGGGTTTGTTTCTTGCGATGACCGGGGACCTTGTTTTGCAGAATTTATTTTGCTCTGTCGTCGAGTTTGTCGACGAAAAAAGAGGGTTCGGAAACAGGACAGTCTTCTTTGCCCAAGGCTTGTGCCTCGGTGATACTCGGTTAGCTAAATTATACCGAGTGTTGTTTTCCTTCTCGGCGCTTGTCTCTCTTTTGAAGTTGATCCGGGAACGAGCTCGTCGCAGGGTCGGAGATTTCGAGTTCGACCCGGCCGGGTTCAGTTTCTCCTTATTTCTTCTGACTACGAGTTCGGTTTCTTCGAGATGTGGCCTATGTTTCTTCTGATGTGTCACTGGAGTTTTCGGATCATCTGGTGCGATTTTCTTGGTTTTGTGAGAGATTGCAGCCACAATCTCTTTGGCGAATTGGCTCGCTTGTAGGATTTCTCCGACAGTTTCGTCAACTAACATGGCCGGCAATGACATTCGCCGCCACTCTCCTATAACCAAAAAAAATTAAAATTTGCCATTAAGTTGAACAAAATGAGCACAAAATTGGAAAATTAAAAATTGCAGTGAATTTGTTAACTTATTATTTCAAATTTTTTCTGACAATCAAAGAAGAAAATCATACCTGAATTTGGAAACTTTCGAACAGGAGACTTCCTAGTGGCAGGAGTGTTTTTTATCCTGAAAGATATACGAAGAACACCATTTTGAGTTCAAGCTAAAACAACAGGAACATTAAAACTAAAAAGAAAAATCAATAAATAGCAAAAAGATTTAAATATATATATTAATATGTATTTAAAGATACCTGACGGATTCTTGCTTGCATCTGAGGCTGGTCTTCAAATAGCCTCTGGTGCTGCGAGGACTAAGAGTCACTCCGGAGACCACCTTATTTCCTCCTGAAACCGTGTATTGCAATTCCTGTAGCCGAGCCATGCATCGATCCACCTTCATTCACCCAAATACAGTCAATACCCATTAATTACAGGATTAAACGTTTCTATATTCTGTTAAACCATTTTCAGCTGGCAATTTAAAAAAAAAATAAAAAAAATTGGGCATATTCAAGTTGAGATATCAAACCTTTTGGACCGTTTCCCTGAGAAGAGCTGGATTAAGAGCTGCCATGATTTTCCTCTGCTTCGGTGGAGTTCTTGCGACCATCTTTGAGGACTTACAGGACGAGGAAATGGGAAACTGGGTTTGGCTCAGATCTCTCTCTCTCTCTCTCTCTCTCTCTCTCTCTCTCTCTCTCTCTCTCTCTCTCTCTCTCTCTCTCTCTCTCTCTCTCTCTCTCTTATATTGCTGTTCCTCTATGAGATTTATCTCCAAAGTGCAAAAGTCAAACAGCATACACAACTTCAATGTAATATCTCTCAATTATGTTTTTTGTTTTTTGTTTTTTGGATTTCTGCTTTTATTCCAACGGTCGAATTTATCCGGGGGAAAGAAATGTAAGCGAAACGGCTATGTCCTGATTTTCAATGAGAGCCGTTGAATATGGCATGGCATGTCTTGGATCGAACGGTTAGGATCAACTTACCCAACATTAGCTCCTCCCCGTAAATTTTGTCCCTTTTTTTCTGGGATTTTGAGCCGTTGAACGTGTTTGTTTTGTAATAATCGTAGCATTAATGGTAATAATCATTACTACGCGTAGAGGGAGGGAGCAATTTTTAAGAGTAATAGTGTCCGTTAAAAGCCCTTATCAAAATGAAATAAATAAAGAATATATATCATCATTACAATGCTTGAAAAAAATGTAGAAATAACTTCCAATAATCGTTTTTCATAATTTTTTTCAAAATTAATCGCAGATTTATATTTTTTTTATAAATAATCATTTTAATATTTAAAGTGTCTATTTTGTCATTCCTTAGAGCATCTTTAATGGTTTAGCTTAGGGTATTACTTGTTAATCATATTTCAATAATTGTTGACCAAATTTCAATAAATGTTAACCAGATTTCAATAAATGTTAACCAAATTTTAATAAATGTTAACTAGATTTCAATATACCAATATTTTGAACTAGATTTCAATAGCTGTTAACCAGATTTCAATAACTGTTAACCAAATTTCAAAAACTATTAACCAGATTTTAAAAACTGTTCACCAAATTTCAATAGCAGTTGACAAGATTCATTGACCAGATTTCAATAATTGTTTACCTAATTTTGAACACAAGAGCATTTTTGTCTAGAGAATAGGGAAACGGTTATTTCTGAAATGTTTTAACAAGGCTAGTTATGTAATTTTTCCTAGGAAGATTATATTCACAGTGGGTATAAAAAAATGGTCGGACTAATTTTTGGGCCCTTGATCTCTCGTGCTACATCCAGCCCTATGTTTTTTTTTTTTTAAGGGTAAGAGTAACTAATACTATGAACTCATAATTTATGCAAAAATGGCTTGCTCGACACATCATGAAACAAGTTACAACCACCACAAAAAATCCCTCGTTCCAAGACAGCGTCGCAATTGGAAGGCAAAAAAACCTCGGTGAACTATGTCAATTATAGACCAAATCACATTTCTGTTGTAGTACACAGACAACACACCCTACCTCGAACGCAATTCCTTGGGAACATAAGACTATGTCCTTGCTTGCAACCGATTTTATAGTTTCCGACATCATTCTGTGTTGTATTCCTAGATTTTTAGTATCCAACATGTGCATGCATTTCTATCATTCTTGCCGAGAGCTTGTATTCGTTACATCGTAAAATTTCCACTTGATTTTCTTTATCAGGTCTTTGAATTTTTTCTACATGTTATCAAGGAGATAGTGCATGCAAAACCATGTTATGTATTTGGAAATAAATTTTTCACCACGATTCCCACTTTTCTATCAATTACGAAAATCATATGCTCATTCTCCCCCAAGGCTTCCTTTAATATGTTCCTTAAGTGAATCCAGGGCTCATGAGATTTCGATTCACAAGCACAAAAGAGGAGTACAAAAATTTGTTCAATTTTGTCAATCGAACACGTTGTAAATAAAGTTCCTTTGAAATGATTCTTCAAGAAAGTCGCGTCAGCAATATCACATGACGAAAATAGTTCCAACCTTGTCTGAAGGGGCTAAGAGACAAGAAGAAGCTAACAAAACGCTATTGTCGAGTAGGGACAAAGCCTAAGAAAGAACCTAGATTCTTAGTCTAAATCATGTACCTCAACATAGCTAGAAATTCGTACAACTCATTTTCGGTACTATATAGACATTATAGTGCATTCTCGTTGGCCATCCAAGCTTTTTTTTTGTAAGGCAAACTCACGCCGTATTCAATCTGCATGTAATTAATGATATATTTTGGTCTCCACAATCCCATAGTTGGATCTAAAAATTTGTGTTTCACAAACTCTCCCATGAATTTCCGTGTGATTTGAGAGTAATTCCATTGTCTCTCTTTTATAGCACATAATAGCTCAAAGTGACATACTTGTTTTTAGTGTCTTGTTTTCAGTGACATATTTGTGATTAAATTATGGATTTAATGACAACTATCTATTTACTAAATCCATGATTTAATGACAAGCTCTTCATTAAATCCTAAATTTCGTGGAGAATATATTTATAATTGGTCAAAAGATACCTCATAATTTGAGAAATTGTCATTTTGGTTATTATAAATTCCCAAACACTCCAATTACAATTTTCTAAAACTTGAGATGAATTATTTTTCCTACATGTGAAGTGTTTGTTTATGGTGTACAAACTCATTTTTTTTCTCCAAAACTGCTTTGCTAGCAGACAATGCATATCCATGAAGCACGATCCTCCACCATGGATTATTTGATAGGGATTGGGACCTCGCAATCTTAAGTCTTAGATATAGTAGAAGAAATTCCGGACACTTATTCAAGTTGGGTACTAAAAAAAACCACTCTCACGTATATTTAGAGTTGATCAAACCCCTAAAAAATCAAGCTCAACCATGTTGCTTCCTGTAATGGTTCTTCACTTATTTCCAAAACCATATTAAAAAATTTCCAAGTCATGTTCCCACTTCCACATATATATATATATATATATATATATAACATTTCAGTTTGTCATTTTCGTTAACCTCATCAAGTTTTACTATACCGTTTAACTATGATAAGCTATGAGTAATTATATACTGTTGGATTTTAAAGCTTTTTCTAGTCTATTTCTTGAGTAGTTATTTTGAATTTTGTAATTAGCGTTAAAACGAATATGTCAAACTTGTCATTAAATCTAAATTTGTTTGAAGAATTAATGCAAGTTTGTCAGAACGTGACATACTTGTCATTAAATTTCAAACAAACTCATATATAACAAAAAAAACTTGAAAGATAAAACTTGTCATTAAGTACTTATTTCGTAAACAATTTTATCATTAAATATAAGATTTAATAATAAGTTTGTCAAAAAAAATTTGTTTTGATATGTTTATCCTATAAAAATATAATTTAAACTTTCAATATGTAATGATATTGAAAATATATTTATCAAATAATTGGTTACGTAGCCATCTTAAACACTAGCAATTTGGTTTTAGCCAATCTTTCGTTAATTTCCCGTAAATAGCTATCTTGCTTACGTGGCATCTTATTAATTGAATTAGTTTTATACATTTGCCCATATTTATTACGTCCGCTAATTGAATTAGGCAGTTTTTTTTTTAATCTATCCGATTTGGAAAGATTGTTAACGTGTATTTGGAAATTTTCAGCGTTGACTTTAGCTAATTAGTTTCTATTTTCGTGGAAATTCATTATGGATAAAATCTATAAATATATTCTTCATTTATTGATATTATTTATTTTCATTTCAGGGATTATTTTGATCACTGTGCAAAAATCTTTGAATTTTACAATTCTTTTGTCTTTCATATATTCATAATATTAGAACGTCCAAAATATTTCCAGAATTTTTTTCAGTTTATTTACACTAATATAGTGTAAATATGCTTTGTATTTACAATGCATTTACGATGAAACAATTGGTATTAACTGTAAATCAACATTGTATTTACAATATTGGATGGAATTGACCAAAAATAAAAAAAGGGTCATTTCCTATTAGCATATATACAAACCCATTAACCCATATATAGATCTAATTTTTCTAAAAAAACATCTAACCACCATTAATTACGAATTCTGATTCCTTTTCGACCGCCATCGACCTAATCGCCGTCTCCGAGAGGCGGAGACTATGGAGGACCAAAAGAGCTTCCTCGCGCTCGGAATCTCCGGAAAGGACGATCGATGCGAGAAATTGAGCGACGCCGGAGGATTGGATCGACCGTCTGTTGGCCTCGAGAAATTCACCATTTTTTTTATTCTTCGAACACTGAATGAGAGGGGAGAGAGAGAGAGACTTTGTTTTATGTGTATTTATTAAGTTTTAAATCCTCCCTCAATTTGTACGAGTAGTTATGACCGAATATTTGTTTTCCATTTAAATTAATAGGCTGAAAATAATTGGCGGGAATTTAGCTTGGGGTTATTTGAGGTCATTCACGTCTGTTAACATGCTGTAAATAGATTGTTGTGGCTATTAACAGAAAATCAACAAAAGGTTGGCTAAAACCAAAACCTCTATAATCGAGTGGCTATAACCTATATAACCCTATATTTATTTGTTAAGCATAGTGGTACTTGGGTCCAACCAGGCTTGCGTGAATATGGTGCATCTTTTGCACTTTTGGTGTCGTGTTCACTGACTTACACTACTCTAACTAAAAGGTTGTACGTGTAGTTCTGCCTTTCACCTTCCAGTCATACAATCCTAGTTGAATTTGCAATGGCATTGACGACGACAATGACAAAGGCAGTGTAGAATCGTAGCAGCTATAATAACACTGGATAATAAGAAGCAAATGAAACGTGTGGCGATGGAGACACATCTCCTTCGACGTATATGCAAATGAGCGGCACGAAAGAGCAACTAGTAGAGATAGAAAGAAAGAGATCAAGAGAGCCAATAAAGAGGTGGGATTGAGAGATGATAGACAAAAATATATACCTTGATGAGAGAAGGAGAGAAATGATATATTTTAAATATCTCCTTAACCATACTTAATAAAAACCACTATATAATAAAATCAAGTATATCATGACCAAAAGTAATTTGATCATATATGTCCAAAAGCTAACAACATTCTTTATTTCTTTTAAATTTTGTACTAGGTCGGGCAATATTGGGCCTAACCTTCTATTAATTCGTGGGTTTATGTGCTCGACTTCTTCTCTTTAATTTCTTACTCCAAAGCCTTTAATAATTAAGAATGATTACTGAAACATAGAATATGACTAATATAAAATAATTAAGAAATAAACAACTTGTCACTAGCTCTCTTGATAGAGATTTAATGTTCTCTTACCGAATAGTTGAAATACATCATCTTTTTTGGGGGAATCAATGTGGTACCTATGACATATATAACTCAAAAGGTATACCGGTAAAATACATTATTATTGTCACGATATAAACTTGGAAGATCAATGATCACGTGCTGATTATGTCAATGGACACTTTAAATACTAAGTAAATATAATTATAATAATATAAAAAATTTAGTTACGGGTTTTCAGCAGCTCAATGGAACTAACCTGCGTCTAATTGAGAGAGTATACTCTTGTTTGTATTCCCATTTAATTATCTTACATTTTCTCCATAGTTCTAGAGTCGGCTATAAATTATGGACTAGGACATTGCGTAATAATATTGAATTAGTTACGAACTCATAATTGTAATTTTATTGTAGCAGTTTCGTAAAATGAGTTTTGACAAACAAATTATCAAATGTAAAGTATTGAAATAATTACTTCCGTTAGCCCACTAGCCCAAAAGCCAACCTCTTTTTGAAAAATAGCTCAAATTTGGTTAAATTAAAAATAGCCCAAAAGATTTAATTTGGCATTGCATTTCCAAATATACTCTCGTATATATGATCCAAACTATTCTACCCTCTCACATATTGTGAGATAAAAGCAGAGTATCGTTAAGACTGAGACTTTAATAAGATGATATTGATTGCAAATACTTGTAGAAAAACATTGCTGCAAATTTATGATTGATTTTTTTTCTTGTATCATTTTTATTTGTGCTTAGTAGTATGAAGTTATAAAGATTCATGTTAAAAAAAATAGAGTGAGATAAAAAGCAGAGTGTTAGTTGAGACTGAAACTTTAATCAGATGATATTGATCGCAAATACTTGTTGCAAAATATTGCTGCAAATTCATGATTGGTTTTATTTTCTCTTATCATTTTTTGTTGTGCTAGTAATATGAAGTTATGAAGATTCATGTAATTTTTTTTTTTTATCTCTAATCAGTCCAATTGTTATATTAAAATATAGAGTATGTTGCACATCTTCACAAGTTAGAGGTTTTATTTGTACCGTTGCTAATGTCGTCTTTGCATTTCAACTTTACTTCCATGATATTGACAGTGAAGTGAAAAATTGTTACTAATATTCACATCATTAAGATGTTGTTATATCAAAGTTAATGACAATCATGACTTCAAATCCATACTCTTATTAATTCTAGACCTTGACCGACCGATGTTCTTGACTTGCATGATTTGTCCATGTATAAAGACAGATCTTGCGTTAGATCAACGGGTTTTTAATTTTCCCTCTGTTTCTCAAGTAACTACAATGTGGATAGAAGATGATCCATCAAGTGAGGAATGAAATGGAGATATCATTGTTCATGGATCAGATGATCGTACGCACATTATCTGTTATGACTATGGATCTATGAACTTTTAGGGCATGTTTGGTTGGAAAACAAATATGGAATGGAATATGAATGAAAATCAAAATGATGATGAGAATGGAATGAAAACATATTTCTTTTGTTTGGTTTGGCTTTTTTTAAGAAAAATTACCCGAACCCTAATCAAATAAGAAATGACAAAAAAAAAAAAAACCCTCGTTACTTTCTTCGATTTTTACAATTTGCCATCATCGTCTTCGTTTAGCATAAAACAAGTTTAACCATTTTCTCTGTAAATATTTTGAAGCTATCACTATTTTTAGCAAAAGAAAGCTCAAACAATCAAAAGGCAACAATACACAATAACAAAAAAAACTAAACAATTTGAAACGAAAATAATCCTAATAATCATGTACCAGTACCAAAATACAACAACTTTTTTTCTGGCCAGACGATCGTGTTGGAGGTTTTTATTTGACAAACACATAGGAGTTAATACTACGCATCATCGCTTTCTTCTCTCTTGTTCTTTGCTTACCTAACGTCGTCGATCAGATCTGAAAAAGTGTGGAACTCGTTTTAGTCATTGTGGCTTGGGTCGGTGGTTTTTTTATGAAGAAGCTGGATCCCCTGCACGCGAGCAAACTTGTGTAAAGATGAAATACATAGCTTTGAGTTTCTCTACATATTACGTCGTCGGACCGTGGAAGTGAGGTTATCAGAACAATTGCTTTCACCCATAGACCAAAAATGGAAATGGGTTTTGTCAATTCTCTTTATTTTCTTAATTCTTAAGGGTGAAATTGGGGAAGAGGTAAATAATACTATAGAATGGTCTATTCCATCCACTTCGCTATTGAATGTTGATTCAACTGAATTGAGGTAATGATAATTCTAGAGAACGGTGATTCAAAAATGAAGAATGTAACCAAACTGGGTAATGATATATTTAAGAATCAATTTCATTTCATTCCATTTGATTTGACTCAAACAAACATGCCCTTACAGTATCCGATCTTATTCCTTTATGGTGAAACTGATTGGCATCCAAACATTCCTTGCAACACACTGAAAACGTCTAACTCATTGAGTTTATATACATTAGAGTTTCGTTAATATTGCTACGAATATAGAAGATAGGAAATAAAAGTAATTTCACTATGCATATTTTTTTTCCTTTTCAGCATTCTTTTATCCTTGTAATTTTTTTTTCTTCTAAAGAAATGAATTGTTGTCGAAAACAAAGTCCTAAAAAAAGCATCGCGGATGAAAAAAACATCAAAACATGATTTTGATTGATTCGAAGGTGTGCATTCATACAACTCAATGATTTTTTTTTTCATAGACACTTGTAACACAATTTTATGTTTCATAGGTAAACAATATTAGACGAACCATATTCTATTACAGAGAATCTCTACAACAAACTCTAGAGTTAGGTAAACCATATTGTGTTTCAAATTCAATAGTTAAAGAAGAGAAACCTGAATTAAAATTATATGGATCGGGCTATCATTTGGCGTATATCTATTATTTGACGTATAAAACAAATACAACTATGAAAGAAGTCCAAGAAGACAACACAACACTAGTGGAAGGATTGTAATACTTCACCACATTCGATCTATGCATGAATTTATTTTTTAAAAAATAGATTTAAATATGTACCTTATAATCTTTCTCAAAACATTATTTATTTTTTATATTTACTTGATTGCTTTTAAATAGAATCTTACTATTTTTTTGATCTGATACAATTGCTTATTTTAATTTTGCAGCGTTGTAGGAGTTGTCATACATGTTTCAAAACAAGAACTAAAAATAATGCTGAATTCTGCTAACTAACTTTGATAGATCATAGGTTCGTACTGCAGTTCACATTCTTTCTCTCTATTTATTAATATTTTCTAATACTTTATATAGTTATCTCAATTTTGAAGTTATCAAATAATCTATGACGTGAGATAATTTTGCAAGAAATGAAGAAAATCTAATTTTAGCTACGATAAAAATAAGGCCGATTAATGCTATAATTAACTTGAGAGCAAAAAACTATCAATGTACTTTCTATGCAATTGATGGGTGTACTCTTTAGTTTCCATTGTCTTTATGAATTTTTTTCTTATAGCTTACTATGTAGATTTACATTATTTAATTTCATTACCATGTTTGAGTTTCATTATAGATTGAATGGTGTCTTATTATAAATCGTACAATATTTTAGGTGCATTCTAGTTTGAATGTTCAATGTTGTGAACATGAAGTAGTAACTAATAATTGTAAAAATAAATTACATTTTATTGATTGCATTGCTTTTTTTTTGTTGACTTTAACTATTTCTGCATTAATTTTTTTTTTACTATTTATTTGTTGTCTCAAATTGCATTGTCTTATCAACAAAAGGTTCAAGCACAATTTTCAATAACCCATAATTTTTTATTGCCAAAACACTTGCATTACAGTATATAAACATGAGTTTTATTCTATTTTCTTTGCATATCTTCTAATTTTTCTCTAACATTTAACTTTCTTATTTAAGAATATGACAAAATACATCAATTCTAAAAATGGGCAAGGGAATAAAAGAAGAACCCAATATCGGAATTGTTCCACCACCAAAAGAACAAGAATCACTGACACCTAATGATTTCATAAACGCCAAGATAAATTTATCAAATTATTTTTTTACTTTGTTAACTTTGTTCAATTACAATTTTTATTTTCTAAACATCAAATATGAATAGGAGAATAAGTCTTGAAATTGGGTCAAAACGACAACATTAGTTACAAAATTTAAACAAGGTTTCTACTATACTGGATATTCAAATGCAAGAAAGGAACCAACATAACAAACCAAATAATCAATACTTTATACGCCACAATTGTAACACTAAGAAAAACAAAGTCGTCCTATGATATGTGCTACACATAATATTTGTTAATATAAAAACCAAAAATACAAACAATTTTTACTCATGCGACATTAAAATGACCTAGAAGTTACACATTGACTTTGATGAATGGTTCAGAGAAATTAGAAGCTATATACTTTGGTCATACTACTGAAAATATATTCTCATGCAAGACTCCACAAATATCCAATATTTTAGAACATGTATATCAATATTATATCTTTATATATATATATATATATATATATATATATATATATATAAACTAGAAAACATGGAACTATAAATGAAATATATAAAATAGGATTTGTAAGAGTAACTTTCAAGGACAAATCTTCAATTGCGCTATACAACATAATAGTTCTTCTGAAATATCTACAAATTCATCTTCATTTTTTTTTCATTTTTTGTTATGCTTGGTAATATGAGACTCAAATTCCAAATTCATGTTTTTTTCATGCTTGGTAATATGGACTGCAGATTCATGTACATATTTTTTTTTCTTTATTCATCTTTTTTCTACTTTGGATAATTTAAGACTAATGGTTATCCACATTGTCCTGCAGGGTTCACAAAAAAACTTCCTTAAAAACACCACTTAAGGCACAAGAAGCTATCACAAAAGCATTCTATGTTCGATACACAAGGACCCTAACTTCAACATTCATGCAATAACAATTAAACAAGTTTACAAGCTCAATGAGATAAATTTTATCCAGCAAAGAATGGAAAACAAAGAATCGCACACCCTGAACAGGAAAGTAAGTCGCCACAATTTTACGATCAAGACCAACAAGACACACCACAAAAGGTAAATGTTGATCAATCCCCTTAAACATCCACCTCCGACAAATAATTAAGGCTTCACTAAACTTGTCTTCAAAAGGAGGACTTTTGAACTTTTTGATTTGTAAATATATGCAAATTCTTTTGATCTATTAAGATTTTTTTTTTGTTTACTATGAATATGCTTAAAATGTATTTTGCTATATATAGGCAAGGCTTGACTATAATTTTTAAGCGAGTTTGAGTATAATAGTCAATTTGAAATAGAAAATTGTCAAAATAGTCAACATTATGTTTATTTTGTACAATAGCTAATAAATCACATAAACCCACTTGAAGAGACAATAATACCCTTCATTTAAAATGAAGGGTTATCATATATAAATTAGTTAACAAAAAAAAAATGAAAATATTACAATAAATAACTCTTTCATTAATAGATTAAAAAATTCTCTAAAGATATTACGAGATCTTCACCATCGATCTTCACAAGTCAACTTGTACAATTTTCCGCCAGTCTTCACTGTCGATCCGTCTTGGTTAATTCTCCGACCGGAGACACAGAGTCGTCATCGTGCAGATCTAGGCCTGGCGTCTCCATGGGTCAACACTAGCTTGATGGGATCACCGGCGCCGACGCCATTCTTCCTCGCGACGCGTCTCCGACGACGCTTCCTTTAGATCCGGTGGCAGATTGTTCTCTCCGTGCGCCTTCATCGCTTGAATCAGATCCATGCCAAGGAGTCGTCCATCATCTTCCCCACGCAAGGACATCAAGATCAGACGAGCTTCTTCACGTCGAGGAGTCAAAATGGATTCCTACGCTTTAGAAGCACAACAAACGTAAAAAAGAAAAAGTAAATCATTTATTCATCCAAACCTGATTCAATCAGTGAAAACCCTTCACTCGCAGTCGCTGAAAGGGACAATCCTTCGGTCGTCATTGCTGAAATAGACAAATCTTCGATCGACATTGATGAGACTTGGTTGACGAGACCGTTCAGACTCTTTAAGCTCTGGAAAAAAAAATTGAATTTGGAATATAACAAAATCCCAAGAATCGAACAACATATCTGTTATAGAAATCCCGTAAATTAAGCACAGTTATGGACGAAAGTAGGGTTTGACTTTTTCATTCTAATTCTTTCTTCGTATAACACATACCTAAGCAAAAACAAATGCAGCAAATATATCTCATGCACGGATAATTTCGACATAGAAAATTTAGTTGAAATACCACCTCAGCTACATTGGTTATTTCACAAAATATTTTCAAACGTTGGCTAATATTCAATCTCGACGTTTGCGTGCAAGTAGTCTATGTAATTTTTCAATTTTTAATTATTGAAAATATGTTGAATGCTGAAAACCTTTTAATGTAATTTTTTTTTTGATAAAATATAATTTTTTCTAAAAACCGAATAACTAAACACAATAATTTTTCAAACATTAGACTCTATTTAACACATTGAGGGCCAATTTGAAAAAAATGTCAAACTTTGGGGACTATTTATAAGAATTGTCCGAAGGAAAATAAATATAAATATAGAGCCCACACTCACACACACACACTCGCACACACACACACACACACGAAGGTCCCCGAGAGTTCGAAGGTTATATTTGAAGCTACATAGTCGAGAAAGAAAACAAACCCTCCTTCGCGTCGCCGAAAAACCGCTGTTTTAGCGGGATTCAAATTTCCATCTCAGGTATTTTTCCTCCTCTCTGTCTTTCTCATTGTTTGAGATCTCAGGTTTTTGCTTTCTCATTGCTAAGTTTTCTTTTTCTGTCGTGTTCTTCTATGGCTAGGGTTTTAGAGATCTATTTGTTAGAAATGAAGCAGAATATCACTCCTCTTGCTTTTTTTATCTACGAACTCCAATCCGTTTTTGGATTTTTGCTTTCTTTTCTCTATCGTTGTAACTCACTCCTTTGCAGGTTTCCGTAGAGGAAGTATCCATTTCGGAGCCATGGTGGTACGGTTATATTACTTTTCTCAGATTTTTTTCACAGTTTTGAGATCGTTTTGTGCGTGACTTTAGTGACAACCTTGTAGATGGAAAACATTTTCAAAGATGAAGCAAGCGAAGAGAAAGGAGAGCGGGCAAGAATGGTAAGGGTTTATTGATTTTTTATTTTTAATATTGCGTTTAAACTTGATTGGTTACAAACATCATAAATCAATATTGTAAAGGATATTTTGAATTAGATCTAGTTATCAACATGTTTATTGTTGTATTGTACTTGAACACACTGGTCCTTTTTTCGTGGTTGTGGATTTGCATTTTACCTACTCTCATAATGTGATAAACTTTTCTTAGGCGTCCTTTATTGGTGCCATGGCGATTGCTGACTTGGTCAAGACAACCTTAGGACCAAAGGGAATGGTAAGTTTATTCTACATGGCTTATCGCTCTCATGATTTGTTGAAAGGGTTCATGCAACTACACCGTTCTTCAATTTATTGATGAGTTGATTTTAACTTTTTCTTTCGTTAAAAAACTTCCATTGGACAGGATAAAATTTTGCAATCGACTGGTCGAGGACGCTCAGTTACCGTTACAAATGATGGTGCTACCATTCTTAAGTCTCTACATATTGACAACCCTGCAGCTAAAGTCCTTGTTGGTATCCTTTATTATATTTCGGTTCAAGTCTATGGATCTACGCTTGTTATTTTGTCATTATCAAAAGTTTCTGTCTGCTTTTAGATATATCCTTGAATTTGGGTTGTACTAGCTTATGGGTTTATTTGTTCATTTATGAATTGAAATGGGATCAATATGTAACTTTGTGGAAGCAAATTACATTGTATATAATTTATAGTTATCCTTAATGTATGAGCTAGACATTTCAAAGGTTCAAGATGATGAAGTTGGTGATGGGACAACGTCCGTTGTTGTTTTGGCCGGGGAACTCTTAAGGGAAGCAGAAAAGCTCGTTAATGCCAAGATTCACCCGATGACAATCATATCAGGTTTGTATTATTTTGAATCTTCTAGTCTTGATCTTGCATATGCTGTAAATTCTGACAGGTAAAGTGCTGTTATCTTTCCTTCCCTCTAGGTTTTCGGATGGCATCAGAATGTGCTCGTAATGCTTTGCTGAACAGAGTTGTGGACAACAAGACAGATTCTGGTATTGATTTCTACTCCATATCCCATATTATGCTTGTTAAAAAGTACCATTTCTCATCTTTGAGTGATTGTAAAATAACACAGATTAAGAATATGTCATTAAAAAAATAAAATCTCATTTATGCAGTAAACATGCGATATAGAGAATTAAAATGTGTCATGTATATATGCCCCTTTCTTTAGGATTTTATCATGTACTTGTTAATATATAAAAAGTATTTTAATAATTTTACAGAGAAATTCAAGGAAGACTTGATGAAGATTGCAAGGACTACTCTGAGTTCAAAAATCCTCTCCCAAGACAAGGAACACTTTGCTAAACTTGCTGTTGATGCTGTACTGCGACTCAAGGTAATCTAGTAATTGACGTGTTAGTATAATAGTAATGCATATGGTGTTTGCTTTGGAAAATTAATATTGAGATCTTGTTGCACAGCATTTCGTTGTTTTGCATCTGTTTTATTTTATTATTTATAATGATTTTGCTTCTTAGCTTACTTCCTGTATTTAAACGATAACAGGGAAGCACCAATTTAGAGTCTATTCAAATCATAAAGAAGCCTGGAGGATCTCTAATGGATTCCTTTTTAGATGAAGGGTAAGTTTTGAGTTAGATCTTATGTTCGTGGAAGTGTGATTCCTCGCTCTATGGGAACTCTTTCTTGTTTTCTGAAACTCGGAGTCTATTAGAAAATGTTTAATAACCAGCTTATGCCAGTGAATGTTTGCTGATATTCTCAGGTTCATTCTCGACAAGAAAATCGGTATTGGGCAGCCCAAGCGCATTGAGAACGCAAAAATTCTGGTGGCAAATACTGCCATGGACACAGACAAGGTTAAGATTTACGGTGCACGTGTTCGTGTTGATTCAATGTCAAGGGTTGCTGAAATTGAAGGTGCAGAGAAAGATAAGATGAGGCAGAAGGTCCAGAAGATCATAGGTCATGGCATAAATTGCTTTGTCAACAGACAGTTGATTTACAATTTCCCGGAGGAGCTGTTTGCAGATGCTGGAATTCTTGCGATTGAGCACGCCGATTTCGATGGCATTGAACGTTTGGCTTTGGTCACCGGAGGTGAAATCGCGTCGACCTTCGACAACCCTGAATCAGTTAAGCTAGGCCACTGCAAACTCATTGAGGAAATCATGATCGGCGAGGACAAGTTGATCCACTTCTCTGGCGTTGAATTGGGTCAGGCATGTACAATAGTGCTGAGAGGTGCAAGGTATAATCGCTACCAAGAATTTCTTTTCTTCTTTCTATATTGTGTTACTTGGTTCTGTTGAAATGTATTGGTTTTTTTTGTTCTCTTCATGTTTCACCGCCGTTTTACATCATGGTGATTTTTTTAACAAAACATGGACGTGGATCCTTTAACATATCTGTACATTTTTCTTCAACAGCCATCACGTGCTGGACGAGGCCGATAGATCTCTTCACGATGCCCTTTGCGTGCTATCTCAGACAGTCAACGACAGTCGAGTGTTGTTTGGTGGTGGATGGCCCGAGATGATCATGGCCAAGGAAGTTGATGAGCTGGCGAAAAAGACACCTGGCAAGAAGTCCCACGCGATAGAAGCCTTCTCACGGGCACTCTTGGCTATCCCCACCATCATCGCAGACAACGCCGGTTTGGACAGCGCTGAGTTGGTCGCTCAACTCAGAGCCGAGCACCAAAAAGAAGGATGTAATGCTGGGATTGACGTCATTACTGGTTCAGTAAGTACTTTAAAGATTTTATGAACTGCTTAATGTATTCTGTATAGTAAAAAAATGAAATGGGATTTTCAGCTTATTATCATATTTAAGCAAACCTGGGGAATATAAATGTCATATGCTACATTTTATGTGAGGCAATAGTTTGCTTCAAATTTGAAATCCAGAACTCTTAAAATAGAAAACGACATAGTGTGTGTTGAATAATTACACGCTCAGCACAATTTCTGACCCTCCAATGGAGATGCATGCTCAAACAAAGCATGGATCTTGTACTGTAGTTGAGCAATTCATTTATAATACTATGAACTAACATAAGTTTTTTTAATAGGTCGGGGATATGTCGGAATTGGGTATTTCCGAAGCGTTCAAAGTTAAGCAGGCGGTGTTGCTATCAGCAACTGAGGCCGCTGAGATGATTCTTCGAGTCGACGAAATCATAACTTGTGCGCCGCGTAAAAGAGAAGACAGGATGTAGTATTTCAACTAGATTGTTTTGTTTGTATTTTGTATGGGATTAAAACTTTTGTTGTTTTAGCTCTCTTTTGCATTGCCTGTTATGGTTTTTGTTTCTATGAAGACATTAGTTTTAATCCGTCTCTGAGAACTGGTTGAGGAAATTTTGATGGCTTGTCTGGGGGAGCTTTTGTTTGTAGTGTGTTTCTTTCGCTAGTAAACATTCCAATTTAATTCAGAGTTTTCATTTTTACCGTGTTTTTTTCTCTTAAATATTTCGAATCATAATTTTGATAAACCATGGGCTGTAAGTGGGGTTTTGATTCTGGTAACAAACTCCCTACTTACAGGGAAACAAGTATGATGGGAAGAAGTTTGTTTAAGCTTCGAGGTAATCAGAAACCAAAATCTGGCATGAAAAAACATAAAGGAAAAGGAGAAATAGTATGAATCCAAATCTGTTTTAAAATTTTATTGCAGCTGGACAATTAAATGTTATAAAACTGGTATCAATCCTTACTGTGATGTAGACTTGAGAAGCAGACGGATTCTCTGAACCTTTTAATATAATATTTTAATAAGAATATAATGTTTATTCTCGAACTTCAAAAATACCATATGAAAACTTTTTTATTGCTCTATTTGGTAATAATGGTTCAAACAATGTATATGAATAGTGTACTTCAAATCTTTAATAGTGTTTATTGAAAATGTATTCGAGGTTTTTTTTTTGTTTTTTTTTTTTTTTTTGTTTTTTTTTTTTTTTTTTTCTAAGGAATGTATTTGAATCATTGACAAGGTTTAAAATAGCCACAAACATTCTCTATATTGGAGTGCTATTTCTTATGGGAAATTTCATCTAATAGACTTCTTACTTGCTCCATTATCAATGATAAAGATAAACCAAGTACTTTCAGACTTTCATTTATAGATTTTTAGGACAATTATACCCTCTATAATAAAATTAAAAATAAAATAATTGAAAAAAATTTAAAATTTAAATTTGGGATCACGAACCCACTCATCTTATTCTCTCTCTTTTTTTTTTTGCTTTATTTTCCCTCTCTCCTTTTATTTTCTTCACACTATCGTTGTGGTTGACTTCGGCGTGAAGGAGGTCACATCAATTCTCACCGAAGATAGGTCCGCTGCAAGCTAGATGCCAGGTCGGTCGTGGAGACTCGACTGAGAGATCATGCAGAGTACGGAGCACCGTGGAGGTGGTGGCTCGTCCGGGTATACGCCGAACAATTGCAAGACTCGGTCAGAGAGAGAGATCACCGGAGGGAATGCCAAGATTATGGTAAAGATGGGAAGATGACGAAAAGTTTCAAAGTATAAAATTCATCCATATTTTAGTATAAGTAAGTATATTATTTAATTTTAATTCATCAACTATTCAACCCTCACCGTCCCCTTAAAGAAAGTGACTAGAAAATCAAGAGACAATATGAAAGTAAAGAGATATACAATAGAGAGCCTTCAATTTTAGACCTAAAAACTAATAAAATATTAAGATTGAGCTTTTATTTACACTATCTAAAATTAAATTTTTGACCCCTTTTTGGACAAAAATACTGTAGAAACCATTCAAACTCGAGATGGTCATCGCAACCATCGCACCCATCGCAAATAATCGAAATCATTGAAATTAATGGCAACATCGAATCTTTTTGTAGTCAATGTTGACTAAAACCATTTAAATGATGTAAACCATTGATGGTCAGAGCAAATCACCCAACTCATCGCAATACATCATAAAAATTTGAAGTAATTGGAATTAAGGGCAACGACGTCTCCTTTTGTAATCGTTGCCAAAAAAAAGTCACTGTTCTTCAATTTTCCAATTTTTCGCGATAGTTTATGATGATATTCAATATTTTCGTCAATGATAGACTTAAAAATGGAAAAAATGATGTTTTTTTATATTAATCTTGTGCGTGCTTGTTAGAGATCATAAAAAATCGTTAGAGATCATCGTAGTTAGTCAGAATATTGTCGGTGGTCGTCAAAAGAGTGAGAATCGAGAGAGTTAGAGAGATAGAGAAGTAAAAAAAATTATTTTGACGAATGTTTTTTTGGTAAAAAATAAGCAAAAATCAAGTTTCAGAAAATTTTCTAATTTCTGGTTCAATCATATCATTTTGCTAATTTGTAAGTCTAGAAAATGAAATTTATCATACAATAAGTAAAATTTTCAATTCAAAGATAAACATATTGGCTAAATTATCTTTTCGTTTTTATATGTTTCGACTATTTAATTTGTCTAATCAATTTATAATTTATGATATAAAGTATGTTTTGTGTATTTTTTTTTTTTGGTTGTCGTGTTATAATAATTTAGTATTTCATTTTCAAACTGAATTTATCATCTTAGATACGTGTTTGGTAGGAAATAGCCATCGGGTTGGTTTTAGACTTTTAGTTGAAAGAAGATATTTAATATTATTATATAAGGTCATTGTATTGGGACGTGTGCCATGTTCTTATCCTGCTATCCCTCATTTTCAAGGCTCATCTTAATTAGGGTAGATTACTAATCATGGCTGCCTTATCCTGGTTTGAGTGGAAAGAGCATAGACTTTACTAATCATCTGTTGATCGCTGATTATTATTATACTATTGATTTGAGATTTCTCCCGTCAAACAATTTTAAACTATTTGAAAAATAAATTTAGACTTGAATTTTTCTTAAAACTTAACGCCTTAGATTATCGTGAAATTCAATTTGTCTCTCATTCAAATATATAAATAATAGATTTATTTGGATGATTTGCATAAAGACGGCTGAGTATCTAACCTAAACAACTTACCTCTTTTAAAATTGTAGAGTCCAACTATTAAATTATTTAAAAAAAATAGTTCATTTCAATAAAAAAAAAAACATTACAATATTTCAGCTATACCCTTTAACAAATATCCAAACCAAATTTTAAATTTTAAAAATCTATTTTCTCGTTCCGACGAGCTCCACAGTTCCGGCGCCATTCTTCGCGTTCAGACCAAAGACCACAAATCCATCATGATTCTGGACGCCGATGTCTAGGCTCAGATTCTCGAGCTCTAATCCACGCTCTATTTCCTCCATCTCTATGCCCGAAACTCCTTCGACTCTCCCTCTCTCCGCTGCCATCGCTTCCGGCGACGGAGCTCCAATTTCTATCGCCAAGTTCCTCCGATTTTGATCTCCTCCTTTGTTCTCGACCTCGCTGCGTGCTTTGGCGAGGCCTCCAAGGGACTGGACGCCTCCGCAATAGTTGCGATTAACCTCCATCAGAGATACTATAGCTGAGATTGTTTCATAGTTTGTCTGATGCACTTTCATAATTAATCATATTAACTATCACATCTAATACGCAAAGCTAAACTTGCAACCTTCGAATGGCCGTATTGACGTAACCGTTGGGACTCGCCGCTATTCGAGATCGTTTCTAGAGGAAGATCGTCACAATTATTCAGATTAACATTCACAGTTAATCAAATAACTATCATAGTTAATACGGAAAGAGCTCGCGTCGATGTTCGAGCGGTCGGATCGACGCAACCGTTGAGATTCGCCGCTGTTCGAGATCGTTTCTGAAGGAGGATCGTCACAGTTAATCAAATTTACCTTCGTGATCACCGCCGGAACAGTACTCTGTAACGAGGATGACCACCACAGAGTTTCAATGGCAGCGTAAAGCGTGGAACCGATGACAGAGCTTTTAAGGTCGACGAGGAAGACACGATCATTTTCGCCGTGCCAAGGCAATGGACAAATCAGAGGTCACCGAGATCGAGATTGGTGTTGTTGTGGTATGATCTCCGTCATCATGGTCCATCATCATCACTCTGAACTTGTCGAGAAACTCGCCGGCGTTCTCCTTTGCACTTTTTGATGGCGGCCCAATCGTCACAACCACCAACTAGAAAGTGATTAGTGCGACAAACCCTACGCACTTGATTTTTTGGGTAGAACGTTTTGGAGAAGTTGGGGAAATTGGATTGTTTTTTGGCACTGTAAAGAAATTTGGGGAAAATAGTTTTTGATAACTCTGATTAACAATCGGTTATTTGTCTAAATAAGTTGATGGTTTGACTATTATTTAAAAAAAAAAAAAAAACCTCCATTAAGTGACTATTATGGCCTTCAAAAAAAAAAAAGTGACTATTATGTTACAAACCCTTAATTATAATGATTTGTTGCATGAGAATAGCCTCACTAAAATATTACAATTAAATTATATCCGATTTTTCATTTTCCGTAATCATATCATAGTAAAATATTACAATTAAATTTCTTACCACTAGTCCTAAACTCCTAATAAACCCAAAGATAGTAACAGATGAGAAGAGAAGAGATATATTAACAGTTTTCATATTCCCTGACCAGATCAGTTTCCAGTTTCCAGACCATTGTGATCGAAACCCGGTCGTAACATCTCACTTGGCTTGGATCCAATGGCCGGTAATTCTCAGACTTTCAATCCTAACGACGCCATTTCTCACAAATTCCCAGAGGTCTCTCTCTCTCTCACATATAATTTTGAGCTTCCTTTTAATTGTCGAGATCGATTTTAATCCCTTTTGTTTTGCCGTACTTGTGGATTTCAGAGTAGGCACCGTTATTCCGAGAGGTAAAACTGCGATTAACCAACATTACTTCTGAGGAATGGTTGACTTGCAATTGATGCCATAAGTTTTGTTTTTCCTTCGATCCTTCGTTATCGTTTGCCAATAATGATTCTGTGCAGAGATGCGGCGATCTATGCCTTAGGTGTCGGAGCCTGCGGACGCGACGCGGTGGACGCGGACGAGCTTAAATATGTCTATCACGAGAATGGACAACAATTCATTCAGGTATACTCATTTTTCACCTTATAACTCTCGAATGCTATTTGCAGTTTCTACACACTGAAAAAGTTAAGATTTTGTGTTTGCATCTTTTTTTTTTTTTTTTTTTTTTTTTTTTTTTGCAGGTTTTGCCAACATTTGCTGCTCTGTTCTCAGGCGAGTCTGTTTCGCAAGAAGCTATAATACCGGGATTGCAGTGAGTTTGTCTGGTTTTGTGACTATATATCCATGTAATTTGATACTAACCAGCTGGATTATGAACCTTAAACTTGTGTTCAGAATCTGAGAATAAGCTAACAAATTGTATGCATTTTTTTCCTTGTAGATATGATCCTCGTCTTTTGTTACATGGACAGCAATACATCGAGATTTACAAGCCGCTTCCTTCTAGCTGTTGTGTAAGGCTTATTTTTGTGCCATTGTGTAGTCAATTTGAGGACTCTTTTGATGTGCTAAGGCTTCATTTTTCAGTTTCATTTTAAATAAATTTACTCGTTTTTGGGGAAATATTTTTGAGCAGCTGGGCTTGAATGAATATAAAACAGCTTTCACAGGAAAAATAGAGCAGCATTGGATGAGAAATCATCGGCAAATGATATGTTGAAAACTTACGAAAATGAAAATATAATAGTTATGTTTACCAGTAATCGTGTTTCCTTTCCTTTTCCAGATACGTAATAAGGTCTCCCTTGCAGGATTACATGACAAAGGTATTCATTTGATTTATTTATCGGAACTCAAAGTAGTTACACAGTACACTCACACACATCTGATTTCTTTCCAGTTTACGTTAGCTATTATGATTCTTAAATCTACTGTTTTACAGGTAAAGCAGCTGTTGTTGAAATCGAAACAAAAAGTTACACGGAATCTGGTGAATTATTATGCATGAACAGGTAAAAAAAAACTTGTTAGCGAACAGATCCAGAACTTGTATGCAATTACTGAGCTTGACTGTCAAATATTTTTTATGAAGGACAACGGCTTTTCTCAGAGGTGCCGGTGGGTTCTCAAGCTCATCACGCCCGTTTTCGTACTCCAACTATCCATCCAATCAGGTCCCTGCTATCAAGATCCCGAATGACCAACCTTTTGCCATTTTTGAGGATCGAACTCAACAATCTCAGGCAAGCGGAAGATTTTTCTTCAATTAGACATACAATCTCTTGTTTTTACTTTGAAAGATAAGAGTTTTCACTATCAGGTCATCATTATGAAAAACATGCTTGAAATTTGATACGATGTAATGGAACTGGTTTTAGTTTTAGACCTGATTTAAGGTTATTTTGATGGTTTATTTAGCTCCTGATTAGGCAGGGAGAAATGAGTGATAAATATTATTGTTTGGGTTATTTTTGGTAACTTGTTTGTTGCAGGGGGGGTTTACTATATATTGGTAGCTGTAGATTTTTTTTGGGGTTTATGAGAGATTTGAGTACAATAATCAGCTTAGTTCATTTAGGGAATGACAGATTTGCCTCCCTCCTAAAATTTTAGGCTGATTAAGTGCAATCATCAGTAAGTTATCAATTATAATATCTGAAAGCATTTTCTTCTTAGTCAATATACGCTTATACCATGGTAATTTTGAATCGCTAGTGCTGTTTTCTTCTTTGTAGGCGTTGCTCTATAGATTATCCGGTGACTACAATCCTCTCCACTCTGATCCAGTGCTAGCAAAAGTTGCAGGGTCTGTATTTTTTTTGCTGCCAAACACAACTCTATTTGTACTTAGTCTTCCATAGTTTTTTTTCGACTAAATTTGCCATCTACATGAAATGTCAAAAGATTCTCACAGCCAATACAGCACGGGTTGTGCACGCTTGGATTTGGTGTGAGGGCAGTCATAAAATGCATTTGCAAAGGAGACCCAAACAAAGTTAAAAGCATATCAGGGAGATTTCTGCTGCACGTGTACCCTGGTGAAACTTTAATCACTGAAATGTGGCTTCAAGGCGTGAGGTGAAAAGTCTATTCTCAATCTTTTTTTTATTTTTTATTTTATTTTATAAAGTTAATTACCAAACATGGGATTGAAGTATCTTGGTGCTTTGTTTTGCAATATTCAGGGTCATATATCAAGTTAAGGTGAAAGAACGAAATCGCGCTGTACTGTCTGGCTTTGTGGATCTTCATGGTTTAAATTCTTCTATCTAAAAATAAAATAAATGCAGTGTCTGTGAGTATGAGATTAAAAAAGAAAACAAAAGAGTGATGGCACATCGAATGGTGTCTTTGCTGCTACTGATCGTCTTTAGTTAATAAACACTGTACTTTGTTGTATTGTATTTATTATTTTAGTGGCTGGTGTTATAAGAAAGACAATGGGAAACAAGTAAATTACAGTAATATGGCAAAAAACACTGCTGATGCAAGTCTATGATCGAATTCTTCTCGTGAAGTTAAAACCTCACGGGCGAGAAAGTATGTACATTTGGTATAAATTTGAATACCTTATTTTATTTAATTTAATTTTATACTTGTTGAAAATCAGCTCTATCTCTTTATGAACTCTCCTCTACTTGGACGTTGTTACCATAAATTACTTCTCTCTATTTCCCAAGTTAATATATTTCCTAGGATAAGACCAAAGTTTTCATACACATGTTATCATTCCTTAAAACTCTTGTACATGTATAAATAGGTGATATCTCGCCTCTCATGATACAACAAGTATAATATTTTTTCTCTATTCGTCTCTCTAGAGAGTTTTTTACGTGGTATCAGGTTTAGAAATTTACACACACCATAAAATCTTCTGAAATCTCATATGCCTTCAACTCAGCCTCATCGTCTACCCAATCTCAGTCGAAAGTAATCTTTAGGTCATTACAAGAATACCCTTCTTTGGGCAATATTTCCAACAAAAGGAGCTTATAGTGAAATAGTGGAACGAAGAACACACATTCAATTTTCAAGGCTTCCGAAATGATTATAGTTCCTAGATAACCTTAGACTTGGATCCATCGACTATAGTGACTGATATATTCCTATCACATTGTGAATAAGTGGTAAAAAAAATTTGATTACCCGTCATGTGATCAGATACCCCGGAATCAATATCTATGCATATGCACATCATGAGCGGACGCATCTTTTAAGCTCGAGAAGATTTCTCTATCTACCTCCCAAATATATATTGCGATGGAATAGTGTAGGAAGTTTTCCCCGATCTCTGTATTCATGAAGTTGAAGAGCCAGGACATCACCATGTTGTTTTCGGCCTTCCATCCCTTGAATGTCGAATCTTCACTCTTCGGAGTCTTCGTTATACCGGTGAAGTAGTCGTCCTTGCTTGCCATTGAGTTTGTGATTCGTGATATTAAACAAAAATATAAAGTCATAATCAATGATAGAAAAGATTAGTTGCAAACCTTTATAAGCAATAACATTCGAATCATCCATAGTCCTTTGCATCAACTAAGATTATATCTCTACATATGATGTGAGATAGATATAAGTCTCGGGTGGAGCGCTCAAACTGGTCAACAATTAGTCTATGTCTGGGTAGCTAGACTAGAAATCATATATGCAACCCGCTGTAGACTAGATCAGACAAGTGAGAGCATTCTGTATGGGGTACCATACATGACCTTGACAGGTTACAGTTAAGTACATCGTTTAAGCGCGCCGTTACAATGGGACATATCGCAATCAAATGCATCAACCTAAATCCTGAGGTGCTCTTGGAAATCAGAGTTATATACTCGGCTCTTTGATTCATTCGTTAACAGCTACAATGATGATTATATATTTATGTTTTGGGAGACCGGGGTATAATCAGTGATGGAAGAAAAACATCAAACGTGGAATCTAGCTCTTAATAAAGAGAGTCAATGTTCGCTCACCTGATAGCTGAATCCAGAATCGATCGATTGCTGAGACCTTTGTGCTATGTGCAGCAAGAAAACCACATACAACACGTAGCCTTGCACAAGAAGAAGACGTGTGACACAGTCTTTCCACAAACACGACACAAGCCCTTTTCAGCGATTTTGAATCTCGAGAGCTTACTGGCTATCGAAAGGCAATCGGCGGCTATTCTCCACAATAGAAATTTGCACTGCTCATTCAAATCTAGCTTCCATATATTAGCCAAAATTTGCTCTTTAGGATTGAGGGGATCTCGTAGCAGAATCGTTTTCGCCGAGATTACCAAAAACACACCATTTTGAGTACCCATCCACATTAATTTGTCATCTCGATGTTCAGGTATGGTTTGAATTTTCAGAATATGCCTTCCCCTTCCCTTAAGACACACCCCATCAGTTTCCATGGGTCTCATTATGTGTCTCCATTGACCATAAAATCCTGGACTTTAGCCTTGACATCCAACAAAGGTCCAACTCTCCGACTAAGCCAAATCTGTAAATGCCTATTATTCTTTAAAGTCCGCCACTTTTCTGCTAGTACTACCAATAACAAAACACAAATTTTCCTTGATGAAAGACCGGGTCTTCATAATGTCGCGCCACACCAACGAGTCTTTCAAAGTAGGACCAACTTGAAAGAATTTTTTTTTTACGTGCAATACTTATGTTGAGCAGCCTCACCCACCAAAGATTCCAATCCGCCGCTAAATGTCACCCTATTTTTGCCATAAGAGCCATATTAGAGTCTTTAAATCTTTGGAAGCACAACTCCTAGCTTTATGGAGACATAACTTATCCCATTTGAAAAGGGAAGAATAATTACCTTCCCCACACTTGCCGCACCATTTCAAAAAGGCGGAAGAAGCACTCTTACTCCTCCCGACCACCAAAGGATTTCCCAAATATTTTAGATCATCCTTGCATTCCTTCATATGATCCCTTAATCTCAAAGAGCAATTCTTAGAAAATGACAACCTGGGTTTGTTAAGGCTTACCTCTTGGATGGACCAACGTTGGTATTTTCTCAATGAGATCCACACCATCTTAACCTCCTTCATCTTTGCTCGGCAAAAGAGAACACTGGAAAACATCAAGTGAGATATAGGGGGAACACTTTTCTCAATAAGAATCCCATGAAATTTATGTTTCTTCTTTTCACGGGGAAAGAATCACTAAGCACCTCGAACATCATGATGAAAAGATAAGAGATAGTGGATTGCCTTCTTGAAGACCCATCTTAAAGACAAATAACTTTAGAGGGCTATCGTTGAGGAGTATAGAACTAGAAGCCGAACAAACTTTGTGGTACTTTGTGTTCTATTTTGTGGTATCCTGATATATATTATGTGCTCAATAAGTCTATTGTGCAATCAAAACTTATATATAAATTCACTCAATATATTATTTATCTAAATCATATATCATTACCATGATATTCATCAAAATACATGATATTTAAAGGCCAAAAATTAAAACATTACAATATGCCACAATACAATACTTATTTGAACAGAATTATATACAACACCAACAAATAAAATTATCAAATACAACTTCAATTTCTTGACTTCACTTTCAATAATGCACGACTTATTATTGGGTTTAATGCAGTTTACAATTCAATTGCTTCCATCAATCTCCTTTTCATCTTCGAATTCATCTTCGTATTTGTTTATCTTCCTCAGCCAACCATGAATTATCTGAATCGACCCTTTACACATTCTAAGATCGACCCACTCCAAGAAATCACACCCACTGAAAATTACCCTTCTACAAAATTCATTGTAAGCAACGACGACTAGGTTCAGAAGAACAAATAACAATGACAACTTCGTCATACCTTATATCGAGAGCACTCATAAAATCTTCATCAATTCTCATTAGTCCAAGACGTCCGTTGGAAACTCGGGATTCCGCAAAAAAAATTCGGTCGAAGAAGAAGTTTGCTATCATCCGTAGTGTCGCTACTCCTGGAATCTGTTCCAACACATGGACGAAGGTGACTCCTGTTGGAATTGATCTAGGATTTAAGAAAAAGTTTAACGCTTCGGTAAGCGGCGGAATTTTAAAAATTTTCTTTTGACAAGTAAAACGATTTTACTAACCTAGACAAAGAGCAAGCACATGTAAATAAAAACTATTATGAGCATAAATAATTTACTAACCTTTTAGAAGCTTGAATGTTGATGAGCCTTCGGAAGGTTGAAAACGTTCGTCTCCCTCGCAGCACGTCTCTCTTCTTTCCTCGCCAACTCGAGCAACCACGAAAGTTTCTATCACTATAATCACTCGAGAAAACTAGGAATTAGTGTGTGGACACTTTTAAATACTACGACTTAAGAACAAGTGATGCGGGTCGAATTCTGCGTCCAAATCTGTCGGTCCAACTTCAGAGGGCCGTATCTTTTGACTCGGTAATCCGATGTACGCGTACAGCATATCAAATCGAAGAGAAAGACGAGATCTTTAATACAACGCGGACAGTTTGTTAAAAATCGAATCCCAGACCCAGTTTATTCTGCTTCGAAATATCTCCGCCCAAAATGAAGTCTTGGACAGCCCAATTTGAATCCAGGTCCACAAATCAACACAATCAGCCCACTTCTTCTTTATTTGGACGTCCACTATAGAAGACTTTTCATTTTCTACAAGTCTTTTCATTTTCAAAGACTTTTCACTTACAAAACTTTTCATTTCCAAAAGACTTTTCTTTTCCTAAGTCTTTTCATTTTCATTTGAATTTATGTTAGTGTTTAAAGTTTTAATTATGTCTTTTGGTATGCTTGTAACCATCATTTGAAGTTGTATTTATAGGCAACTCAATCTGAATGAAAAGAAACGAACATTTCTGAAAACACTTTTGTGAGAAAATACTCTCTAAATTCTTAGGTTCTAAATCGTTGAACTTATCAAGGCAAATAACTTTGTGGCGTTCTTCGAGTTCTAGACTTATCAATAGTTTCATTCCATAGACTATTGTGGCGTCTTTCATTCCCCCCCTCAATCTTATCAATAGTTTAAATTACAAATTATTGTGAGGATTATCACTCCACCCAAAACACCAAACCGACCATTCCTTTCAACCTATCCAAAAACCACCAAAAATTCCCTACAACAACAAAACAGCAAACCTTCATCCAAATTGAAGCAAAGACTTATTGAGGCAACCCACGTAATTCCGCAACGATTTGAGCTTCGTTCATCGCAAAGGCAGCGAGGTTCTCATCATTTGGTATCAGAGCCGAAGACGATCGTGAATCATGCAACTTTTTGCTGGATTTATTGATGATGACTTTATGTCACGCGTGTTCAAGATTGACGACGAAGAAGATGAAGAATATTTCTTCGAGGCAATCGGTGATCCGATCTACGATGAAAGCGATGATGAAGAAGAAATCATTGGTGAGCATTTGAGCAGCCAACTTTTTAATGAAATAGAGAAAGAAGAAGAAGTGAAGATAGCATTCATTTCAACGATCGATCAAGCTTATGGAGTTCACGAAGACTTTGTTAATATGCCCAGTTTATTTGAGATGGAGCTTCGATCTTTGGAGTTCATCAAGAAAATCATTCTCCTTCCACAACACCTGAAGATTCATCGAATTCGAGGACGAATTCTTTCCAACCCGGATAGAATGATGCGGGTCGAATTCTGCGTCCAAATCTGTCGGTCCAACTTCAGAGGGCCGTATCTTTTGACTCGGTAATCTGATGTACGCGTACAGCATATCAAATCGAAGAGAAAGACGAGATCTTTAATACAACGCGGACAGTTTGTTAAAAATCGAATCCCAGACCCAGTTTATTCTGCTTCGAAATATCTCCGCCCAAAATGAAGTCTTGGACAGCCCAATTTGAATCCAGGTCCACAAATCAACACAATCAGCCCACTTCTTCTTTATTTGGACGTCCACTATAGAAGGCTTTTCATTTTCTACAAGTCTTTTCATTTTCAAAGACTTTTCACTTACAAAACTTTTCATTTCCAAAAGACTTTTCTTTTCCTAAGTCTTTTCATTTTCATTTGAATTTATGTTAGTGTTTAAAGTTTTAATTATGTCTTTTGGTATGCTTGTAACCATCATTTGAAGTTGTATTTATAGGCAACTCAATCTGAATGAAAAGAAACGAACATTTCTGAAAACACTTTTGTGAGAAAATACTCTCTAAATTCTTAGGTTCTAAATCGTTGAACTTATCAAGGCAAATAACTTTGTGGCGTTCTTCGAGTTCTAGACTTATCAATAGTTTCATTCCATAGACTATTGTGGCGTCTTTCATTCCCCCCCTCAATCTTATCAATAGTTCAAATTACAAACTATTGTGGCGATTATCACTCCACCCAAAATACCAAACCGACCCTTCCTTTCAACCTATCCAAAAACCACCAAAAATTCCCTACAACAACAAAACAGCAAACCTTCATCCAAATTGAAGCAAAGACTTATTGAGGCAACCCACGTAATTCCGTAACGATTTGAGCTTCGTTCATCGTAAAGGCAGCGAGGTTCTCATCAACAAGTCTCAAAGTCGAAGAGCTAAACTCGCTAGGTCAAATGAGGACCTAGGTGCCAAAACAAAAACGAAAAATAACTAGAGAGAGAGAGAGGAGTTTGGCCAAGTTCTAGAGAGAGAGTCTCTCAATCTCTTAAACTTTAGATGAATGAAATGTAAAGAATAAGGCTCCGATTTATAAGATAGGCTTTACCTTCAATAAAGTAGTTTCCTCTTCTATAGAATATCACATATTCATGAGCAATATTTCCTTATTTCCTCTTTCATTAGGGCGGCCAAGAGGATCCATGCATAGCCTTGGATTTGTTTCCTCTTTTATTTGCTTCTCCCTTGACCCACTTGGCCGATTTCCCCTTATTCCTTTTAGAGGAAATTTGTTTCCTCTTTTTCTTTTGGCAAGTATCTAAATACATCCATGACAAAATAATCTCCCTTTCTCTCTTTATGTTGGGCGGCCAATGATCTCTAGAAGGGGCTTCTAGAAGCTTCTTCATTTGTTCATGACAACATGAGAAATGCCCATTAAGAATTTTCAATAAAATTCTTATGAAATGAAATTGATCCACAAGGCCCAATTAATTCAAACTTGGCCGAGTGATGCATGTCATCAAATGACCATGTCAAAAAATCTATTGACATTCATTTCATCCTATGTCCAAAAAAATAAAATTACCCTTTTGACAATTTTCGTAAAACTTGTCTCGTTTTTGTTTTGACTTAGCTTCTAGTTTAATTATTCCTACTCGATGTGATTTGTGACAGTGACCTCATGGATCCAAATGAACAAAGCTTGAGCTAAATACTTGGACTCAAAAGTTCACAAACCTTTTCTAAGTTTAGCTTAATGTCAACTGACTCCACTAAAGAGTTGACACTGAAAATCTCTCGGCTCAAATGAATTTATTTTCTACTCAAGAATTCAACCAAATTATGATGAACGGATCCACTGAATATTATCTATGTTATCATCAGCTAGTCGGGATTTACGAAATTACCATTTTACCCTTCTAGCTGTTATTTCCTCAACTCATTTCTCGCTTGTGAATAAGTTAGAAACAATGTATTGACGAAGAGCTAACAAGTCACACTGTTTCATCCAAAAAAGTCAAGACTCAATTTGGACACTGGCCAGTTCATTTATTCACATTCCAAGGAACAAAGCATGAGGTGATATACATTGCATTTCAGCAATCTTGTACATGAATTCCATATCTATGAGAACTTCACAAAGTTACTCATGACATTCTCACAACTTAGTACTTCACCAATAGGCCCTGTTCAGAATCACATAGTGAGTCCGAACTCTGACTTTCTCAAATGAGAATACGTAAGCTGTGAAATGACATGTCTCATTTCAGGATTAAGGTAAGCACGATGCAATTCATACGTAGTGACTTCGAGACATAAGAGGTTAAATGGTTTGTTCTTATCTTGTCTCTAGAAGTGCACTGGTCAATTCAGTACCTCCGGAAGATACCTAGAAGAACTATAGAGTCTCCAACTCTCAATGCCCCATAACCAGACATCATAGATTCTCCTAACAATCGTACTGAGGTCAATAGTCCTTTGACCATTAGATTGCGAATATATCGTTTTAAGCAAACTACGAAGAGTTTGTTCATGCAAATCTACATTTGTCTCTTTGTAAGTTATTAAGTTTGTTTATGGACTAAAGACTAAGGTTTTATCATAAAGCTTCAACCAGACAAAGAAGAATGAATGAACGTTTCGACTTTTTATTAATTAATAAGCAATTACAAGCAAGAGTCTTCGTGAGACTTTATTACATCAAATGTATAAAATAAATATTACAACTCTTCTTGTGGGCACCATTGACAACAACTCCGCTATTCTCGCTTCTGGATTGTGCCATCTCCGTCATTGCCCAAAGAAATCGAAGAACTCGACCGGAACTCTAATTCCTTCCTTATCCCCAAAAATCGCGACTCGTATTTTAAAATCCTCATTTAACCTAATTTCACTTATTTGTAATTAAGAACATACGAGTATTATAATAATTTCACTCCATTAACAAATATAAAACGTGATCTAAAGATTACACCGTCATTCAATGCTAACAAAAAGACTACATTTTCATGCATGTATGTTTTAAGGTCAATTTTTCGAATTTTAAACTTAAAGTGTTGGGGGGGATTTTGGGTAATTAATCCCAAAAAAAAAAAGGAGCTGTGCCCATCACTAGCCCGAGCTAAACACTCTCACACAACTCAGTCCCTGCGCGCGGTCATTTCTCTGAGCCTGACTTTGAGAGATTTTTCAAAATTCCTTTAATGGCTGAAATTGATATCGTATCACGGGCTCGCGAAGAAGAGCTCCAACAGGCGCCTAAAATATCCTCCGGCGATGCGGATGCTTTGCCGGAGCTTCCCTCTCGCGTTGTCAAGGATTTGTTATCTCAGGGGGTTTGTTCTTCTTTCCATAAGACAACATGCGTTTTGTTTCTCACTTTCCTCTGAAAATGCCTATATCTTTCTCTCACGTTTCTGTTGCTATTTCAAGGATAAAGATTGTGTTTTTCTAGAGTTTGTGCTTGTGCAAATATCTTTTAGGTTAGATATTTATTTTTCTGTTATTGTGCTCTTTATTTCGGTTTTGTTTGGTTGTGATAGAGTTAGTGCTTATTCCCGTGACTTTGCTCGGTTCATATGTTGTTTAGGGTTCAAAACAACTTAACGTTTCTTTTGTTTGACTGCAATTTGGAGATTAGAGTAGGGCTTCTGTATCCTGTGATTAGGATGTTATCGTTATCTCGATCTCTCCTATTTTGTTCCACTGATTTTGTTGAACTTATAAGCTTCCAGTTAGTGAAATATGCCCCAAGTCCATTACCAATAAATTTTATCGTCATTATTATTATTATTTTTTTTTTAATATGAGATCAGTGTTTTTCTGCCCGCCTTTCCGAAGTTTAATTTGTAAGTCTTCTTTTTGACTTAGTTAAGATCAACCAAATAACAAATCGTCTATTAAACTCCATATGTAGGTATGTCGCCGATGCATTTTGAGGGTATTTGGGATTAGAGGGGATCCATATTCTGATTCAGCATTGGATTTATTGTTAACTTCTCATGAAAACCATATGATAGACACAAGTTCTGTAGATAATCAAACGCGAAACGTGGAGGAAAATCTGGAATATTGTTGCCTTTGTTTGGGCATATTGCAGTTTGCTTACTGTGATGACAAGGGGTCTGTGGTGAGCAAGGACAGTGCTTATGATTTTGCTGTCGCAGTTGCGGAACTGATAAAACAGGACGGTCATCAAATTGATGAATTTTCTCTCGAAGTGTCCATTCCACCTTTAATTCAAGAGAATGAACTCGCTGTTTGGTAATAATTGCCATTGCTTTTGGTCAAGCTCTATCGCTGGTTCAACCATTTTCCTTATTTCACAACTTATTTTTTATTATATTTATTTTCTTCTTTGTATCTCCCATCTCTTTTTGGCAGTTTGTTTATGAATAAAAAATATGGAGCTGACCCATGGTTCCAACGAAAGATACTTCCACAATGTGTCTCGCTTAAGGATACATTAAAGTTACTGGTGACAGCACCCCTAGAGAAAATGTTGGTTAGTGATTTCTTTCTTATGCAAATGTGGATTCAACAGGCTTTTATTAGTTCTGTTATTGGCTTGAATGGTTACAAAAAAGTATAGATAAAATTGAAGTTCTTCAGGATCGGAAGTCCACTTTGAGCACCTTACGTGTACGGCTAACTTACAATCACCCTACAGCATCAACACAATCTCAGAATTCTGCGGAGGGAAATCAAGGATGCAAAAGAAGAAAGACAGGCATGTTGAAACATACCAAACGCATCTGTTTATCTTTTTTCTTCTTCAAGTAATTTTAGATTCATATGGATATGTTTGTAAGTGTTATCGAAAGTAGTCATTTATCTGAATGCATATTTGTGTGCAGACACTTGAATTGAAAATGGGTAATATGGCATATGTAACTAATGCATCCATCCATAAACACAGTCCATATGTTCACCCAATTTTCTTATTTTGCAGTAACAGCCACTAGCAACGGAGTGAAAAGTGATGATGGCTCAGTCAAATGTGCTGATTTTACAACAACAAGGGAAGCCAGTGTAGTTGCAGAAAGTTCTTTAGTATGTGACCAACATAAATTCCCGTTAGAGAAGGTAAGCATGCTTTTTTCTTTTGGTCTGCGTTTTTTCATTAAAAATATTTGTTATATAGATGATTATAAAAGAAAAATAAACTTTGCACGTTAAACTTTGCACGTTAGTTTCTTATAACTTTATTGCTTATCAATTGCACTAATTGATGACACATCCGTAATGAGGTCTACAGTATTGCATATAGACTCGTTAGTTATTATTCCTAAAGTCAAGTAGTTTGTTGAGTTTTATAATATTATTGAATTGAGTTTCTGAATGAGGTTTTTGACTGTTTGATGTATTTTTTCCCAACTAATTTATGTTTTGACTTGCCCAAACAGGTTACTAAGCCATGCGAGTTGGTGTTCCAATGCAACAGGACAAGTATATACTTTGGTGGGAGATACCTCAAGGTAAAATTGATCTGTTCCCTTCTTATTTAATGTTTTGATATTTGACATTCGGAAGAGAATATGTGTACATATCAATGATAATGAAGCGAATCTAGGTTGCCTGACATTGACAGAGGTAATTAAAAAATTGCACACAATACATCTTCATTTTTTTTTAGTGAGATTAATCCTTGCATTGCTATCTCCTTGAATTTCATGTTGAGGTTACATGTCCATTAAAAAAAGTTGAAGGTTAGTGTTGGGGTGCGTGTGATTTAATCATGTAGAATAAAGAAACTATTTTTGTGACAGTTCTCCAGAAACGTTAGTCAAACACGTTGGATCATTGACGATGAAAGAATGGGAGATGCGTCTGTTGAGGTAATATCTTGTTATGTGCATTTCTCTTTGAAGTTCCACTTTCTCGGTTCTCCTGGAATAGTATGTAGAGCCTGAAGGGTTGTGTGTTACTACAGGAACTAATTGGAAATAAAATCCTTCCGATGTGCCGTGGTGATAGCTTCAAATTTCACGCTGCTGGCAGAGAGGATATTGATGTAAGTCTACTTCCTTTACGAAAATCTGAACCTAACACTTGTAGTTATGAAGCCCAAAATCTTCCATTAGGTACGCATGTTGGGTTCAGGTCGGCCGTTTCTTATTGAGGTACTAAATGCACGTCATGTCCCAGGTGAAGAGGATGTTAAAGATATAGAAAGGAGGATTAATGACTCAGAAAATCAGTTGGTAAAGTTCGTGGCTGTGCTCTACTTTATATTCGTAATATTGTAAACTGAAAATTGTGCGTGCAGGTTAGGGTAAAAAATCTAAAAGTAATGGATAGTCAAGGGTGGACCATGATGCGTGAGGGAGAAGCAGAGAAGCAGGTCCACTCTTTTTTTTTAGTGCTCATTTTTTTTTTCTTAGCTCTTTGTGAGAAAATTTCTTGTTCTCTTGTTTCCTTTTGCTTTTGGTCTACTCAGCTGGATTCTCTGCTTTGTTTTATTGCAGAAGCAATATGCTGCACTGGTATGGATTTCGCGTCCTCTCGAGGATGACGACCTTCAGTCTTTGACCTCAGACAAGGAGATGGTATCAGTGTTTTTATTTCCTCCTAAACTTGATGATACGAATTTACTCTAGGGTTAATGTTGTCTCTCTTACTCACTGTCATTCGATACCCGTCTTATACAATTCTAGTTCTGTCCATATCTCCTATTTGAGTGCTTTTTGTCCTTTGATCCATCGCAGAAGGTGATGCAAAAGACTCCAATAAGGGTGCTTCACCGCCGTAGTCCATTGGAACGGGAAAGGATTATACATTGGTTAGTTGCACTAATGCATTTTTATATCATATCCTCACTTCATTCTGTAGTTGTTGCATTTGTACATGCGTATTGACATTTTGTTCGTCAATGGTTCCTTTTAGGATGAGGCTTGAGAAGATTGTTGGAAGCTCTCAATATTTTCTTTTGCATTTATGCACCCAGGTGAGTCAGAAAGTGGCTGAATTGCAAGAAATAAAAAAACCCATTTTATATTTGTGGTATTGTTTACCAAATCATCGTATAAATGTAACTCTTGCACATTTATAAATGCCTTATGAGTGTAGGCTGGGACATATATCAAGGAATTTGTTCATGGAGATCTCGGTCGCACAAATCCCAGGTACCAAAGATTGAATCTATGTACTTCCATATCAAATTCCAAAGGTTGCGCTGTCTCTAATAAATTAATCAATTTGTCATATATCTGCAGCATTGGGTCAATTCTTGGCTGTAGAGCAGAGATATTACAGCTTGACGTCACAGATGTGAAAATGGATTGTTTTCTTGACGAACAAGGTATCCTCTCACTATCGAGTAGACAATATTTATGACCGGTTTTCAGTTATTTTTATAACTAGATATCAATCTTGCAGGGACATCGTGATTCAACATTTTGCCCCTGAGTCGGCAATTTGCCCGAGGCAGGAGATTAAGTAGAAGTAGTTGGTTTATTTTAAGGGATTTCCGTTTTGGCTTTTGGAGTGCAAAGCTATTTGGTTGTGTTTGGTAGTTAACTCAAAAAATTTTTGTTTTCTGTTTTTTAATTTTTGTAGTTGTACTGAAAAACTGTTTTGTAGTTGTTTTCAAAAAGCTGTTTGGTACAGTTTTCATTTTTGTTTTTGAGAAAGTGAAAAAACTGAAAAAAGTGTTTGGTATAGTTTTCATTTCTGTTTTTGAAAGAATGAAAAGAGAAGATGAGGAGAAAGAGGAGAGAAGAGAAGATTTTTTTTTTCAAAAACACTTTTTTATTTGTTTTCAGTTTTTTTACTTTTTTCCAAAACAACTTCAAAACTTTTTTGAAATTTTTTTCCAAAAACTTAAACCAAACATGTTTTCAATTTTTGTTTTCAATTTTTTCAACTAAAAAACTAAAAAATTGTTTTTGAGAGGAATACCAAACATGGAATTGCAGGTTCTGCTTAAGGCTACCCATTGAATTTGCACCAACTAGTATTATTTTTTTAACAGTTTTTTTTATTACTTTAGCAGTATGTTATGATCAAGGATTGAAATGCCGACGGCCGATTTCGTCAATATATAAAATATTTATTTAAAAGTGGGCCACGCTTTTCTTCTTTTTCACCAATCTTTCGGCATTTTTACAGACTTTAAACATTCAAACATAGGGAAGAGAAAATTTGGTTCAGACTTCAAGCCCTAAAAAACGCAGGCGAGATATGGGTCATTTTTTTCGTCGGAAAATCGAAAAAGTTGTCGAAATAATGATATGATTTTATACTGAGCAGAGTGAAATCTAGCGAAAAGCGCAACACCGACGACACAACGACGACAAATCGGCGAAATAAAATGACGAAACGACCAATTAGTTATTGTTGCGCCGGAATGCTACAAAACTGGAAATTTCGCCGCGATTTCCCGAAATTTCAAACATTGGTTATGATAGCGAAATTTGAGGAAACAGCAGATTTAATTATTGTTACACATATCTAAAAATTCAACCGATTGTATTAAATTATAAAGCATTGACTATATTTTATGAGCCAAGCATATCAAATGTTTTAATCTAGAATTCAAAGCACTTTTTTTTTTTAAAAATTTTTTATTTATTTATTTTAATCTTTACATTTAACACGATCCATCATATTATTATTTGAGTATCCGCTGATGACCTTATTCAAGCTGCCGTATCTTATTCAAGTAAGAGGAGCTGAACTGTTTTCTATCAACCTCATAATGAAATAACCAGTTGTGTATTCATCGATCTAGTCTGAAAAATTAAGAGGTCGTGAATATCACTAGTATACTTTTGCAGACGTAATTGGAATCAGCTCCATGAAATTAACATACAACTGTCATAAATTAACCAACAAGTTTAGACACGTATAAATCTAGAACTATCACAAATCTTTATATACTAAGGCCATCTCCAACCGATCACTCTATTTCTCACTCTATTTCTCAGTAAACAGTGGTTTCTCTCAACCGACCTCTATTTTTCACTCTATTTTTCAGTCTATATTTTCCCCCTTTATTTCTTATTTATACTTATACCCCTATATTTTTTTATTATTATTACTAATTAGATAACTTAGAAGAATTATGATAATGAGTAAAATATTACTCTATAAATTAATTATAATTATAAAAGGGGAGTGTAGCAAAATAGCCACTTTGAAACTATAGATTTTGTTTCTAGCCCATGTTTCATAATTTTTAGGCAAATAGCCAACATGCTTAAGTGGCATTAATTACTAGACTAAAATACCCTTTTAAATATTCAAATGGAAAATAAAAACTACAACATATTTAATTACGGGAAAAAAAAAACGCAACTTGAAAATGGTAACAGGCGAAAATATTTGAAACAAAATATTTGAAACCAAAAAACATTGACTACGTGCGTGTTATATGTTACACGTAGGCCTAAATGCTCTAACAAATCTCAGCAAAATATTTCTCACAGATATCATTAATAACAGGCGCGAAAATCTAGACCGGCTTCACCTCTTCACCTGGATTCAACGCGATATTATAGTGAGCTCAAAACAGTTTGACTCATACACGCTAAATAACCAGATTGAAATCATACCAGTTTAAGTCTTCTCCGCCATAACCAAAAATTTCGAAGCTCGAAACACAGTCGAAAGTCCACCAAAAACATTCAGGTAATACATGCAGAGGAAGAAGAAAACGATTACAAGCTGTTTTGGTTGAAATGGGTTTCAATAATTTCCAAAAATTTCTGTTTTCTAATAAAATAAAATTAGGGATTTTATTTTCAAAAATTTCCGATATTTGGTTATGTCCAAGAACTCCTGTTTTAGCATCAACGATTGATATCAGACTAAGTTCTGAAAAATGGATTCGGATTTTTCCCAACTGATTTGAGTATTATCAATTATTTCCAATAATTTCTGTTATTTAAATCAAAGAATATTAGGGATTTTGTAATAAAAATGGGTTTCGACGGCTGGTTATTTGAAATGTTTAGTTTATTTTCTAAAATTTCCGATATTTGATTATTTCCAAGAACTCCTGTTTTAGCATCAACTATTGATATCATAATAAGTTCTGAGAAATGGATCCGGTTTTTTCCCAACTGATTTGAATATTATCAATTATTTCCCAAAAATTCTGTTATTTTAATCAAAGAAAATTAGGGATTTTGTAATAAAAATGGGTTTCGACGGCTGGTTATTTGAAATGTTTAGTTTATTTTAAAATTTTTTCGATATTTGGTTATTTCCAAGAACTCCTGTTTTACATCAACGATTGATATCAGAATAAATTCTGAAAAATGGATTCGGGTTTTTCCCAAATGATTTGAATATTAACAATTATTTCCAAAATTTTCTGTTTTTGTCATCAATGCATTATGTCTTCGTATTTGAATGCCTTTTTTTTTTTTTTTTTTTTTTTATCAGATATCACTAAAAGGAGAAGATGGTGACAAAGAAAGTTCCAAGTTCAAAAGGGAAAAATGTTTTGCCTGAGGTAAATAAATTTCTTGAATGACTTTGAAAAAATTTATTGTCCCAGGATCAATATTTAACAATTATTTCCTAAAATTTCAGAAAGGTGATTGGGTTGTGAAAGAATCGAATTGGAATAAGGCACAAAAAATTGTCAAACATAGCAATTTCAGTATCTTCGACAAAATACATAGCGGGTTGACGAATGAGAGGCAGGAAATGCTATTCAATAATGGAGCGTTTGGACATTTCTCGGAAATTGAAGGAATAGAATTTCCAAAGAAATTAATGCACTTACTTGTTCTTCATCAACTAGAGAGCAAGAACTCTCATGAACTATGGTTCAGCATTGGAGGGAATCAATTGATTTTCACGTTAAACGATTTCGCTCTCATGTCAGGTATGTAATTTGAAGTATAGTCATTGTGTTAATAATTGGAAATAAGTGTTAATTATTAAAGAAAAACAAAACTGTGGTTAATTATTAAAAAAAACATAACTAACTTTTTGGATGAATTAGGTTCATTAAAAAATTGTGAAAAATTGATATGAATAGTTAGATTGGGTAGACCGGATTATGTTGTTTGTTGTCTGATAACAAGTGTAAATAAATGACAATTATAGGACTACAATGCGGCCCAACACCAAATGTGAAAGACCTGCCTCACATCGAGAACAGGCTGGAGAATGTGTATTTCACGGGCGAGGCTTCTAAGAGACCAAACCACATCATGTCATTGCTGGCTGTTCCTACTTTGGGCGCGTCTGACGAAGATCGCGTCGCCCTTGTTAACTTGGCGATATTGTCAACAATGGTGTTACCAAAACAGGAAAACACCAACATAAAGGACGATCACATACTACTCGCAAATGATCCCCGTCTTTTTAATTCATACCCTTGGGGAAGGGTGAGTTTTGAAGCACTATGTACTTCAATGAAAAAATCTGGAAACTTTATCCCGAATCATAGAAAAGGG
Source organism: Urtica dioica subsp. dioica (assembly GCF_054948205.1). NCBI lineage: Eukaryota > Viridiplantae > Streptophyta > Magnoliopsida > Rosales > Urticaceae > Urtica > Urtica dioica. Next base: position 4,280,528 of record NC_142766.1, on the reverse strand, counting down.
TACAATCTGGAAGGTTTTCTCCACCCACTTCTGGCTTGGGCGTATGAAGTTGTACCGCAATTTGCTGTACAAGGATTCACAGGGAAGTCGTACTCGTGCGCGATACCTAGAATGTTGAAGTGGTCATATCACAATAACCCCGGATATGATATTCTGGAGCGGCTTATTTTCAAAAATGAAGAGGTAATTATGATAAAATTATTGAAGTTACAGACTATTTATTTGTTACTAACAATATTTCTTATATTGATTTAAGATTGATATCCTAACCATAACACCAACTGAAGAGGAGTTAACTATGCCATACATGGTGGATACAACATTCCCGGGAATCCCAGGTTATCAAGGGACCGGAACACGTAAAAAAGTGCCAAGATCCAAAGGTACAATTATCAAGTATTTACAATCATTATCCAAAAATTCATCAAAAGGATTTAGTTAATTTGTATGTTAATTTGATTAATTTAAAACAGGGCCAGATGCAGCAAGCAGTTCGAGATCACCCAACTCAACAAATGCTGAATTGAAATCTGAAATTCAGAAACTCACTGAAAGCTTAGAAGTTGCAAATTCTAGGATTGAAACTTTAGAATCCGAGCTTAACATGGTGAGCTGCAAACTGGATTCGCTACAGAAGTTTGTTACAGATAACATTCAAAAATCAAACAACGTACGAAGCGAGGATAGGCCATCAACACCCGTACCCGAAACTGCCCCTTCTCCAGTGATGGTAATAATGAGAATGATTTCTTAATAATTTCCGAGTGTTGTTTATTCTAACTTAATAAAACCATACTTGTAACAGGAAGATAACAATGACAGAAACTCAAGGGAAGAAACGCACAATATTGTCGAAGAAACACCAGTAGTGGCACCTCAAAATACAACTACTGAAACCTTAAAGGTATTACATTTACATATAACTTTGAAACGGAAATTGTTGTTAATAATTGTAAATAATATGTTTCATCAATGTAATAGGAGGTTGTTGGGGCAGCAAAAAATGTGGCAGGAAAAAAGATGCCAGCGCAAATGACGTTGACAGCCATGGTACAAATATTTCCCTTCAATATATTAGAAAAAATATACTTAACTTTTTAATTTTTAAATTTGTAGATGAGATGCATTGTAAACAAATTGTCAAACACAAACAACGATGAGCAATCAGTAAGTTTAACATTTTCATACAAAAAATGTTATTCAGTAAAATTGATTAATTTGTAAAAAATTTATTTCAGGAAATTCAGCCTACAACATCGATGTTCACGCCCTCATCTACTGTCAATGCAAACAGTGAACCAGCTGGTCGTACGAGAAGCAGTCAAAGATTAGGCAAAAAAGTGGTAAGTCATTTAAAACTTATGAAATTTAAAAATGAAATTTCTGGAAATAACTGTTAATAAATTTTTGTTCATATGTATAGTCTCCATCCCAGCCAGCCCCCGAGGAAAGTCAAGATGTCCAAAACATACCGGAACCTCAACAAAAGGATTCTTTAAGCCTCAATGATCAGATCAATGCGGACATGACTGGTGATGTAGCACCCACACAACAACCGGCCAAACGTACTCGGGTCAGCAAAAGACAACTCAAACAACATGTAAGATATATTATTCTGTATTATTTTTTTAAAAATAATTACCGTAAAGTTTTATATTATAATATTCTGTTTGTAAATATGAATATAAACAGGAATTGTCCCCGATATTAGAAAACCTTGACAAATCATATAGTCCGATCCAATTAACGAGACTCAACGATGATGTGATGTTTTTGATAGAAAACATCGGAGACTTTGATGATAATGATCCTATTGATCAAACGCAGGTGGATGAAGAAAGTGAGCCCGAAGTTCCTTTGGTGAGGAAGAGAAAACAGCGAACAGGAAGCACAAATGCCAATCCAACTGTAACTGAACGGCCTCGAAGGGAAATCAAGAAATCAGCTGCAACAAAGACGCCATACGTCACATCTCCGAAGAAGACAAAAAAAACTGGTGGTGAACAAGGAGACAACCCACCGAAGAAACCGACGAAAGGCGAACCCAGTAGCCAGCCCGAACAGCCCATCCATCCCGATCATACCAGCCATCCCGATCATTCAAGCCAGCCCAGCTTTTCCCTAGGCATATGAATAATTATGCAAACAACATGATTTAGTTATTTGGTACAATGGATTTATGCTTTTGGTCTCCCGGTTAAATTTATTTTGGAACTTGGTTTACATTCTACAATATTTTTTTCTTTCCATGTTATAACATGGTTTTATTTAATGTTGAACATCATGGGTGAATGCTTTGAAAAAAATTTCATTTTATTATCTGTTTAATACCAGTGCTACTGTTTGTAAAAATTTTCCTATTTCGGGTTACAGACTGGAAATATATGACAATAAACGGAAATGAATACCTTGAAAATTTGGGCGAATGAATTAATAACACATATCATTTGAATATAATTTCATCCTAAGAACAAACTTAAATTTTAATTGAGTTATTATAACTTTTTTAATGAATATAGCATCTGCAAAAATGATAATGACAAATATAGGAAAATGCTAACCATGCGTCTGCATAAATGATAATGACAAAAATAAGAAAATGCTAACATAGAAACTTGAGAAGTGAAAAAAATGTCAAAATGTGTACAACCCAAAATACTTCATAAATATAGTAAAAATTAAAAGTGCAAACAGGGGAAAAACATTGATCATTAATCATTTGAAGACTTGCATCCCCTCTTGTTGTGGCCCTGGTTTCCACATTTGCTGCAACGTTGACGGTATGGGTGAAATAACTCAGACTTTGATCGATACCTCTTCATTTTTGGCCTTCCAGCTTGTCTTTTGTAAACTGGTGGATTAATTACATGAGCATCTTCAGGCAAATCCCACTCGCCTAAGTCTTCAATAGGGACAATATCTTGAGCGTAGATGGCAGCATAATTTCGACTAGTGTAATATGAGGGAACAAAGTCGAATGGTTTCAACTTCCTACGGTATAACGCCGCAGCCGCATGAGAACAAGGAAAATCATCCAGTTGCCAAACGCGACATGTACATGTCTTTTCAGCAATGTCGACAATTCGGTGAACAGCACCATCAATAACCTCAAGCTGTTGGTCATTGATGATGTTAACCTAAAGAGCAAAATAATAAAGCAAATTATTAAAAAACGATAATTAACACTAATTTCCACATATTAACCATAATATTTGTCCTGAAACATACCTCCATCGTCCGAGCATCATCTTCAGAGTTAAACAGAATACCGAAAGCATGCTCAGTAAGACCAGATAGCATTCGTGGAATAAGTTGTCTCTTCTCATTAAACCACCTTTGCAGCAAACTCCGATAACTCAAAACCAAACAAGCAACTGGCCAGCCACGCGCTTCGTTCATCACAGAATTCAAGCATTCGGAAATATTTGTCGTCATTACATTATACCTCTTTCCCATAAACTGACTTCGCGACCACAATTCAGGCTTCGCATCCAGTAAGTATTGTTTCATGCTAGGCTTAGACTCGGTCATCTTTGCAAGCCAATAGTCAAAATCTTTTTTAGTATATGCCTTTGCACAATTGTAAAAAAGAGGCCCATAATAAGCTTTTTCAAACTTTGCCTTCACATTCGCCCAAAGATGTTGCATACACACTGCATAATTAGCCTCAGGAAAAACTGCATGGATAGCTTTTGGAATAGATGTATTTCGATCTGAGACAATAACCAAACCATCTCTAACACCATAAACTACCCTGAGATGAGTCATGAACCAATGCCAAGATTTGTCGTTTTCTGAATCAACAATACTAAAAGCCAAGGGAAAAAGATGATTATCACCATCTTGAGCCGTGGCCAATAGTAATGTCCCGTGTGATTTACCTTTGAGAAAAGTCCCGTCCACTGAAATGACAGGACGGCAAAACTTCCAACCATGCACAGAAGCCCCCATTGCCAGGAAAAAATATTGGAAATTTCCCTGTGCATCAGTTTCTGTTACTGTGTAAGTACCTGCCAACACAGATGATAATCGTTAATTATTGGAAATAATCTCGTAAGGGAATTAAATGGAAATAACTGTAAATAAATAACATGTTCGTGTAAGCACCTATAAACTGCTGTATGTATAGAATAAAAAAAAAACAGGAAACTATCAAGGATACAAAATTACCTGGATTCTTCTCTTTTATCATATCGCCTACAATGGGGAGATGAGAATATGATTTGTCATAATCACCGCGAATATCTTGTAAAACCTTGGAACGAGCCATCCACGCTTTATAATAGCTAATATCAACTTTGAAACGCAAACGCATGATCTCCACAACTGCTTTTGGTGTATATTTGTCAGCCATTGAGCTTCGAAAATCATTGTTAACAACTTTGCTAATCAATGAAGATGACACTTGTTTATGACGATGTATAAGGTTCTTTCCAAAGCAATTATGATCTTTGTTGAAAGACCTAATCACCCAAAATTTGGAAACAGAACATACACTAGCATTCAATTTCCACGAGCAATCAGAATTCAAACAAACAATACAATATCGCGTCTTGCTAGACCTTTTCACCCGGAATTCGAAATTGTTTCTCAACGCAATAATAGTCAACGCTGAAATCATTGTCTCTTTACTCATAAAAATGTTATCGACATCAACTTGAACATTCATCGGGCAATTTTTCAACTGCGTCTCGTCAAAAACAGTTCCACAATCTGGAAACTTTTCAACCGAGCTCAAAGAATCACATTTTTCCAAGGACTGACGTTCAAAAATTTTAACTGTTAAATAAAAAAAAAATATGAGAGTCGGACCAGATCTAAACAAGTTAACGTTTTAAAAACAAAAAGACACGAAAACCTACCAGACTCCACCAACGACCAAGACGCAGAATCCATCAGAAACAAATGGTTTCTTCCAGCCGCTATTTTTTTTTCTTCTGCTAAAAAGAACCAGCTGGAACAAAAAAATACGTGAGAATGCTTGTGTTTCAAAAAAATTTCGTCTGCTATAAAAAACCAGCTGGAACAAAAAAAATACGTGAGAATGCTTGTGTTTCAAAAATTCAAACGTTCCAAAATTTAAAATATAACTGCTCCCTGAATAATAGCAACAAGTTAGAGTGTTTAAAAAAAAATATCACGCAATGAAAAAACAAGCGCATAAACAAGAAAAATAAAACGTGTAATACACCCCTTAATTATAGAAGTTAATTGACCTAATAAACATTAAACCACTAACGCTAAAAAAAAAACCAACACCTACGGAAAAAAAGCAGAACGTGTCACACGCAGTGAAAGAAAACACACGCAATGGGAAAAAAAAACACTCATAAACCTCATTAACACACGTATACGAAAAAAAATTAATACTTAAACAAACTGACTTAAAATATTGGAGGATAAAAAAGTAAAACAATTACTGCCACCTAATGTGGTTGGCTATTTCCCTAAAAAACACCAAACATAGGCTATAACCCAAATCAAACGTTTTAAGTGGCTTAGTTTCTTATAAAACTCATTATAAAATGAGACGAGGACGAATTAGTATTCATTTTGGGAGATAAAATGAGAGAATGTGTATTATATTCAGAATAGAATGAGTGTGTGTATTAAAACTCATGATAGAATTGGTATTTTATAGAGAAAAAGTTAATGATAGAGGGAATCTTGTAAATGAGTAGTCAAATTGCGTCAGAAGAAGTTGGGAAACGTGAGAATCTTATAAGTGAGTAGTCAAATCGCGTCAGAAGGAGTTGAGAAACGTGAGAATCTTGTAAGTGAGTAGTCAAATCGCGTCAGAACGAGTTGAGAAACGTGAGAATTTTGTAAGTGAGTAGTCAATTCGCGTCAGAACGAGTTGAGAAACGTGAGAATCTTGTAAGTGAGTAGTCAAATCGCGTCAGAACGAGTTGAGAAACGTGAAAATCTTGTAAGTGAGTAGTCAATTCGAATCAGAACGAGTTGAGAAACGTGAGAATCTTGTAAGTGAGTAGTCAAATCGTGTCAGAACGAGTTGAGAAACGTGAGAATCTTGTAATTGACTAGTCAAATCGCGTCAAAACGAGTTGAGAAACGTGAGAATCTTGTAAGTGAGTAGTCAAATCGCGTCAGAACGAGTTGAGAAACATGAAAATCTTGTAAGTGACTAGTCAAATCGAATCAGAACGAGTTGAGAAACGTGAGAATCTTGTTATAAATATTGCCTTCATAAGCCGTAATTTCACCACATCACTCACCTTACTAAAAAAAATGTCTAGAGCTTCTAATTACTATCGAGATGAAGACAAACTCATTTGTAGGGTTTACATGGAGATTTCGCAAGACCCAATCATCGTTATATACCAATCATCCGATCAGTTTTGGACTCGTGTTGCGGAAGCTTACAACAGCGGCAAAAGTCAGAGATGCGTTCCACGCGATCAATCCAGTGCCGTATTCAAGTGATTGAGAAAGCTACAAGGAAGATGCATGCATGCATTCGACAAATTGAGAATAGACACTCAAGTGGTGCTTCAACTGAAGATATTGTGAGTGTTATAGTTTATTGTTTTCTCACGATTAGATTTTTACTTAACCATTGTTTTATCAACTTTCAGATGGATTAAGCTAAAGTATTGCTTTCACAAGATGAAAAATTCAAGAAAGGTTGGAAGTTTGATCATGTGTGGAACATTATTAAGAATTTTGAAAATTCCTAGATGGAGCCTCAAGTGCAAGACAAACATCTCGAGGTTCATCTTGCCCACAACAGTCAGAAAATCCAACTTCTGAATCTACTAGACATCCATCTCCTTCTGAGCGGCCGATTGGGGTGAAGAAAGCCAAATTAAAAAAAAAAAATTGGATGATGGAATAATGTCTAGAATTAGTGGTATTGAGGAAGGAAATAAAGAACTTCTTGAGCAATTGAAGAAGACAAGTGTTATCAGGCAACGCCACTTGGAATTGAAAGAAATCAAGGAAGAAAATAAAATATTGTTCCGAGATTTAAGTTCAATACCAGATCCACAGTTTCGGGCATATGTTCAAGCCGAACAAGCGAAAATTATGCAAAAGAGGCTTGAACAACAACAATCCCATGCACCACCTCCGACTTCTGATTCATATTCTCAATATTTTACCGGTCTCAAGGGATCCGGCACCAATCTTCCAGAATATTAGTTTATCTATTGTAATTTTATTTTGTTGTATTGTGTTTTTTTAATGTCTTTTGAGTTTTCTTGTTGATTGTCTTCCAAATTGCTAATGTAATTGTGTTTGATATTAGTTTATTATGACCGTTTTAATATTATAATTTTCTTGCAATGTGCAAATATCATTGTTGTATTTTAAAATATTGTTGTCTTTCAAATTATGCAAAATAATAAATTTTATATAAATTAAATAATTTTAGGGATAAATATTAAATAATTATATGAAATTTGGGCATTTGGGCAAATTTTAAAACTTAAAAAACAAAAAAAGCACTTAACAGTGCAGCGCTACAAATAGCGCTGCACTGTTGTCAAAATACATCTCACGCTATTATAGCGTGGGGAATGAAGCTCAAGTGGAGCGCTTGCGCCAAAATAGGCAGCGCATAGCGCTCCACTGGAGATAGCCTAAAGAGAGATACGCTAACACTGTAGCAACCTTAGCATCCAATCAAATTATTATATACAAATAAAAAAAGAGAGAAAAGCTTAGCCACATTGTTCTATTTTATATATTTTATTAAAACTGGTGTACATGTTGTTGCAACAAGAGAAAAAAAAAGCAACCGTACAAAACAGAATAGTGAGTCATGGTGTGACGTACACACCTATCTACAGTCCACCCTTTTCTTTAGTCCATCCTTCTCTCTCTCTATTATAAATCATCCTCCTATTACAACCACACACACCAAAAAGAAAAAAAAACCTTTTGAGGGAAAAACTTCCAACTATTAAAACTTCGTCAACCAAAAAAGCTTATGATCAAGTTTCTTCAATAATCATTTCAACTTCGCTCCGATTATCAAAGTTAGTATACTTTATGTTTTTTCCCATAAAAAACTTGCTAATTATGAATTTTGGCTTTTAATTTATTTTAGACCATAGATTAATATGATGCTATATTTTGGTGCTTATTTCCTTTGCACGATGTGAGTTTTTATGACATATTTCATGATTTTGTATATATGTACGTGTTTCACGAATTAATACGTGTCACCTATATAGCTATCAGCTACTTCATTCTTTTCTCCTGCGATACAAACGCACACTTCGTAAATGTAAGCTTTGTATTATTGTTATACTGTTATCATGTTTAACACGATTCCTATCCGTTGAATTAAATATCTTCGGTTCTTAATAATATATATTTAATTTATCAACTTTTCTTTTTATCCGTTGGGGAATATTTAAGCATATATATTTTATGCTAACCACGAAAATATGTATCTCATAATAATAAGACGGTAGTCGTCACTTGGTAAAGTAATATTCTTATCTTATTTTTGGTGGACGACTGTCAAAGTATTGACAAATTTTTTAAACATTGATGTTTCAATCTTATAAAAGAATTTACTTTTATAAAATCAAATCGTAATTTTTTCACTCAAATTATAAAAAAAAACGTCCTCACATATGAAGTATTGAGTACATATGTACGTATATACACGTATAGCTTATTGATGTTTACTTCTAATGAAATTTGGTTTTCTTGCCGTTGATTTAATAAAGTCGCTATATATCTATACTGGGTAACGACCCATTCGTTGATCATGTCATTTGAGAATTATCAATATGAATTAAATATATATCATGAGTGCTTATTTGTGTTATTATTTTTTTTTTATATAGTCACTTTTAGTCTACCCGTCAGTCTTACAGTGTTTATTTCTTCAACAAATAATCACGCATTATTGACGTAAGTAGTTTTCCAATTATTTAATATCCTAAAATTTTATATATTTATTTTCCTTCGTTATTTGCGTGAAGATTGGTTTTTGTAGATTTAACAATGTCACTATATTGGTATTGAGCAATATCTGTGGATCATATAATTAGTTCTCAACAGAGCTGTATATATATCATCAGTGCTTCTTTCTTTCAGAGACTTTTAGTTTGATCGTCGGTCTTAGTCTGTCCTACAGTGCCGATTTCTTCAACAAATCACGTACGTCTTTCCCGTTGTTTAATAGCCCAAAATTATAGACAATCATTTTGATTTTATTATTTGCGTGAGGATTTGTTTTTTTTTTTCTTTTGATTTATTATGTGCTAAGTTACACATATATCATCGCTGTTTCTTTTTGTTATTATTTATTTTTCCATTAGTGGTCTTTAGTGTGGTCGTCGGTAGAGTGCTGATTACTTCAATAAATCATGCATCATTCACGTAAGTCTTTTATTTGTATTCATGTGTTTATTAATTCGAAATTATATCCTAATACTAATGTCTTAGATTAGGCTGTTCTATTTATCATTCTCCACATAACTAACTACTAAATACACATACTTTATCTAATAAATAAATATAATTATTAAAAAATTACATTGGGGCACCCTATATACCATGATATTATAAATCAGTGATGTAATTCATTATTTTTCTACTACACTGTCGAGAAAGCAGCAACATCAACGTCTCTAAAACGAAAACTTTTCAGGTAAACAAATAGAATTCATTGATCTACTGTAAGTTTAGAATTTGTTCATTTCGTTTATTTTTTCCTCCTTAATCATACGATGTTGTCCACTGGAATATTTTTAGGGCTTGATTGAATGAATTTCAATGAACTTTCTTAGTAAATTTTTTACATCTGGCTGGTGACCTTATGACATGGAGTTTTCTAATAATAAAAAAAAGAAGATAAAATCTTGATGATTACCTCTTAGTGTTCCCTTTTATGAATAAAATTCTACATTATTGGTTTATACTTGATTCATTCTAATATATATACGTGCAGTAAAGAAGAAGAAGAAGAAGAAGAAGAAGAAGAAGAAGAAGAAGAAGAAGAAGATGATCAAAAGAATGTGAAGCGATATTTTAGCATATGTATCATGCTCTTTTCGGATAGACAATGGTATATAAACATATATATGCATAATTGCATATCGTCTACGACAAATAAGGTATTTTCTTACTTCATTTTAAATATTCACACGCACACACACAACATATTTATACATAGATATATATATATATATATATATATATATATATCTCTATATATATATATATATATCTCTATATATATATATATATCTCTATATATATATATATATCTATATATATATATATATATATATATATATATATATATACTCACAACTCTTGATGTTCGGTAGCATTCCAAAAATATTTCTAATATATGCTTTATTTAATTGAAAATGAAAACCAGATTAAAAAAATTAGTTTCGAACCTTTATCTAATAAAAATTAATATTTTAATTACAATCTAAGTTTAATTACTTGATTTCTCATTTTATGATTCTATTTATTTTTCATATTTCAGTTAATTATTAGCTTATGTCACTTCTTAAATATGATTTTCTATTTATCTGATGTTATTTATTTGCAGGACTTCGAAAACCTCACGACACTAATATAAAGTATTAAATTGAGTAGCTACTTTGCAAATGTGACAGATACGTTTGTTTTTTAATATATCGTAATACATGTATAAATATATGTAAATATTAATTGTAAGTAAAAGAGAAAATGGCGGCATAAATATCATATGTTTACGGGTTTTTGTGTACCCAAAGTTTAAAAGTTGCGGTAAAAATACCTAATGTCAAATATTTGTCTTTCCGTCACTACCAGAGGCTGTTAAGTTGGATGTATTATAATGAACGCTGATGATACATAAATGGGTAACAAAACGACAATCGTATGAAAAATAAACAACAAACTCTGCTTTGGTTGTTCTTCTAAAATCCCTAATCCCAAATCCAATTTCAAACCCCTAAATTCGCAAGCGATGGAAACAGAAATTGAAACAAAAGAGCAGATGTCTGAAGAAGAAGAAGAAGAAGCGGAGGTGGCTGGATTTGAGCTTCGCGAAGAGGAATACACAGAGGACGGAGAGAACATAGAGAAAACTCTTCCACAACAATGGTGGTCTTTCGTGAATGACGTTTGCGATCAGGTCGGCGATGGCAGCTCTGATGGGGTTAGGTCTGAAAGTGATCTGGAGAGTCTTTGTAGTGACGAAGAAGAGCAAACCAAGAGGAAGAGCAAGCGAGAGTACAACCCACGCAGAAAGCAGTCCGATTTTAGCTTCAAACTGGGTATGATTTTTCCAACCATTGAGCAGTTAAGAGAAGTACTCAAAGAAGAGTTTATAAAGATCGATAGAGAATTTAAATATGTGTTTAATGACAAGACCAGACTTAGAGCTGTATGCAAGGGTCGTGGTTGTTGATGGGTTTTGTATGCGAGGGTTGTGGGTTCAGACAACAAGACAGTGAGAGTAAACACCTTGGTAGATACTCATGATTGTGGCATAGTTTTTGACAACAAACTTGTCACATGTACATGGCTATCGGAGAAATTTTTTGACCAATTTAGATTGAATCCAAGTATGGAGTACAGTTGCTTCAAGGAGATGGTTGCAGCAACTAAGTTCAGCAACGTCTCTCGAGATGTTTTCTACAGATCAAGGAAGTACGCTAGAGAGAAGCTCGAGGGATCTGTGAGTGACCAATTTGCTATTCTTGAAGATTATTGTCGACATTTGAAAACTACTGATCCAGGTATTGCACTCGGTATCACTTGAATGAGTAATTTGTATGATCTTGTTCAATTTGTTGTTTTTTACAACATGTTATATGCATTAATTAGGCCTTAAATGTATGATCTTGTTTCCCAATTAATATGACAGGTACCACAACTCTACTAAAGACGTCTCTAATTGATGGTAAGAGAGTTTTTGAAAGAGTTTACATATGCTTGAAAGCCTGTAAAGACGGGTTCAATAAGGGATGCAGGCCTTTGCTTGGCTTTGATGGATGTTTTCTGAAAGGATATACCAAAGGTATGTTACTTGCTGCTATCGGTATCGATGCCAACAACTCTCAGTTTCCTGCAGCTTTTGCAGTAGTGGAGAAAGAGAATACAAACAACTGGACATGGTTTCTTATGCTGCTTCATGAAGATCTGAATGTCCAGAACACCACAGGCTTCACAATGATGAGTGACAGACAAAAAGGACTGGAGAAAGCATTGGCAGATGTGTTTCCAGGAGCGGAGTCTAGGTTTTGTGTTAGGCATCTTCATGCCAATTTCAAGAAGCAGCATAGTGGATTACTTTTGAAGCAGATGTTATGGGATTGTGCACGCGCTACAACGGAGACAGAATTTGCTCATAAAATGAAGCTACTTAAAGATGAAGATGAGAAGGCTCATGAGTGGTTGTTGCAAAAACCACCATCTCAGTGGTCCAAGTCTTAGTTCAGATTGAGTCCGAGTTGTGACATGTTGCTGAATAACTTGTGTGAGAGCTTCAATGCAGCTATAGTGCCAGCTCGGGATAAGCCAATTGTGACCCTACTCGAGAAGATAAGATATTGGTTAATGTGTCGTTTTGAAACCAAAAGACATGAAATTCAGAAATGGAAATACGTGGTTGGTCCTAGGATTGTGAAAATCTTGGAAATTCACAAGAGTATTGCACGGCATTGTCAGTCCACTTCAGCCGGCAATGCAAAATTCCAGGTATGCACATGTAAAGCTATTTTTATTTAGACATCAATCTTGGTTAATGTTTCTGTAAAGCTATTTTTATTTAGACATCAATCTTGGTTAATGTTTTTGTAAAGCTATTTTTTATTTAGACATTAATCTTGGTTAATGTTTTTGTAAAGCTATTTTTTCATAACTGTTTATTTAGACATCAAACTGTTTTTGTAAAGCTATTTTTTCGTAACTGTTTATTTTTACGGGCTCTGAAAGCTTTGTTGTCGACTTGAGATCCAAGGTCTGTACATGTCGACTCTATCAACTGACAGGAATTCCTTGTCCACATGCGTTGACAACTATTTTGACCTCTGGTTTGGACCCGATGGACTACATTATAGACTGGTATAAGCAGGAGGCATATATGGTTTCATACGCTGGTATAATTGAACCAATGACAAGTCCTGACAAATGGCCAAATGCTGGTTTGAACCCTATCCTTCCACCACTCGAACAAACTCTGCCCGGACGTCCAAAAAAGAAAAGAAACAAGAGCAATGACAAAATACCTCCGGGATTTGAGCCTCAAGTCACAAAACAGAGTAGAAAAGGCCAGATCAACAAGTGTAGCATCTGTAAACAAGTTGGACACTCAAAAAGATCATGTTCAAATCAAGTTGTTGTACAGGTACTTTGATAGTTTGATATGTGAAATTGTACATTATGTGAAATACCACGTTGATATATTGTATGTTTTTTTATCTCTTTTTATTGTAGGTTTCGGTCCCAAAAAAGAGAGGAAGGCCACAGCTAATCCAACTCCTGAGACGGTGAAAAGAAATGAAAGAAGGAGGAAGCAGCAAGAAAGGACTGCAGCTTGTTTTGATGTTTAGTCTAAGTGAAATAGCCATTTTTTTGTAAAGCAAACATGTGTAACAGAGTTCATATAAAGCTACTGTTTGATGGCTTTTTTTGGGTACAAAAACCATTAGCCAAAGAAATTAGAATTAGACTAGCATATTCTGATGTAAAGCTACGGTTTGATGGCTTGTTTTTTGTGTTCCATACTAATATGTCCATCATATAAAGAACCTCTTTGATGACTTTATTATGTCCGTTTTATGTTCCATACTGATTTTGATTTTGATTTTAGTTTACCATGTCCGTTTCTTTGATTTTCTTTAACAAACATATCACTAATTTTCTGAGCTTACAAAACAAACAAACAGTTCATGAGAAACATTTACTGATTTACATCAAAACATGTCACTAATTTACCTTCATTGATTTTTATTGATCAAAACAAGCAGCATACAAACATTTACTGATTTACAATACATCAAAATTGCTACACTGCTTCTTGATCAAAACCTATTTCAACATTCACTAAAACATTTCCAAAACTACTACACTGATTTCCAAAACTAGACTTAGACATTCACTAAAACCTATTTCATTGATCAAAACAAGCAGACCAATAACACAACCAGTACAATTATCATCGCAAGCCAATAAACCGCCAAAACAGATCTCCAATGGAAGCTATGACATTCACTGATTCTTTTCACACATTCTTCACCTGCCTGACCAACCTCAGACTCTACTTTTCCAAGCTCAGACTCCACCTTTTCAAGCTCGGCCTCCAATTTTCCAATCTCACACTGTAATTTTCCAATCTCAAACTCCAATCCATTTATTCTTCTAAGCAGTCCCGGTATCACTTACTTTGATCTTTCGCAGATTTCAGGGTCTATCCACTCCTAATAACTGCATCCACCTTCGTCCTAAAAACAAACAGAACAAATCATACACGCTGGAGATTCAAGAAGCAACAAACAAACCAGAAAATGAATAACCTACTTCCAATATAATTTCAATACTTACATTTCTCCGGTAGCAACAAACAAACCTCCTCCCGGGATTCAGATCAGTCCATGCCGTCCTCTGAACCCTTTCGACGCCACATAAACAGTGAGGAACCATAGCCTGAGACTGACGCCATCGTCGATTCGTTTTTTTGCTACTCCTTACCACACTCGAGCTCGCGTCGTCATTTCCTGACATTTTGAAGTTCTCAGACGAAGAAGATGAGCAATGGAGATTTTAGGGCTTTCGAATTGGGGTTTTTTTTTTTTCTCTGCACGAATAAGAGTAAAATGTCGTTTTGTTACCCATTTATGTATCATTAGCGTTCATTATAATACATCCAACTTAACAGCCTCTGGTAGTGACGGAAAGACAAATATTTGACATTATGTATTTTTACCGCAACTTTTAAACTTTGGGTATATATATCCACAAAAACCCGTAAACATACGGTATTTATGCCGCCATTTTCTCTAAGTAAAAACATATGTTGTCTTTTTGTTGGCATGAAATTTCACTAACGATTATTGTAAAACCATAGTCATATATTTTTACAAAAATAGTTGAAACTCATAACTTACCCGTGGCAACGCGCAGGTAAATTAACTCGTTAGTATTAAAGCAAGGGATATATTTATGGAGAGTCATGTCTGGCAATCTCTCAAGTTGAAAAACAACCTCCAACAGAAACATTTTAAGAGAGTGCCTATATTTTGAGAAGAAGAAACTGAGAAGACGAATATCTAAGGTAACAAATGAGTTCCATCAACCATAAAATCCTGAAGTAACATTGCGAAGGTTACAATCTTACTTTCAGTTTATCAAAAAAAAAAAAAAATCATACATCTTTAACATATCAGGGAAACAAATTGTACTTGTTTTTTTTTTACTACTGTTTGTTGTGACAGAGAGAGAATATAAACAGAAGAAGCACCAAAAGAGACGACACGTCAATGAGAGTCGGCGAAAGAAGATGATCGTCTAGGCAACATAGTCATGGACGGTCTCCTGTTGAACTGCTGTTTCAACCCTCTCAAGTTGAGCGGACTCCAAACCAGCGGTTTCCTCTGCAACGCTATCGGCGCTCCCGCTGCTGCCGGCGCACCGTAAATCTGGTGTGTCCTCGCCGTGTTCCCCGGGGGGCTCCCCATGAACCTAGTGCCACCACCGCTCCTGGTCGGCAATGGAGTCATCTCCCCGATATCCGGCATTGGAGTCCACAGCCTCGAGTACCGGGCCTTTCGTGGGTCCCTCGCTGCCATTGACATCCTCCCAGAGCTCTGGTGCGGCGACGATCTCACGTAAGAAGAAGAGCTCGACTCGGGCCGGAGAGTCGCGATGGAGACCCGTCTCCGGGGCTTGAAACTCTGCTGCTGCGACATCGTTGTGGTGGTGGTGGAAGAAGAAGAAATCGGCGCAGCAATGGAGGTCCTTCGCGGCCTGAAAAGAGGTTTTGTGTTCGACCCCATGGCTGCAGATTTGGAGGCGAGGTTTTCTTTGCCGCGTGGTTGCGAACAAGTCAGGGAGTGATTTTCCTGAGGAGGGAACATGTTGCTTATCCTTCGAAGCGGCATTCTCAGTTTGGAGGTCGGAGCCAACGGAGGCTTCTTCTCCATCGGACCTGCTTTTGGTACCGCCGTTGACACTAGTGGAGGAGCAGAGACAGCAGCGAGGGCTCTACTTTCCTGTTTCAGTCTCGTCTTCCTTTCCTCTGCCAGCTGTCCCTCCAGGTCTCGAATCTGGTTTATTATTTGAATTTCAATCATGAGAAATCTCTCAAAAACTAGCTAAATACTTTGAAGTACACTTAGTGTGTGACAAGGGAGCTTGCCTTTTCTTGAAGGTTTCGGCAGATTTGTTCTCGGGCAGCAAGCCTCATCTGCAGCGATTGCATACCATCTTGCAACTTTCTTGTTTCCTTCTCGTCGCTCTTACACTTCTCTACCTGTCGGTTGAAACAATTTAGGACATCTCAGTAATTAGAAACCTAAGTTAACTTTAACGTGGTTGGGAGTACTTGAAACAATTTAGGACATACCAATTGCTTGTACTTGAAAAGCTCAGCAACGTCGCCCTGTTTGCGAGCAGGGCCGCTCTCGATCCCCCTAACTCGACTAGCAAAATTTAGTGAGCATAGTGTTTCACCTTGATCCGATGAACTTGGGCTGATCTGCACAAACATCAGAGTTTTGCAATCTCCACCTGCAAAATACAATCTCAATGAGACCATTTATAATTGCATTGTCAAAACAGCGAAATTATAGAGGGGCGAAACCATTCTGAAAGCAAAGGCTCACCTAGAGAACTCTGCAGCATGTGAGTGAGCTTCGAGTTCCTGGTTTTGAATTTTAAAAAATAGACATCAGAAGATGAAGCCAGGAGGCACAAGGAGAATGTGTATGAACAAAAATTTCGGGGAAGACAGTACCTATACGGAACATGAGCTGTCTTTGATGCAAGGGCCGCGATTACATCACCAAGGGCCGAGAGAGATTTATTTATAAACTGCGATTCCTTCAATCTCTCACCTTCGACTTCAATCTTCCCAACTCGCTCGCTACCGGCTAAATCGACCAGCCAAAGATGACTCCTAGTCTTTTGCCCGTTTATCAGATTCTCGCCCTTAACTGTCACTCTCAACAAGCTATACATAACAAAACAAGTGTCTCAGACCACAAAGCTACTCAAGAACAAAGTTATTATAAGAAATTATCTTACCAGTGAGAACGACTGCTCATTTCATTGGCACTGGTGGATCCTACTGATCTGACTCGACTACCAGATTTCAGAAGCTCCCACACATCCTCGATGCCAAACACGCGAGCCTCAATGAGCCCTGGGACTTCTTGGGTTCCATCGGCAGCTTGCTTTATTTCCAACCTAGAAATCGAAAAAAGAAAAGGAACATTATTCTCTCTCTGTGAACCTCAAATATAGTAGTACATGTTTCTGTAATCACAATAAACCCACTTCTTAGCCTGTTGGTTATTGCTGGTATCCACCACCAAGAGGTCTCTTATCTTCTCGTTATAGACCTCCAACATGCTGACTAACAACTCATATCTCATGACACCGCCTCTTTCTTCTGAAATTCGAAACAGCTCCTCTACGGTCCTGTAATTGACTCCCCTATTTTCGGGTATCCCTTCCATTGTAAATGTCTTTCCAGTACCAGTTTGTCCATAAGCAAATATGCAAACGTTGTATCCATCCAATACCGAAGTCACGATTGGCTTTGTTTGTGCGAAAACAGCTTCTGCAAAATTTTCACATGGATAAAGCTTTAGTTTAAATCTCTTTAACTGAAAGTGAAGACGTGGTCAAACGTCACTACTAAAGTATACCTTGATTGTCCTCGGGTCTAAACACATGGTCAAACTTAAACTGCTTTTTGGAAGAATCGGAACATACGACCTGAAGCTCATTTTCTGTGGATGAGTCGTACTCTACAATGGAGTGATTTCCATTCGAAATTTCTTTTTCATTTATCGGTCTACATCTGCAAAAGACACGGATGTTCCCTTTGATCTCAATCAATTCGTTATAATATTGCTTCCGCTCACATGCTTCTTTCATGTACTTCTTCTGCAAAACTTCACGTTCAGAGGACTCCTTCATGTACTTGTTTTTAAGAAGTTCATGCTCAGTACCTAAAAGTAATAAAAAAAAATTGTAAGAGATCTGATATAGGCAAGAGTAATAGGATCCAAAAATTAATGTCTAAGGTCAGCTTATTAATAGAAAAAAAACCTACTTAGAATCTGAAGAGTATTCAAAACTTCAGGATCTGGAAATGAACTTGTGCTGTGCTTAAATGCATCAGATAGAGCAGAATGTTCCTCCTTCAACTCCTGAAATATAATGGCCAAACGATTATCATATGCGTGGAAGAAGTAACTTTACTAAACATACTTGGTGCACTACATAGAAATTCCTACCTGAATTTTGGTGCTCAAATCAATGACTTTCTGCAAAATTGGAAGGGTCTGCCCTTGATGCAAAGAGGTATCTTGAATTTCGTTTGATGTTGATGTGTCGTTTGTCATTTCAGAGTCTCCCTCAAAATTGTCGAGAGCAATACCTGGAGTAACTAAGTGAAATAATCATCATACTACCGATTAATTAATTTACATTAAGAAATTTCTACACAGTTAGCAAAAGAAGGTGCAACAAGAGCACAAACAGAAAACGTATCAATCCTGAACGAAATATCCAATACATCGAATAACAAAGCTCAAACCCTAAGATACAGCCTGAAACAAAGAACTGTCTATTATGCAACGAAACCTAGCTCAGTAGTCTGAATTGAAATTTGAGAAAGAATAGAACTGACATTTTGGTAATAGATTACACTGTCTAGGGTTTAATTCGAAAAACAGCACGAATCACACAAGTCGAAAAATTGAGGAGTAAAACGGAATCTCTAGGGCTGTGAGGGATCAAACCAAGATATAAACACAGTCCGAAATCCTGATATCAAAATTTATGGATAGGGGGACATATTATAGAAAAAACCGACCAGGATGAGGAAAAACAACCATACCTGCTTCAAGAATGATGGAATTCTTCGAATCTTGATTCGAAGCAACGTCACCGTTTTCAGATAGCATTTCCGCCATTTGATCTGAAACGAGAGGTCCGAATTCAAATTAAAGAAATGGATTACAAAAACTATCAAACATGGAACAAGAAATGAATCAGAAGACGGTGTTAAAACTACCTTCCATAGATTAGAAAGGGAGGCGAGAGCAAGATTCACAATTTCGCAGAGAAGAGAGTTTCGATGATGAAGAATCGGAGATTTCTAGGAGAGAGTGAGAGAGAGATGGGAAGAGGTAGAGAGAAAGAGAGCGATAGAGAACCGTTGGGAATGATTTTAAGAGTTGAGGATGTTAGGGCTCGATTTAGTTCAAGTTTGAATTGAATGTTTTTAGCCGTCGGATTAAACCCCAGTCGAGTTTCATCTCTAACGGCTATATTTGAAAAAGCTCTGTAGAGCGTCATTTGTATCGTAACGTCGTTATGACATTCCATGTAATGTATATGTATAACACGCGGTCGTTTAACTGATACTTATATTTTTAATTAAATTTTTTTTTCTTCGGGCATTTCTATCAATCCCAAGTTTTGTTTCACTTCACACCCAAAATTTATAATCCATCTGCCCTTACATGATAATAATCTTGGGGGAGTAATTATCAAGTTAATAAATGGATGAATTTATAGCAAAAAACTATATTTATTATTTAAGATTTTCTTTTATAAAAAAAAAAATAGGGCATAAAAACTTTGGTACAATCTTATTTTGAAACACGTGAATTTGAGCTTAAGGATTCGATGACAACAATCTAAGGGTTTATCTATTATTAGCTTTTTAAGTGCAAATTAGAAAAGTTTGAAGAAGATGAATGAAAGAGGAATTTGTTGATCGAGAGAAAATACTCTCCTCGTCAATTTTTCATTAAGTTATGAATGTGTACATGTATCTGAATACATACACCTTTCTGATCTCTAACTGACGTCCAACAGCCTAACTGATGTAATAGAACTCCAGCTCATCTACAGCTCACTAAACCGACTCTCAACTGTGCCAACGTGTCACGTACTCTCTCCGTGCTCATTGGTTGAGAGCTCGGT
The DNA here is from genome assembly GCF_054948205.1 of Urtica dioica subsp. dioica. NCBI lineage: Eukaryota > Viridiplantae > Streptophyta > Magnoliopsida > Rosales > Urticaceae > Urtica > Urtica dioica. Next base: position 4,260,380 of record NC_142766.1, on the reverse strand, counting down.
CAGCTTGATTGATGACGTGGCTGCTGCTGGTTGGCTATTAAAATTGTGTATGATAAATTTGTTCACAATAGATTAAAGCTTCATTTTCTTCTTCTTCACATGATGTCAACTTTTGTCAGCCACAACGATATCACCACCATTATCACACTCCTTTACTGCCATCCTCATCTACAATCCCCACTTCTTTGTCTTTGTCGAGATTTTATGGTCAATGCCTTATGATAAGAGTGTTAGAGAGTGGAGTACATTGACAAGAGAGAGAGATATATAATACAAAAGAACTTAGAAGTGATAAAATTGTAGATTTCAATTGAAAAAAAAAATGAGAAAACTAATCGCCGTGAGAAAACCTTATTCGAGTATTTTTTTTTTTTTTTTTACATGGTTAAACACATTTGCAACGACTTGATAAATTCGTGATGCACTCGAGAGTAAACTTCGTTGAAGGTAATGAGAAAAAAAATAAAAGAACTTACAAGTTTCTCGAATCCAAAAACTTACGTCTCAAAATGATATATGACTGACAAAATTGATGAAACACGTGTAGAACAAGAGAGAATATTAAATACCACAAATAGAAGCGTACTAACCAATCACTTTATACAACAACATAGGCTAGCTAAGAGTCGCCTTGGAAACAAAAACAAATTGCTCGACATAGATGGACAAACCGGTATAAAGGTTGATTTATTTATTTACTTTTTTAAAAAAATTTAACAGAAGCCGATTAACGAATACTATACATTAATCACTTTTTTCGATTAAATTTTTAGTCCGGTTAAAAAAAAACCGATTTTAAAAAGGGTAAATTAGCAAAATAGCCAAATCAAACCTTTAAAATTGCTAAATAGCCAAGGTTTTGTAAATACTAAGTAAATAGCCACTCGGATGACGTGGTCCAATCAGAAATTTTGTACTTTCCAGCTTTGTCCCCCCCATTTTATTTCCGAATTTAGTATTAAATTTGAATTTTCTTTACAGTTTCTTTCAAATTTTAACCATAAAATCTGTTGCCAATCAAATCCCCTTTTTTATAGCAACTGATTTGGAAATCATGATTAATTGATTTTCAAATTTTGAAAGTATCTTTTAATTGTTATTATTTTATATGGTGGCTATTCTAAATATTATTTTTCAAATTTTTGGCGCAATATAGAGGTTCGATTTTTTTCCGTTTTTTTTCTTTGGTAGTCGCAAATATTTACATATTTTTCTATTAACGTTTTGTGTAAATACAAGTAAATAAACATATAATATTGAGTACATATGAATAAATCTATTTACCAGCTTTGTCTCCCTCATTTTATTTCCGAATTTAGTTTAAATTTCATTTTTTTTTTCACAGTTTCTTTCAAATTTTAAACATATAATCGGTTGTCAATTAAATCCCTATTTTATAGCAACTGATTTCGAAATCACGATTAATTGATTTTCAAAATTAAAAAGTATCTTATAATTGTTATTATTTTATACGGTGGTTATTCTAAATATTCCTTTTCAATTTTTTTGCGCAATATAGACGTTCGATGTTTTTTTGTGTTTTTTTTCTTTGGTAGTCTCAAATATTTACATATTTTTCTATTAATATTTTGTGTAAAATACACGTAAATAAACATATAATATTGAGTACATATGAGTAAATCTGAACTAAATTACGGTGAAAATATTTTCAAATTTTGAAAGTTTCCAATTGGTTGTTATCTTATTTACGATATATTGATTTTTATTGCTAAATGAACAAATATTTACATTATTATGTATAACTATTTACAATTATTTACAGACGAGGAGCACGAATTGACCAGATTTGGAAGACGCAAAGACTTGCTGCGCACAGATCGGAGATGAAGGTTGGCTATGCCACCAGGCTAGTTCGACGCTCAGAAAAAGTGGCCGCCGAGTCTGTCCTTCGCGTCGAGGAAGCCTCTTGCAAGAGAAGCGACACTGGAGATTGTCACGACGGAACCCCAGGTCCGAAGGAAGAGGTATGGATCTTTAAGACGCAAAGACTTGCTACGCAGATCGGAGACAAAAGTTGGCTCGTCGGAAAAAATGGCTGTCACCGGACTGGTTCGTCGCTCGGAAAAAGTGACCGCCAAGTCCGTCCTTTGCGTCGAGGAAGCCTCGTGCAAGAGAGGAGGCACTGGAGATCGTCACTACGGAGAGGGGCGCTTGATGAACGGGGCGAGGACGATCGTTTTCTTGTTTTTTTTTTCTTTGAAATGAAATGAGGTCGAATTGGTTATACGTGGGATAATGGATTTGTTCAGTAAATGTCCTTGATTTACGCAATCTTAATTTACTGATTGATTAGGTTTTTTTTTTGTAATGGGCGGGAATGAAAATTATGGGTATTTTGGTAAAATTGCGCTTGTAATTAAAATGCAGTGGTTATTTACTTAGTATTTACAAAACCTTGGCTATTTAGCAATTTTAAAGGTTTGATTTGGTTATTTTGCTAATTAATTGTTTTAAAAACGTTCAAATCATAGACCGAACTTCGTGAATGATAAGCACTTGTTTTTGTTTTTGTTGGAAGCAAGGTCACATAAAAAAAAAAAAAAGTCGACAATGTCTCACTTATACCCAAAATAAATAAATGACCAATCAATCCGAGCCGTTAATAATAAAGCCAGAATGAAAAAGCCGAAAAAGAAACAAAAAGAAAATGTATGAGGCTCTTCTTCACTGTGAAGACAAGATCAGTCTCGTAAATAATAATAGCAACGCAAAACCTCGTCAATGGCTTCTTGGGCATCCCCAAGTTGCTTCATCTATTGTGGTTCGTGTTGTTCATCATCACCAAACTCAACCACCTCTCGCTTCTCAACCTCGTCCATTTCTCGCTCTGTTTTCTCTGCTCATTCCCTAATCCACACCAAAGACAAGGACAAGGCTTGGCTTCTTCGAGCCAAGTTCGAGAAATTCCAAAGCGAGTCTTCCCAGGACGGCCTTGAAGAACTCACCGCCCAGGAAGTACAAGATAATGAAGACGATAGGTACACTTTGCTTCATTTTTGAGTTTCACGATTTTGTTTTCTCTTAATTATTAATTTCAGTTTTTTTTTTTTTTTTGGTACCAATTTTAGGTGTTGCTTTATAAAATTTCATGATTTATCTTTGCAATTGTCCTTAATTTCAGTGACCAAGTATATTAAGTTATTGTTTTGTACATTTGAGGTCTTTGGTTCAAGAATCCATGTGTTACTTTAAGATTACTTTATGATCTATTATGCATTTGTTAGCTGGTTATGGTCTGAGCAATGCCTCTCTCTGTGATTAAAGTTGATAAATTTGTCTATGCATTCTTTGAACATTTAAGATATCTATATAGACATTGTAAAGAACTTAATGTCTTAGTTATATACATTCTTCAGACTTATTGTATGAGCTTTTTATTTTTTATTTTTTATTTTAATTTTAAAGAATCAAGGACCCTAAGGTTATAGCTATTGTTTTTCTTGATAAAATAATAAAGCAATGTGTTGATTTTTTTGGTATTATTTTCAGCTGCTTGCCGCCGGATTTGGAGGGAGCGGTGCGTCAATCAGGTGAAGCAAGCGCAGTATTTGTTTCTTCTGGAGGAACAAGAGCTATAGTACGTTTCAAAATAAAATGTAATTCTAATTATTTATTTATCTTAAATTTGAAATAGATTTATTGCTGTTCTGCTTTGATATCTAAACAATTTTTAAGTTGAGCCGGGTCGATGGTCTTCTTGCCCTCCTTATTCAAGACTTTTTTTTTTTCAAAGAAATTCAGTTATTCATTTATTCTCCATTCTCGGTTTCAAGTTTCAGTAGTTAATCTGTGTTCGACTGTTTCAGGTTGAGCTCTTAATCCCACAGCTCCAATTTCTTGATGACGAAGGTGCACAAGCTGAGCTTTGGGATCTTTCCAGAGTTTTCATCGATACACTTATTGCAGAATCCGAATGTCAGGTCAGTTTAACAAACCTAAAATATAATGTTGATGATGATAAAAAAAAAAAAAAAAACCCAATGAATCTTTCTTTCAGCCATGTAATATTTTATTCTTTGTCTTTTGGAATTATAATTTTCAATCAAAACTAAGATAAGAGATGGTGGCTTTAGTAAAATAGATGCTTTTCCAAAGCAATTTTTTTCATGCCATAAATTCTTAAAAATTTTGAGTTGTAGAAAGTCAAAGCCGTTTTCCCCGATGCCGGTGCCTCGGCCCTTCTACAGTATCGGTGGAAAGATGCGGTGTTTGGATTTTCCAGGTAAATGTTTTACCATCCACTTGTCCCTATATAATCATATATGGATGATCTTTATTTTTTTTTCTCTGCTTGTTTTTCTTCCTTGTCGTGACCAGCTTAAGTGACCGAAAGCCCGTTGCGAAAGAAGACGAAATCATAGTCATGGTAGTTCCTGATTATCAAATGTTGGGATACGTTGAAAAAATTGCGTCCGAGCTCTTGGATGATCCGGTATTGATCGATAGAATACTCAGCTCTATTAAGTAATAATCTTGGAAATAATAGAAATGGTTAAATAAAAATAACTCGGGATTTGTTATTATTGGCAGCCGAGGCCTCTGATCATGTGGAATCCGCGTCTGGTGAGCGAAGACGTTGGAGTTGGCTATAATGTTCGGAAACTACGCCGATACTTTCTCAGGTATTATCTATTTATTTATTTTGTCCTTGATTTGTATTTTGATTAGTTAGACAAAACAAAACCATTTTAACGGATTCTATGTCTACAGTTCATTCACTACAGTCTACTCAATGAGGCCTTTGGCAACCGGAGCTGTGTTCAGATGTTATCCAGGGTAATTATATTATAATAACCACTTCCTAGTGGTTTATGTTTAATGAAATAAAGGTGGTTTATGGAAAAGTAGCAAGATCAACAACGCTACTTTATATTATTAGCATTATAACGTTTATATTTAGCTTTGAACCCTCAACCATTTTTCAGATTGTGGAAGGTGTTTTATGATGACAAGGACAGACCAAACAGATATCTTCTTGCAAAAGAGATGATCCAGCGTCCCGTGGCTGATGAACTCGAGGTTATTTTTCTTAAAATATAAAATTAGGTGTTTCAACTGAAGTAGTTGTATTTCACTATGTCTGTGTGATATTGATTTGTTTTGTTTATTAATATTTAATGTGCAGGTTATATTTGGAGATGTAAAAGAAAATTCTGAGCAGGGTGCATCTTTGTTTGATAAAGCAGCTGGGATTTTTTCGTCACTGAATCGATTCATGAAAATTATTTCAAAATAAGTCCTTTTTATTTTATTTTATTTTCTTTTGTCATGTATTGACATATCACAAGTGCTTCGCAATTATATCATCAAAGGTGCATCCATGGATCCAATCTCCTAAACTTGCAAATTAGTTGAACACTTCTGATTTTATTTTAGGCATGATAGGCATCCATGGATCTATATATATTTTAGTGGTACATCATATCAGAGAGATTGACTTGGTTAGATGAATGATCGATGCAGATTAAGTTCGGGATACATATTTTCGTTTGAAATCAAGCCGACCTCATCAAGAATTTTTCGTTTGAAATCAAGCCGACCTCATCATATCAGAGAGATTGACTTGGTTAGATGAATGACTTGGGCTCGATCTTTTCTTGGTTGATTGGGTTGACTTCATCTTGTTTGACTTCCGCTGCCTCGGCTCGCTCGTGTGTAATCTCTACTGGGATGCCTTGCTCCTGGCTGGCTTGTTTTGGATTAGCTAGGATAATTCGCTCCGGCTCTTCCTTCGCCACTTGAATAGCTAGGCCTTCCAGGTAACGAGAAGTTTGATCATATGGTACATGCAAAGTGCGAGGCACCTGGACACCAAGTTCCAATGCAATCTCACTGACAATCCCTTGGCTCGAACCGAACTCGTCAATATGGAGACTTGTAGAAAGAATCACTAAAGGAGAATCGAGGTCAATCATAACTGCCTCGAGATAAAGAGTGTACAATAGTTCCCCGAAGTTAATCGAAGAAACTCGAGTTGCCTCCAGGTCGGACTTAAGTTTGATCTCTATAGCCTGACAAGACTCCAGTTCAACTTCGACACTAGGAACCTCGCCAAAAATTATATTGTCAAGCAGCTGGCCATTGGCTTGGCATTGAGCAGGAATTAGCTCTTTCGGAAAAATGAGATCTCTGGCGTTGAACTTTAGTTTGACCTTCTTGATAAAAGCTCGATAATGTGTTGCAACTGTCTTTCTTCCCTCTTGAACTTTTTTTGCCGTGGCTGGGCCCATCAAAGCCTTGAGCTCGTTGAGTTAATCCCTTACCCTGGCAACATCATCTATGACGGTCCGATGAACAAGTTTTTCGAATTCCATCTCATGACGTAGACGTTCATTCTCATGGGCCATCTCAGAGACTTTGCTCGCTGCGGCTTGAGCTTGATCGAAGAGCATGGCGCTGGTTTTCTTCAAGTTTTTTTTTCTTAGTTTTTGTACTGTCGAACTCTCCCAGGTTTTTCTTCAGTTCGCGTACCTTTCGGTCGTAAGCATCTTTTGTGTTTTTCAATTGAGTTATAAGGGATTTGATATCCCCTTCGAAAACATGAAGGTGCACAACTGAATCCTCAACAACCATTTTCACTTTACGCTCGTTAATCAGAGCCACCTCGTAACTGATGATCTAGTCATTGAACTCCGCACAAGCCTTGAATGAAAATATGAGTAATGGAGGAGACAAGAAAGAGAATGCAGAAGTATACACAAATATATGAGAACAAACAATTTACAAAACAGAATCATACCTTGAACATCGAACTCACATGTCTTCTATATTGACCTAGATCATGCATGGTCTGGGCATTCGAAAGATAATGACCGTGGTTGGTCAGCTGACAAAGAAACATACCGCTGGCCTTCAGATTGTCGATCAACGGAGCAACGTCACTTTCATAAGACAGGACGTTCAGGTACTTCTTCGTTGAAGGGCCCTTGGAGCAATCTCGAGAAAATTCATCAAAAGAACTGTCACTTCTACTGTCAGCAGGGGGGTTAGAGAGAGGCCCATGCCTCCCAAAATCAATCTTTCACTAGTTTTCCTTCTTGTGAACTCGGTCTTCTTTCCGCGGCCTCGGCGGTGCTCTTGCCTCTTTCGTCTCGCTAAGCCCTCATCTTATGAGAATCGGCTCTTGTAGAACGAGCTGGAGCCTTCCTCTTATGAGATGACGGTCTCGGGGGTTCGGTAGGAAGAGTCACTGTTCCAAGAGAGTTTTCTACGATGCGAGCTCTCTCATTATTCCCAGTATGAGGATCAACGGTAGAGAGCTCAACATCTAGGTCAACGATCGTGTGAGTTCTCGCTATTGGTGGGCCAGCGGAGACTATTGTAGATGATGATGCGGAGGTGGGGTAAGATTCATTGCACCTGAAGCCTCGAGTTTTTGGTTCATCCTGATCCTTGCTTCTTCCATTTCAGCTCAACGCATAGCACAAAGAGTCATATCAGGAACCGGACCTTGACGGCGAGCCGATAAAATGAAATATTTGAATCCCCAAGCCTTAATTTTTACACTAACAGAAACAATGAATAAAAAAATTGTTACCTTCTTCCTGCAAAATAAAGGCCTCGTCCTAGAAACCTGAACGGTTCCACCTGGACTCAGTGAACGAGTCTCAGTTGGTATCTCGAGCTCGTAGCGCTGTAAGGAGATCTTTGAACTGATTGTCAATCGCGAGAATTTCGACGCGAACAAAAAAAAATTAAATACACAACTTAAACGTCATCACTTTCAAAATGACAAACGAGATAAGGAAATTACCCAGGCCTATTCCCCAATCTGTTAAAAACCTATTGTGGAAAGTTTTGACAGATTATTCGTCAATTTTAAAATAGAATTTTTTTTTGTTCCAATTATGATCTTGATTGGGAATTTTTGTGATCACGTTTCTCCCGAGTCGCGGAGATGCGTAGTACGACCTGAAATGTTGGGTACGTTTCTTGACAATCAAAAGTAGGATGAGGTCATCTGTCGTGATCTCAAAACCCATCTCGGCCCCTAATATTAGAATAGTGTTCACTACTCTTAAGAAATTGGAGTTCATATGGGGAATTGTGATTCCTAGGAGACCTAGGAATTCTAGAAGTGGTTATGGGAGTGAGAATCACATAAAGCATTTGGTGAAAAATACTCCGTAAACTAAGGAAATCCCTCTTTCATAATCCACTCAAATTTGCAGGATGAACGAGGCTCGATTTTGATGGTGGTCATAATCTCACACCCGAATCGGAAATGCTCAATCTCGGCGGAGCGGCGCTAAGTAGAAGAACTTCTAGAAGCCATAACGATGATTTGAAGAAGTCTGAGAAGAAAAGATGAATTGCACAAGGAAAACAAAGAGAGAAGCCGAGAAAAATTATAGTGAAGGAGAGAGAGATTTAGCTTAGTAAATGGCAAAGTGGAGCGAGCGATTCGATTAAAAGAATAGAAGGAAAAAAAATTGATTTTATACTGCGGCTGTTCGAGTGGAATAGCCTTCGTGGATCGCTGAAATCACATGAGGGCAGACGAAGCTACGCGACATTTGACATTGCCTGATTTGAAAGGAAGGACAGTAAATAATTACCATATATGGTAACGATTCAGTTTTTTAACGCATCTATAGCAAACAGACACGTGGAGATTACGTGTGAGAACGCATGAATTATTCAGAGAGACTCACGGGAAGTAAGTAATAATTGAACCAAATATAAGGCAGGTAGGTAAATCAGCGCGAGAATCAAAGGCCGCATTTTGTTCGACGAGTAATGAATATTTGCTGAACTGGGGGGTCTGACTGTTGGTACTAGACATCGTTCACAACGAAGGCCAATACATTAGGCCCAACAAACTTAGATTCGTTTGTAGAAAGGGGACTCGAGCCCGGCCCGTTAGCGAATCGGATATGATGCGATTCAATGAGCTCGAAGAATGAGAGAAATATGGGGAAGTGACAGCCAGCTCGATGAAGTTTATATCGAATTATGAAACCAATGTATTAAATTAGATTTGTCATTAGTTTTGTTTTATTATGGGGTTATTAACGTACGAATCTCATTAAATAAGATTAACGTTGGTATAAAAGTATAAGATCAAGTCCAAAAGAGACACATGTATCTCAAGGCAATTATCCAAGACAACCAAATTTGCAACTTGCTCTTTTTACAAACAAATCTTTAGAAACTCCTATTCATCGCTTGAAAACAGAAAGTTCGTCTTCCCGATTAAGAAGGTTTAGCGCACGTCAAAACAATCAATCAAATATTATTCATAATAATTTTCGTGATAGTTGATCTTGGCGAGATCCACATCAACAGTGTTCGGGCATCATTCTTCATTTCTGAAATGGTCCAACCCTTCCAATTGAAGCTCTTGTCCAAGTAGTTGCGTTTTTCCAAATCCTAGTTCCCCAAATCTTGCTCTACTTCAGTGCTCGCGTTTCTTAGAGAGTGTTCTCTTCGTCCAGATTAAGTTATCACAAAAATAGCATGTATAATCGTTTGATATCGAAAATAGCTAGTGTGTCCAATGAAGTATCAATTTTACCCTCATTTAATAATGGAAAAATTATATAAAATAGCCATTTGAAACTAATTGATTAGTAAAATAACCAAAGTTTTAATTTTTCAGCAAAATAGCTAAAATTATGTTATCAATTTCTTTTACGCTAAATTAAAAATTTTGACGATTATTATAAGCAATTTATTATTTAAAAAAAAATAGTCTTAGGGTCATTTTTTTTTAAACATGATTGTTGTTTATTTAGGCTTTTTCACTTATTTTAGTTAAACTTTGATTATTTTGCAAATCCAATAGTTTAAATTAGCTATTTAGCTAAATCACCCTTTAATAATTTATATACTATGTCATTGTTATCAATTTGATTTTTGTATACAATACTATAAATGTTTACACTCTCATAACATCTATGTGTTTATGCCCATGCTTATGTTTTACGTACTAAAGTATTTTGATGTTTTATAGATATAAACTAACTGCTTTAGTTTATATTGATTGCATGTATATTGCAAATTGTATACTCAAGCTAGATAATCTATATTGAAACCCGTATAATGATATGTAAAACTGTACAGAGGAATACAATATAGTGGGGGATATTATCGTTATTGTAAATCTATCATATTTCCTCATTTTCTCTATTATGTATGAATCTCATCGTACAACATTGTATACCATCGTATATCATCATATACCATCGTATATCATCATATACCATCGTACAATATTAGCTGCGTTTGGTTGAGATTAAAATGCCATGTTTTTTTTTTAGAAAAAACTAAACTACTTGGTGTTTGACAAAACAATTTTTACAAAAAACTTCAAAAGCGATTTTAGATTTTGTACATAAGATGGAAAAACTATGATTCTTAGCCTTTGGAAAAAGTGTTTTTAAGTTTGCTATACAAATTACTGTAATATCCTCGTACAAAGTGTTTCTAAGTCATCTGTATGATATTTTAAATTCTATCTCCCTTCGTAAATTGTGACAACTTTTATACTTTTTTTTATTTTTTTATTTTTATACTATAATACATAATTTTTCTCTCTTGTCTCATCTTTTTTTTCTATCTAAGAGTGAAACTTGGTCAAAAATGATTTGTGCATTTTATTGGAATGTCGTTGACCATTGGAGTCCAATAGTAGTTTGTCTTGTTACGTTATCTTTTTTTTTCTCTTTGATTTTTTTTTAGAAAAAATATTATTCATATATATGCATATAAATAAACATATTAATAATTATTATTTAACTTTTAAGAACATGTCTATTTTAGTCTTTTTACTATAATATATTTATTTTACCAAAGGCTAAATCAACTTTTGTTATCAGGAACAACTGTTTTATAAACAGTTTACTAAACACATGTCAATTTTTGAAAAAAAATAGTTTTTTTTTTCTTTTCAAAAACTGAATTTAAAAGCATTTTTTTTTTTAAAACAAAGCTATGCCGAATGGGGCCAGTGTAAATCTATACGAATTTCATCGTATACTATCGTACGAAATCGTACATCATTGCAATTTTTTCAGAATTCAAAATCCTAACTTTACCGAATTCAATTCAAATAATTCTGAATCTTCTATAAGCAATAGAACACGAAATAAACAAGAAATTCATACATTTTTCGGTATTTTAAAGGGGACGAGCTCAAATCCATGCGAGAACGTCAAATTCATGTCAAATCCGTCGAAAATCTTCATGAAATTGGGTGAGTGAGAGGAAAGAGAGTGAAAACGAAAAAAAAAAATGTTTATTTAGCTTAAAGAGTATTTGTGTCCGAATTTGCGACAAAATGTCTAGTTTAAGATATTTTACAACTAGTAGATCTACCTTTGGTATTTTTCTATTTTGAGGTTCACTTTATGAAATTTCTCTTGTGGTGAGAAACATTATGAAACAGCGCAAATAGTTAAATAAACTTTACAACGTTACAAAAAACTTCAAGGCATTATAGCTATCTTTGGGTTGGACGAATTATCTGAAGAAGATCGCTTATCCGTAGCAAGAGCACGAAAAATTGAGTGTTTCCTATCACAACATTTTTTCGTATTTTATTATCCAACTACTTTTTCATATTAATATATTAAAAACGTATAAATGAACATCTTTGATAAAACGCCCTTAATTTAAAATTAAATTTTATTTAATTTTTGAAATTATTATACGTAAAATTTACTTACGTAATACTCTTTTTGAAGATCTAAAAAATCCACCTATATGTATAAGGGAACCAATTTTCTACTGAAAAACAATGATCCATTATTATCCTGTTAAAGCTACAAATTATAATATAAATATATTCTAAATAGTTATTTTAAGTTTTTGTAAATTTAAATTTGAGTTTTCTATCTAAGTAGCCACTAGAAATTAATAAAGTTATAAAATAGTAAAAATTTACATCAAATTAGCAAAAAGTCAAAATTTATTAGAATTCCAAAGCAGTATGAAAATAAAAGGCGCAATAAATTATATTCAAGGTAAATATTTTACCTACCTATGTATATAAGTTTTTATATATTAGTATATATTTTATGTACAATACCAATATTTTATGTACAATGTCAAATCTTGAATATTTTTCATAAAATTGGACTAAAATAACTAATGCTTTCAAATTTTATGTACAATACTAATATTTTATGTATAATGTCAAATCTTGAATATTTTTCATAAAATTTGAAAGGATTAGTCATTTTAGTTCAAGCTTAATACTTTTTTCTATTTTCCAATCAATCAAATTCAAATAGTTATTTAATCTAATTTTTCTTTAAATTTTTTACTTTTGACGTTATTAGTTAAAATAGTTCTTAACTTTTGTTATTGGCTCCGCCCTTGCTTGGGGAGGGGCTCGTCCGACTATGACTATCGTATTCGCAGAAAAGGACAGATAATTGTATAACAGCATATTTGGAAGATGATTATTAGAATTTTTTGGGCTGATATTTTAATTGACCATTCTTTGAAATATCAATTGATCACAAGTCCCTTTTATAATCGTGTTTGTTATTTGACTAACATATGTGGTTCCCAACAATTGATTAAAATAATATATTGATATATGTGTCCACAGATTTATTTATAAACCCCGATTTCCGAAATTTAATCAGCATTAATCTATTTTTAAAATATCAATACTGTTTATAATTTTATAATAATAGTAATTTACTTTTTTATCCTCCTCCACCGTGTTTACTCTTATTCTGAATAACGTATTTAAGCGAGAGACTTAAACCCTATTTCTCATCACATTCACATCAGTACATAAATTAGTGCGCTGCAACCAAAGCTAAAGGGCGTTTAAGGTTTCAGAAGAAAGCATTACGAGAAGGTTAACTTCCATGACCATATCTTCTTGTATGGAATTGAATTTACATACTCTGTACTGATAATTGATGTTTAAACTCCAAGAATTACTATTCTTTTGGCAAAACAATTTAAGAAGAATCGCAAACTCTTTACAAAGCGATTAGAAACAAAGACTTGTAGATTATAAGATTTTCCATCTTTTTTCGTTTTGTTTATTAGCTGCCCTGCATTCGGTTTGAACCAAATTTTGTCAGTGTGACCCGTCTTGACATGTTCTTAATTTAATTAATTTTTTAATTTTTTTTTAATTTTTGGTTTTCATGCTAATATTGACCAAACAAATAGTAGAGTGAAGATTCAAAGTATTTGTACTGATATTTATCGACTTTGTTTGTTTCTATTCAAATAGCAATCAGTATTGAATTTGTGTTATTCATATTTCAGTACCACCATGTCACTTCATATGATAACTACACTTCTCTCAAACAAAGTCCTCACCGGAGACAACTACGTGGAATGGAAAACCAACACAAACCTCGTCTTAACTTGCTTCGACTACCAATTCGTGCTCACCGAGGAATGCCCTTCCGAGAGCACCTCGGAAGCTCGTGTCCGTTGGATCAAAGGCAACCGAATCGTCCGATGTTATCTGCTCGCAAACATGTCCAGACCGCTTAGGGCCAAGCACGAGGGGCTAGAGACTGCGCACGAGATCATGGAGTCCCTAGAGAAGATGTATAGCCAAACTCACTTTGGGTCTTGTCTCGAGGCGGTCAAGGCCGTGGTCAACACGAGGATGAGACCGGGAACTTCGGTCCGGGCCCACGTTCTCAGCATGATGGGACACATTGGCGTGGCCGAGAGAAACGGCGTGGTCATGGACCAAGCTACGCAAGTGAGGATGGTACTCGAGACTCTTTCCCCGGCTTTCGTCTCGTTTAGGGTCGATTACGTCTCAAACAAGAAGCTCTATAGTATGACCGAGCTCCTGTGCGAGTTGGAGGCCTTTGAGTCGCGTATTCGTGGTGGTGCGTCGATTGTTGGGCAAAAGAGGAAAATTGGTGGAAAATATGAATTGGATTGTAGTTTGAATAAAAAAGATGAGAAAGAGGACCTAAAAAACCAGTGTTTCCACTGCGGTGGAGACGGTCATTGGAAGAGGAACTGCTTATTATATCTTGCCGAACTCAGAGAAGGAAAGGAGAACAGGAAATTTTGATACATTGATTATGAAAGATATGCTAAGAAGTGAATAATTTTTTTTTTTTTTACTTTTTATTCAGATGCGTCTATCTTTCCTAAAGCTTCTTCCGATAGTAGTTAGAAATAGAATGCATTGCTTGATCTAATATATACATATACACACACACAGTGCTTGAATTGCCTTTTATAGTTTTTTTTTTTGGTATATTAACTAAACATAATGTATTAGAAAGAGACGTGGTATGAAACTATTGTAGTCTGTTTAAAAAAAAACTGCTCATGTAAGTCGTCACTTGGATTTGAAATATTAATTCCAAGATTAGATAATCGAAAGTACTCTGCTAATATTTAGTGACGCCTCAATGAAAATTACTATGTTTATAGGCCACAACAGGTATTCAAATTACAAATCTAACTTGTTAATGCCCAAATGTAGTTGCTCATGTAAAATATCTGATACATCCATAATTTCTTAAAATTTGCGTTAAAAAACAACTATTTTACATTAACATAAATATCATGGTAGCAACTAAAACACCTAAACCCAATAATGTGGGCCTTTAAGAATCCTTGGAAAGATTTGCAAGGTTTTTACCCTTGTGCAGCAAATAGGGAGGAAGAAACGATGGGGCAAGGAACGAGAGAGCAAGACAAAGAATTGCCAAAATCACGACCGACCAAGCTTTGTGTGGAATCCCCAACAGCAATTCATCGCAAACTGTCACCATGGAAACCAGAAAACACACTAAACAACTGCAAAACACAAAACCCGTAAGAGTTGCTATGTAACCATACCTATGTTGTATAGGACAACCTCTTGCTCTCTAGCATTGGGTATAGCGACAAATCCCTCGGGCTCCACACTCACCAAAACATACATTTCATCCTAAAGAAAAGGAAAAAAAAATAGAATTATAAAGAAAGACGATAGGAAAGTGAGTTTCAATAGCGAATTCGGGACCTGGTTGGTTTGGTTCATTCCACCATCGGTCTTGATAATGATTTTCTCGGTGTTGAGCAATCTTCGGTTCATGCGTAGACTCTTATCAAACACGCCCCTCTTCAGTTCCAAGGAAAAGCTAGCGGGTATCTGTCAAAAATTCAATCCTTGCTTTAAAAGGGATTTCTTTTTTCTTTTTTTTTTTGTTAAAGCGAATACTAAATTAAATAAAAATGGAAGGAGTAAATATGTAGACGCGAAGTACATACAGAAGCTGGATATGATATCTTTACTTCGTACCAAGTAAGCCGTTTAAACCCCTGAAGCTGGTAGAGGCGAGAACCACCTTGAAGTGGCAGTGTCTCGTTCCACAGTTCTTTCCCAACATTCAACACTTTACTATCCATCCTAAATACCATAAACGAGCAGAAACCAAGTTACAAGTCAGATCCAGGATAAGCAAAAATGGGTAAGTTGACACTGAAAGAAACTAACTTGAGAGAGAGAGAGAGAGAGAGAGAGAGAGAGAGAGAGAGAGAGCATAGTAACGTGTTCATGGCGCTGCAAATTTGGGAAGCGAATAGAGCGTAGAAGGCATAGCGAGTGAGGAGGAAATGCATTTTGAAAGAGTGATAGCGGCCTTCAAAATTCGGCGAAAGTCTCGGACACTCTCACTTATTCTGCAGAAACGCAAACCTCAGCTAAATAAATGAAATGTAGGAAATTTATTATAAAAATATTCTTTAAGAAAACCTTATTTTTGTAAATTTTAATTAATCTAATTTCAGTGTTCAGAAAAACAGATCATAATCGGGATCGGAGGGTTCACCATGAACAGGGTGTTAATTGGAGGGAGAGTCAATCGGGCTCAACCGCATGCTTCCCAGAGAGAGAATAATTAATAATAAACCCAAAAATGGGAATTGGAGAAGAACCTGCTGTTTCGGGCGAGTTCCGTTTGCGACCGGTGATTTCACACCCGACCGAGCTTAGAGGTCATTTTTTTTTTTTTTTTTTTTTTTTTTTTTTTTTTTTTAAATGTTGATTCACTTCACAATCCTCTTTTGAAAAGTCGTGTAATTACCGACTAAATTATATTAGGTAGCACTACATTGCTCTCTTGAACCCATCCCTTAACAGAAAAGCCTAAACTAATATCTTTTAATATTTGACCTTCAACTAGTTAGGATTTATACTCTAGCCCTCTACGTTTATTTTATACGCATAATCCCTTTAATTTATATTTTTGTATTTCTATTAGATATATATTTGAATATTTTATTATTTCATGATGTAAATTAAAATAGTTACATGTAACAACCGAATCTATACGGTACTTAGCATAATATAATTGATAATTTCACACCACTTATAAAGTGAAAATTGTGAGTTCAATCCCACTAACAGCAAAGTTGTCCTTAAAAAAAATATACAACTCAATCTATTTCCTCGAATGTTGCTAAACTAATCTAGTTACCTTCAAACTTGGATTAAGTTAGTTTCATACATCAAATAATAAATAAATGTCACATAAACTTTCGAATACGAGTACGCCTAATATCATCCTAGACATAGACATTAGCATAAACTTATAAATTCAATCAAATTTAACTATGTATGATCGGAGAGTCTCGATCGGAGCAACTGGTGGATCCATGGAATGACGTAGATGATGTCTTCATCCCTATCATAGACTAGGCGCACTGGTATCTCCTTGTTGTCAACGTACGTTCGAGGTGTATGACTCCATGAGTTCCACCTCTAGACATCAGACGCTTGTGGACACGGAAATCAGAAACGTGGCCACCAATTTATTCTTTGTTCTACATGTTGCCGACGTTCTACTCTCCAAAGATGAAATATTCAAGGTCGTCCACTACGATCAAATGCCACAACAAGACAATGGGTAAATATTTTAATTATTAATTTCACATACTTAATAACACATTTTAATTTACGCATATTTTTTTTCCTTTAGAAATGATTGTGACATGTTTTTTATCAAGACTGCCGAGTTTTTGGCACACGACCTTCCATTGTCAGATTTGAAACAAGAGGACATGTGCATGTACATGCAGAAGATGACCATCGAACTCTACCGACACGGAGCACTTAAACTACACACACGTGAAAATGCCAATGTTGATGCTACTTAAAATTATGTTTGTATGACTATACGTATGTGTTTATAACTGTATGTATGTGTGTATGATTGTACGTATGTGTTTAGAACTATATGTATGTGTGTAGAATTGTAAACATTTGTGCTACTTAAAGTACTTGATTTCATTCCCCATGTGTTGTACGTGTGTATTGTATCGAAATCAAATGATTTGTCACGAAATCACATCACTTCGTGACGCATGTGTCACGAAGTGGATGCACTTCGTGACACATCTGTCACAAAGTGATCTCAGTCCGTGACAGATGTATCATGAAAATGATCTGAGTCTGTGACACATCTGTCACGAAATAAGGTGATTTCGTGACACATTTTTCATGAAATGAGGTGACACATTTGTTGCTTTATAAACCATTCTTAACAATAAACTCAACACCAATAAAGTTCAAAACATTGAAAATGGAATACATATCAAAACACAAAGGAAGTTCTAAACATTCAAGGATAAACAAGAAAACATAAAACAAGATATGTGTCAAATTACAAACCAAACCAATGAACCATTCTTGGAGCTCTCATTTTTGGTGGAATTGGGTTGCGACACGTAGCTCTATGGTTGGCGGTATGAGCCCGTCAGCTTCGTGTCTGACGATGATTGAATGTGTTGCAGGGGTCACGTTCAACCGAGCGTATAATGTTTGCATCAAACTTGGGTAATTCAAGTTGGTAGGAAGTAAAAGCGTAAGAGTACCACCATCTTGGTATACGTCTAATTGTACCATTTCCCACTATGCTTAGCATATAAACATATAAGAATTAAAACAAGGTTGTTAACATCGAAATACATTCAGTTCGTGACACAAGTGTCACGAAGTGCATCCAATTAGTGACACATTTGTCACGAAGTACATCCGCTTCGTACCACATGTGTCACGAAGTGCATCCACTTCGTGACACCTGGAAAAGTCGCGAACACAACAAAAAAAAACTCCATTTTTGGCAAACTAATCACTCACAAATGCATTGCAACCTATTTCAAAATGAATCAAATCAATTAAACTTGTTCTTATTTGTGGAATTTACCAAAATATGTTTGAAGAATTTTTGGATATTGGATTTGCAGGAAACCTCCTCAGCAACGAGGATTCAAACCTTGGATTTGCAGGAAAAAAACCGTCCTTTGGATTTGCAGAAAAAAAAAAGGTTTAGTATTATTGCAAAATGGGTTTAGGATTCAAACATTGGATTTGCAGGAAAAAAAACCGTCATTTGGATTTCGGCGAGCAAGATTCCGGCGACCCACGTGAAGAAGGACTCCGGCGACGCTCGTGAAGAAACCTCCGGCGACCCACAAACGGAGAAGGAGGGAGTGTTTTTTTCACATGGTCGAAGTCTAAATGAAGGCTGGAAAATGAAGAAAAAAACGCAAAAACTGATTGGTTTATTCATTAATGGGTTTTGAGGGTAGTTGACGAAAAAATAAATTCTCTCACCTACTTCTAGTACTATTTTTGTCAATTTTTGAGTTTTGAGCTACATTTAATAAATCACATTCATTTGGTATTATTAATATCAATTACCCCTATTTTTTACTTTGATTTACTCTATAGTACTCTATATTTTTGACTTTGAGCGTACCAATTACTTACAACACAATGAAACATTATTTGTCTCACTTGACATCTCTTATTGTCCTAAGAGCGGCATCTAATCAATTTTGTTGTATTTTTTTCTTTCTTCAAGGCGATCTGGGTAAGGCGGTCAAGCTGTTGATTGATCTCATTTGTAGGTCGGTTGCCTTTACTCATGATTTGATATATTATTTATTTACTTTATCCATAACATAGTTAATAAGAGACACTGCCTCTTCAACTTTAACCCTGGTGCCGCCGCGTGGCGCCGCCAGGCGGCGACATGTGGCGGCCATTTTTTATTTATTTATTTTTCCTTCCGATTTTGATTTTTTTCCTTCCAATTTTTTTTCCTTCCAATTTTGATCTTTTTTTCTCTTCCAAACATCAATATATTTTGTATAATTTTTTTATGTATATTATAATCATAATTACTAATACTATATTATATTATATCAATAACATATATTATCCTTTATTTTTTCTTCCGATCTTTAATTTTTTTCCTTCTCTCATCAATAGTGTGATTTCAATACAAAACTTAGTGTTAGGGGTTGGAGTTGCCCTGACAATTTTGGTATCCATGCAAAGATCTCGAAGACCACTTTCTTTTAAGACCGGTGTTGACCATGTTATCTTTTAAGCTTAAATTTCATGACCATGTTGTCACGAAACTGTGAATCTGTGATCATGAGATCGCAAACCTGCGAATTCGTAATAAATTCGTCACAAAAACCTGAGAATTCGTGACAATAGTGTCAAGAAATATGAGATTTTTAAGACCAATGTATTTGCATCTATAGTGACCGCGTTGAATTTATTTTAAAAAGGAATCGTCACAATTTGAAAAAAAAAATTGACGACATTGTCACGGAATATTGAATTTATATATATATATATATATATATATATATATATATATATATATATATAAAGGAATCGTGACAATCGTTACAACAAAATCAAAGAACATAAACATTTTCTTGACGGCATTGTCACGCAATTTTGAATTTCTTGAGAAATTCACCCAAAATCACTTCATTCATTGAAAAATAGGGATTTCCAACCTGGTGTCAACTGGTGGATACCTAAAAAAAAACAATAAAACACTAAAAAAAAAGTGAAGATCACATAAGCTGTGGATACATTTGGATCATGAAATTGTGACATGTTCTATTATGTATACTTTAAAATTAACATAGATTTCTTACATGTTCATTAGAATGTATCATTTTCTTGAATGTATAAAGAACAACATTAGTAAATTATATTTTATCTAATAATACAAGTCATTATCTGATGATCTCATGTGAGGTTGACATTTATGGTTCTTACATGATTTTTTTTTTTTTAAATTCCAAACCCCACTCGACACTAGGTTGAAAATCACTATTTGTCAAAGAATCAAGTGATTATGGACGAATTTGTCAGGAATAATTTAAATTGCATGACCATGTTGTCACAAAATTGTTATGTTTCGTGACGACAAGGTCTCTATTTTGTGACGACATGATCACATAATATCTGGTTTTCATGACCATGTTGTCACGAAATCCAAAATTTCGTGACCTTGTTGCCTCAAAATCCCAAAATTTTGTGACAAAAAAAGTCATGAAACATAACATTTTCTTGATGTCATTGTCACGAAGTTTTGAATTTCTTGAGAAATTCGCTCATAAACACTTAATTGAAAAATAGTGCTTCTCAACCTGGTGTCAACTGGTAGATACCTAAAAAAAAAACCACTAAGAAAAGTTAAGACCACATATGCCGTGGACACATTTGGATCATGAGATGATGATTTTAATTATTTAAATTTGAAAATTAACATAGATTGCTTACATGTCCCATAGAATATATCATGTAAGTCATTTTTTTTTAAAGAATAACATTAGTAAGGAAGTATATTTCAACATCATAATACAAGTTATTATCTCAATGATTTCATGTAAAGCTGACATTCGTGGTTTTACATTATTTTTATTTTAATTCCAACCCCCATTCAACACCAGGTTGAAAATAACTATTTGTCCGAAAATCAAGTTGCGTGTCCATGTTGTCACAAAATTATTATGTTCGTGACAACATGGTCACTGTTTTGTGACAACATGATAACGAAATATATGGATTTTGTGACCATGTTATCATGAAATCTAGAAGTTTCGTGATCTTGTTGTCACGAAATCCCGATATTTGGTAACAATAAAGTCACGAAACACAACATTTTCTTGAAGGCATTGTCTAGAATCACTTGATTCATTGAAATTAGTGGTTTCCAACCAGGTGTCAGCTGGTGGACACCTAAATTGCAAAAAAAAAAAAAAACCCACTGAAAAAAGTGAAGACCACATAATCCGTGGACACATATGGATCATGAGATGATGACATGTTTTATTATGTAAATTTAAAAATTAACATAGATTGCTTACATGTCTCTTAGAATATATCATTTTCTTGAATTTTTAAAGAATAACATTAAGAAAGTATATTTCAATAGAATAATACAAGTCATTATCTCATGATCTCATGTAAGTTTGAGATTCATGGTTCCTACGTGATTAAATATTTTTTGAAATTCCAACCCTCACTCGACACCCGATTGAAAACCACTATTTGTGAAAGAATCAAGTAATTATGGACGAATTCGTCATAAATAATTTAAATTTCATGACCATATTGTCACAGAATTGTTATGTTTCGTGACGACATGGTCTCTGTTTCGTGACAACATGATCACGAAATATCTGGATTTCGTGACCACAAAGTCATGAAACATAACATTTTCTTGATGGCATTGTGACGATTTTTGAATTTCTTAAGAAATTCGCCCATAAACACTTGGTTAATTGAAAATAGTGCTTTTCAACCTCGTGTCAACTGGTGGATATACCTAAAAAAAACACTAAAAATACTTGAGACCACATAAGCCTTGAACGCATTTGGATCATGCGATGATGACATGTTTTATTATGTAAATTTGAAAATTAACATAGATTGCTTACATGTCCCATATAATCTATCATTTTCCTTAATTTTTTTTTTTTTAAGAATAACATTAGTAAGGAAGTATATTTCAAAAAAATAATACAAAGTCATTATCTCATGATCTCATATAAGGTTGATATTCATGGTACTTACACGATTATTATTATTTTTTTTAATTTCAACCTCCACTCGACACCATGCTATCAGGATATCCTAAAATCATCTGACATTAAAGTCATAAACCTGATCATTTTCTTGACGACATTGTCACGAAATTTTGAATTCTTGAGAAATTCGTCCATAATCACTTGGTTCATAGAAAATTAGTGATTTTCAACCTGGTGTCAACATGTAGATACCTAAAAACAATAACAACACATTGAAAAAAAAAACTTAAAACCACTAAGCCGTGGACACATTTGTATTACCTAAGTACAACATGTTACGACGTCATGATCTAAATATATAAAAGGTTACTTCTACGGTTTTACATTCTTTGAAAATTAAAAAAAATATTTAACAAAAATAACAATTTTGTGACAATGTTAGGCTTAAAAGAACACATAGTCAAGAACTCAAAATGATACTTATATACTTATTCCTTTTTTGAGCTGACAATAATAACTAATGATACATTTTAGTTGTGCCATAAGTACTTATTCCGTTAAGTTTGATCGAAAAACACATGACAAACTCTGATTTAAAGAAAAGATAATATTTCTTTAGAATTAACTCAACATTAGATATATATATATATATATATATATATATTTAAATACAAAATATTTAGATATAACCAAGGATTTAAATGCCGTTTTTGATGCCGTTTCGAGCCTCCTTATTTACGGAAAATCGACACGCCGACGAAAAACTGAACAGAAAAAATGTGAAAAACGGCAAATTGAATGCCGTATTCAATGGAAAACCGACGTGCCGATAGAAAATCGAACGGAAATAATGTTGCATAATATATTTAAAATATATACTATATACATACATCTATTTTTCAATTTTTTAAACTTGCAAAATGTTATACGATATATAGACTTAATACATAGTATGTATAATTTTAAGGGAAATTGTCATATCTACTACCAAACTACTAACTTTTTTCCAATTTCCCACTAAAGCCATAATTTGGCCCAAAATGCCACTAACTCAAATGTACAACTACCCTTTTATCCTCCACTTAATTTTTTCTTACAACCCACACCAACCCTTTTTTTATTCATAATTTTCACTATCCTCACCTATCATTCTCGCTCATTATCACTCCCTCGTTTTCTCCTCACATTTCTCTCTCCTCAAACCGTCATTCTTCTCTCCTAAACCGCCCACTTATCCTCATTTCCCGTCTCCCCATCGTCATCTCCACTCTCCCTCCCCCCTCCTTTGTCGCGTTCTCTCTCCCTCTTTTCTCATCCTCGCACTCTCTCTCTCATTCTCGCGCTCTCCCTCCTCTGTCGCGATCTCCCTCTCTCACTCAACCCCCAAATCCTAACCCTAAACCATCCCAGAAATGGAAAATAACAATTTCAATCACCCAAAAAACCCGGAAAAAAACAAAATGAAGTTGTTAGACGGAGTCCTCGGACAAAGCTGAAGGCGCCGGAAGAGTCGTTGTCTTCACCCAAACCGTCTTCACCCAAACTGTCCCGGAAAAGAAAAACCACAACTTCACCCAAACCGGTGAAGAGTTCGGCAAAGAAGCCTCGGCGTAGGAAAGTGAAGCTTATGCATGGCACGTCTGACGCCGAGGAAAAAGAGCAACCCAAGTCCCCCAATATTCAGGTTAGTTTGGGGGTTTTCGGTTGATTTGCTGAATCATCACCCACAAGCTCAATCTATCGGAAATGAAGGTTTACGGCTCCTAAGATCAACCAATTAATTTTATCTCAGTGCAATCCAAGTGTTACAATAACTGTAATTATTAAAAACAAAATCACAACAAATTACAATGAAACATTATTTGCCTCTCGTGACTTCTCTTATTGTCCTAAGAGCGGCATCCAATTAACTATGTTGTATTTTTTCTTTCTTTCTTCAAAGCGGTCTGGGTAATTAAGGCGGTCAAACTGCTGATTGATCTCATTTGTAGGTCGATTGACTTTTCGGGGAAACCGAGCGAAAACCGATCGGAAACCGCCTTACCGGAGAGTATCGCTATCAGTTCATTATTTACCGTTTTCGTTCTACTTTACCGGTGCTTTCCGATGGTTTCCGGCACTTTCCGGTGCTTTTCGGGGGTTTTCGTTTGTCGCAAGTTTTTTTGTCAACTTTCCTTGATTTTCGGTAGGTAAGTTTCCGAGGTTTCTCAAATTTTGGGTTTTTTTTTTATTTTTTTAATCATTTTTTACTTTAATCTATGATTTCAAGGGTTTGAGCAATGAATATGTTTATTGGTTGTTTTGTATGGTTTTCTATGTATTTTTAGGTTTAATCCGAATTAAAATGTTGATTTTTAATCCGAATATGAGTTTGTTTTTTTTATTATTATTATTTGTTATGTTGTAACTGATGATTTGATGATGAATATGATGTTCTTGAGTGGATGTTCTTGAAATGAATATGATGATTATGATGTTTAATGATGTTCTTGAGTTGAATATGATGATTTGATGATATATGTGATGATTTGTGATGATGAATTGATATCATGTATTCATTGAATGAACTATGAAGTTTGAACTATGAAAAATATGTTTATTTTTGCAAAATATTTGTCTGAATACCATTCGGTTTCCTAAATTTTTTGTCGGTTTCCTCTACAGTAAGTGGTTTCTTACCGGTACCGATTTTTTTTTTGTCTGAATACCCTTCGGTTTCCCCTCCGATTAGCGGTTTACCCCCAAAATTGAAGTCCCGATAATAACGGTAACAGTAGGGTGAACTTTGTTGAAACTCATCAGTCCGACTTACTTGTAAAACATATTGCTAAAATAAAAAAAATAAGAAATTACTTCTCACAATAAAGTAACAAATTATTTATCTTATAATAGAATAAAAACTCTCCGGCAATGCGTGAGATCTCAATATATATATATATATATATATATATATATATATACACACACTAGAGAGTGACCCGCGTGCTACTCACGTGGTAGTTTTTGCAGTGTATTTTAAAATAAGATTAAATGGAACGAACGAACGAAATTGATTTTTATCATTGAACACAGTAAGCAAATATTAATTCAAACTTATATATGGTACATTAAGTGGTGTACCTCATATACTCACACAACCGTCTATATCAACTCACACCAAGGACTTCAAAACCTAATCTAAAGAACTGAAATAATCAATATTGTTATGCACCTATGAAATCAGTGGAAGAATTCCAAGCAAATAAGGAAAACAAAATACCCATTTGAAAGGAAAGTACATTTATTTCCATTATATAAAATTTCCTACCATTAAACAAAGATACGGAAAACATGAGATCTTCGTTGGGGTGAGTCTCCGACGAGATATTCTCCGAGTAGTCAAAGAGACTCTTCAATCAAATGTAACGAAGTTGGGTTCATCGATGTTGTTGGAGAATGGCGTCGTTATGAGTTTTGTTGAATCCCAATATCCTAGCACTCTCATTTTGGTCACTGCATAATATTTAATTCTCAAAGCTTTAGCTAGTTAGTATAGAAACCTAGCTAGTGTGTGTGTGTGTATATATATATCATTGAGACAAAGAAAGTAACGCTAAACATATTTATATAATCTAGAATGTTGATATCTTAGTATGAAAGACAAAAATGTTATAAAAAAAATGAAATTAGAAAATAGCATTCATTATCATGTAGATGCAAAGAATCAGACGCAAATAAAAATGAGTAAAGAAACAACTTATATTGCTTAGTCATTGAAACATTCACAAATCTGAAAACATGAAAGAACAAAAAGGCCAAGACAGATGACCTACCTTCGACGACATCGAGAATGGAATTAGAAGCTGTGAGAATCAAGGACAGAGAGGTCACAAATATTATAAAATTGCTTTAAACGAGAGAGAGAGAGAGAGAGAGAGAGAGAGAGAGAGAGAGAGAGAGAGAGAGAGAGCTTTTGTGTGGGTTTGTTAACTCAAATGTTGAGAACTTGAAATGAAGGTACATAATAATAGATGTCGAAAATGCATTCGAGGAACGTGTAATTCAGGATGTGGAGATATAGAACGAACATCTACTACCCATGGGCTGGTGACAAGATAAATTGAGTGTTCCTATTACTGACATGAGGTGAAAAAAGATGAATAAATTTATGTGGCAACTGTCAGCCATACGAAGAGAACGATAGACTCGGAAAACAATATAAAACAAATAAATGCTTACTTATATGACATAACAAAGAGCGACAATGAATCTTCGTCTACAGTAGTGTCAACACATTATGATTGGTATACATTTGCTCCTGGTAAGTATGAAAATCTTTGTTATGTTTTTTTTTTTCTTTTGGATATCAAGAAACTAAATCTAAATCTGGTTGGATCGAGTTATTATGAATAGTCATTGCTTGTTTGTTTATAATATTCAATTTGTTTAGAAAAAAATAATATATAGAATAATGACATTATTATACATAACTCACACCGACATGGTGGTCAGAGCTCCCACCAAGGTAGTGGTCCGAGTCATTGCTTGTTATCCATGGAAAATTAGAACGACTTTTTATTGATCAAAGAAAGGGAAAATAAACAGGATCAACAAAACCTGCACTTGCGTTCCCGGTGATGTGCGTCAACTATCTCGAGAAGATCGTCCCGGCGCTCGCCTTCGGGTGGCCCTGCTTCGTCTCCATCGATCGGCGCCTGCACACCGGCCTCGCCATCGTCTACTACTTTGCCGTGGCTCTGGGCCTCGTCTCGCTGCCTCCATTCGTGGTCCTCTCGGCCATGGCCAGTGACGGAGCCAGAAAAGCCCATCAGGGGGGGCTAATTTGAAATTTTTTTTCAGGGGGGGCTTGATTGTAAAAAATTGGGCCAAAAGTATAAATTTTCAAGGGAAAAAATGTAATTTTTTTAAAAAATGGGCAAAAAGTGCAAATTTTTTTTTTGAGGGGGGGCTTAAGCCCCTGCTGGGCCTATACTGGCTCAGTCACTGGCCATGGCCATCCCGATGATCTAGCCATGGCGCTGGATCCATATGTGTCAGTGAAAACAATCTTCTTTTTCTTCTGTGTTGTCCTCATACGTGGGCAGTGGCTATATAGTCTTTGTAGTAATATACATTTTTGGTTCAGGTATAAAAGCCGTGAGAAAGAGAAGCAAGTATGTGGCATGGCATGCAAGCAAACACGTGTTTTATATGCAAATGTTTGTGTCTCTCACAACTCTTAACATTTGGCATTTTTACAATGTCTTTGTTTTTAACTATATATTTTTTTCTTTAAGAAAGAACCAAGTGTGAGAGAGAGTATTTGGATAATGATTAGCTTAATTATAAAATTTTGCTGACGGTAATACTTCATGTACACGTGTATTTGTGTGACTATTGCATTTTATTTTGTTTATTTCTACCGATATACATAAAGTTTTTTTTTTCGCTAAAAAATAAAAAATAGATGCATTTTATCGTTTTGAGTAAGGGCATTTATTTTTTCATTGTTGATTGCGGTTTGTAAGTTGTGTGGTCCATGAGCTTGTTGCTTATCACCACTGTGCAGATGTTAAATAACATGCCTGCTTAACACCGCCTTAAATAAATTACGTTAAAGAAGTTGGTTGATTTATAACAATAAACGATAATATATAAAGGAAGACAATATATAAAAGAAGTCCTTAACATGCTAACTGATAAACGACAAAACTATTTTATGCAAAATGTAATTGTGCTCATTTGGCTGATGTTGATTTTATGTAATTACACGAGTACCAACATATGTCGGTATTATTTATGATTAAGTATTTAAACTTGTAAAGTGTAAGACTCTGTTGTTCATCAAGTAGGAGGTGACTAGCATGCAAGACACGTATTAAAAGTAGGAGGTGGCTAGCATGCAATAATGTCGACGTCTCCGGCCTACTATCCATGCATATATGTATAGTAAGGATATATATATATATATATATATATATATATATATATATATATATATATATATATATATATTTAAAGAGTCAAAACCCCATGTCTTTCCAAACATCCAACAACATAGAAAGAACAGAAGACATTTGCGGTCTGTCGTGCGGGTTGAGTTGAGTGCAAGCCAAAGCCACGTGGATGAGTCCAACGCAACAGCTCTCAAGCCTCTCCAGAGTCCCAACCGAACCTCCCAAGCTGGCCTGATTCTTCAGCGTCAAGTCAACCACGCTCAAGACGTTGCTTGGGAGTGAAGCAACCACCCATTTCCTGATATCAACACCGTCACCGAATATCCCGCTCGTCGGTCTCTTCCTTGTCACCAATTCCATCAACACGATTCCGAAGCTGTACGTGTCTCCTTTCACCGACACTTCTCTCCCTTCTCCATACTCTGTTCATATCGAATTTGTACCCAAAAAATTCAACTCAGAGGGAGCCAAGTGTTAAAATATGATTTCAAGGGTTAAAAATCGAAAGTACCGTTTAACAGATGTCAAAATGTATTGAAAACAATATCAGAAGGCCAAATTCCAATTTGAGAACTCCTAAAAAAAAATTACTAACTCGAGGGACAGAAATTTGAGAAGGGTTTTAAAAGGGTTCCAAATACTAATTTGTTTTATCAGAAGAAGAAAAAAGAAAAGTGTAAACGTAGTACCCGGGGGAATATAACCAACAGATCCTCTGACATGGCTAGCCGTAGTAGAAGAGGATGAGGAGAGTTGATTGTGAGCTTCGAAGAAGAGCTTTCCGATTCCGAAATCTGCAATGTGAGCGACCATGTCGTGATCGAGAAGCACATTCCGGGGCTTGACGTCGCAGTGGACCACGCGGCTGGGACAGCCCTCATGAAGATACTCCAAGCCGTTGGCCATATCCACCGCCATGGAAAGCCTTTCCCTCATCGTCAGCTCGCAACTCTCTTCCTCCGACCCGTTCGGATACAAATGCTCCTCCAAGTTCCCGTTCGCCACGTACTCCACCACCAGAGCCTGACAAACACAAACACAAACGCCTTGGATTAATGGATGCAAACTTTGATAGTCTGAAAAACAACTTTTTGATACCTTGAACTCCGGGTTCCAAGCCGATCCGATCAGTCCCACCAGATTTCTGTGCCTGATTTCAGACAATATCTTGAACTCTCTCTTCAAGCTTTTCTTGCTCCGCCCGATATCGTTCCGGTGGAAGACCTTCACCGCGAAGAACGCGGATCCCTCCATCGTTCCCTTATACACCGACCCGAAGCTTCCGCTGCCGAGAAGGTTGGATTTGTCGAAGCCGCCCGTTGCGACCTCGAGCTCCCTCTGAGTGAAGATCCGACGGCCCAGAATGTTCGGAGGCTCTCCGAGAAGGAGAACTCTGTCCTTCTCGCCCTTCCCTCTCAGAAAGACAAACCATACGACGGAGGCGAGGACTAGAAAGAGGAGGCAGGTGAAAACAACTCCCGAGACCGCGTAGAACACAAGCTTCTTGTTCCTCTGCCCTTTCTTTCCGGGCTGAGCTTCGCACGGAGGGAGAGGCAGTTTCGAAGAGCCGCCGCAGAGTTTGTTGTGCGAAAGATCTATTGTCTTGAGCGCGGTTTTGCTTGATAGCCACGCCGGGACTGAGCCGTTCAATGCGTTATGAGCCAAGTCAAGAGCTCGAAGACTCCTGATCTCCCTGAGAGAATTGGGAATAGGGCCTCGGAGAGTGTTGTGAGACAAGTTCAGATATTCCAGAGCAATGCAGCTTCCGATAGAGCCCGGAATGAGACCGGAGAGGCTGTTCATGGAGAGATCGATCACCTCCACAGAGATCAGTTTCCCGATACTCTTCGGTATGTCCCCTTCGAGATTGTTGTTTGAGAGATTAAGCGCGAAGGCCAAGCTCTGAAGACTGCCGATCTGTGAGGGAATAGGGCCTCGAAAGCGGTTGTGAGACAGGTCGAGCGATAGCAAGAGAGAACACCGAGCAATCTCCATCGGAGACAACATCCCCGATAGCTTGTTGTGCGACAAGTAGATGTATCTCAGCTGTGGGGCTTTGCAGAGAGACTTCGGGATCGAGCCTGAGATTGAATTGTTCGAGAGATCCAATGATCCGAGACTATGCATTGCCGAAAGATTGTCGGGGATAGGACCACTGATTTCGTTCCACGCCAAGTTTAATATCTGCAATCGGTTCAGCTTTCCGAGCTGTGCCGGGATTTTCCCACTGAGGAAGTTGTAATAGAGGGTCAAGGTAACAAGACCGCTCAAGTTTCCGATGCTCTCCGGTATGTTCCCCGTTATCTTATTGTTCAGGAGGTTGAAATAGTAGAGCTCTTGAGAGAGAGCGCCGACTGAATCGGGAATCTTGCCGGCAAAGAAACACGAAGCCAAATGGAGTTTCTGCAGGCGAGAGCAATTCGTTAGAGGCGTTAAGAATCCAAGAGACGAATAATCTAAGAGATTGGAGTGGAGATAGAGAATCTCGAGCCTCCGGAGCCGCCCGAACTCTAGAGGGACTTCGCCGACTAGTTTGTTCATGCTCAGGTCGAGCAATTCAAGCCGGGAAAGGTTTGACAGGGTCAAGGGAATCTTCCCCGAGAGCCCGTTTATCGCCGCGTAGAACTTCTCCAAGTTCCTCAGCTTTGAACCGAGTTCCGAGGGGATTTCTCCGATCAAACGATTCTCAATCAACGCGAGCTCTCGTAGCGCGGTGCAGTTACTTAGCGCCGAAGGTATCGATCCTTCAAGGTAGTTTACGAGAAGATAAAGGATCTCCAGCTTTCTCAGCGCTCCGAGCTCCGGAGGGATTCTTCCAGTGAAGTAGTTCGCGCTTAGCTCGAGGATCGTCAACTCGGTCAAGTTCGAGAGCGACGAGGGTACCGATCCATTGAGGCGGTTCGCAGCGAGATTCAAGTGGGTCAGACTCTCCATCTTCCCGAGCTCCTCGGGGATGGCCCCGGTCAGATTGTTCTCCGATAAATCCAAGAACTTCAAGATCCGACAACCCTCCAACGAACCCGGAATTGGACCCTGAAGATCGTTGCTGCTGAGATTCAAGCGAACCAGATGCGAAAGCCGTCCCAGCGAGCTCGGAATTTCTCCGTGGAACGAGTTCGCGTGGAGCGAGAGAGTGCTTAGGAGAGAGAGGTTGGACAAGAAAGGGGACAGGGTTCCTTGCAGAAGCTTGTCTTCGAGGCGGAGAGCCACAATTCGATTCTGGAGGTGGTCGTGACAAGTCACTCCGGTCCAATTGCAGAGAGGGTTGGCCTCGTCCCAAGATCGAAGATGCCCTTTAGGATCGCTAGTCACACCTTTCTTGAACTCGAGAAGCGTGTTGTAATCTTTGTAGCCCTCACAGAAAAGCACAGAATAAAAATATTGCACAGCAAGAAAAGCAAAGCATAAAGACAACATCTTTCCCATAATACACGCACTTAAGATTGAGAGTTATAATTATTATGAGTTTATGAAACATTTACATTTTCCAACAATAATGGTAGAGGCTATATACGAATTAATCAATATTGAGTAGTTGTACAATATTTAACACAAAAGTTAAGGCAAAGTGGCGATTTAGCATGAAAAATAATATAATAATGGATTGCAGATAAGCACTGGCATTAAGTTCATTGATGTAAATACCTTTGGGTTAATTGGTACGTAAGGAAAATAAATAAATAACCGTTTCCTATGAAGTGTATCCAACTACAACAATATTTAATATATAGAGACAAGATTTGATGTCAAGCGTTGAAGGATCTGAACAACAGAATCAAAGATATGTCATCGTCGTTGGGAAATGACTACCTTATCTCTTGGGTCCACTTCATTAAAGTCTTGGCTCCTCTGCTATGTCCATTAACTCAAGTTAATTCTTAGCATATTAAAAAAAGGAAAAATGGTATGAAGTAGCCAATTCAAACTATGATTTGGCAAAACTCATGTTTGAAGAACTCCATAATGGCTCACCCTTTAGTTTTCTGGTATCTGGATTGAGTTAACAGAAAATCAAAATATATAATGCAATTCTGATAAAAAGAAAAGGTAGACTATTGCATATATGTTCATAGAACTTTTATTTTGTATTCGGTTTTGGAGAATGTAACTTAGACGTGACATACTTCAAGAAGAGAGATTCTCAAAAGGTCACACATTCAAAGACCTTTCTAAATTCCCAGCTAAACTTCTGCTTGATTGCTTGCTTTCCTTTTCACTGCAATGTTGCAAGAAATCACTAATTTTCCGAATCACGTTGGTTTGAGGATAATGCAAGTCCAGCAAGTCCTTTCTGACCCAAATGAAGCACATAAATCCAGGTTTTTAACAAACAACTAGATCCCATTTTAGAAAAATATACAACCAATCACTGCCTATACATACTCTTAAATATTGAACTATAAATTTTTATATCACACTTTTACTAGCTTAATAAGAAAGAAAAAAAAAACCTATAAATTCATTTTCTATCAGAAGTCGTGTAATATACTTCTCTCTTCTTCTACTCCTCTAACCTTTTTCAGTTCTTTGGTGGACACTTCTATGTCATACTGTTCTTCGAGTAGCTTTACGTCTTTTGCAACAGTCAGCAACATTGGCACAACCGAAGACATTAGGGGTCGGTCGTGCGGGTTGTGTTCTGTGCACATCAACGCCACATTCAACAACCGAACACAACATCGCTCGAACGAGTCTCCAAAAATACTATTGTTCTTCAGAGCTGTATCGACAACACTCAGAACGTTGCTTGGGAAAGAAGAAAGCACCCATTTCCTGAGATTGAGCCCGTCTGAGAAAAAATCACTCGTGGGTCTTTTTCGGGTCATCATCTCGAGCAATATTATGCCAAAGCTGTATATATCCCCTTTCGTCGATACATTCAACCCCTGAGCGTATTCTGTTATACAAGTAGTGGCTCAGAAAACTGCTAATAAGTAAACACAGGAACTAGAGAATTGCCTAGTTAATGATAACTTTTCAGTGACATGGATTGATATCATACCTGGAGGGATATAACCAATGGATCCTCTTAAAAAGCCAGTCGTGCTAGTCTGCTCATTCGGTTTCTCCAAAAGCAACTTCCCTATTCCGAAATCTGCTATGTGAGCCACCAAATCGTAGTCAATGAGGACATTTTGTGGCTTCAGATCGCAGTGAATCACTTGAGTTGGACAACCTTCTTGAAGATACTCCAAGCCGTGGGCGATATCGATGGCTATGGAAAGTCTCTCTTTCAGTGTCAGATTACAAGAGTAGAGCTGATGTTCTAGATTGCCGTTGGGTATGTACTCGAGAACGAGAGCCTTGAACTGAAAATTCCAGCTCGCGCCCACGATTCTGAGCAGGTTTCGGTGCTTGATTTCGGACAGTATCTCGCACTCCCTCTTTAGGCTCTTGACACTCTCACCAGACTGTAAATGAAAGACTTTCACGGCCACAACGGTCCTTCCCTCGTCCAAGACCGCCCTGTAGACCGATCCAAAGCTCCCGGCCCCGAGAAGGTTATTCTCACTGAACCCGTTCGTCGCAACCTCGAGTTCCCTCTCACTGTAGCTTCGAGTCTGTTGAACGCTCAAGGGTTCGAAAATCACACCCATAGAAGAGTCCCGTTTCTTCCTCTCTCTTCTCTTGAAGAAAAAGTAGCGAATAACAAAAGGCAAAATCAGAAGAAGCACTGTGCTTGGTAAAATTAATAATATCACATATAGCACTTTTTTCCCAGTACTTTTTTCTCTTCCGTGCTGATTTTCACATTGTGGAAGTCCCATTTGCGGTGAGCCTCCACACAACCCATCATTCCCGAGAAACGAAGTCCGGCTAAAGTTTCCAAAGCTTCTCTTTCTTGAAACTTCTCCGGATAATCTGTTGTATGAAAGGTTGAGAAGCTTAATCTTGTTATTGTCTCCAATCCAATCCGGGACAATGCCAATCAAACAGTTACGACTCAAGTCTAGAGTCCCGAGATACGTGATCATTCTCAGCGACTCGGGAATAGAGCCTTCGAGCATGTTGTTTGAGAAGTTCAGGTACTGCAGAGAAACGCAAAGCCCGATGGAGCTCGGTATGATCCCAGAAAAGTTGTTGTTAGAAAAATCAATCTCCACTAGATACGTTAGCTTTCCAATGGTTTCGGGTATCTTTCCTTCGAAATTGTTGTTGGACAGGTTGAGAGAGAGAGCTAAGTTTGGAAACAGTCCGATCTCGATTGGAACGAGCCCTCGGAATCGGTTATAAGACAGATCAAGCGACATCAGATTAGAACACCGGGCAAGATCGGATGGTAGGCTCCCCGATAATCTGTTACGAGACAAGTGTAAATACCTCAATTGACCCGTGTCACAAAGCGAACGTGGAATTGTCTCTCCAATAGAATTATTTGACAGATCAAGAAATCCAAGACTGCGCATCTGACCGAATTCTGCTGGAATCATCCCAGTGAGTCTGTTTCTTTTCAAGTCTAGCCTCTGTAACTGACCGAGCTTCCCAATCGAAGCTGGGATTTTTCCGTCCAAAAGGTTGTCCCACCAGAGCAGAGTCACTAGACCGGTCAAGTTTCCGATACTCTCAGGTATGTTTCCCGTCATGCGGTTGTTCAAGAGGTTGAAGTAAGCTAACTGTTTCGAAAGACGACCGACCGAATCAGGAAGCTTTCCCGATAACAGACACGAGCCCAAGTGAAGCTTCTTCAAACTAGTACAGTTGGTGAGAGCCGTCAAGAAAGAGTTATCGTAGGTGCTCACAAGGTTGTTTGAGTGAAGCTGAAGATTCTCGAGGTTCTTAAGCCTCCCGAACTCCTCGGGAATTACGCCCTCGAGATTGTTCATGCTCGCATCGAACAGAATCAGCCGAGAAAGATTGGATAGATTCGCTGGGATTTTCCCAGTCAATTTGTTGTTCCACACGTATATTGCTTGCAGGTTTATCATCTTGGAACCAATCTCCAACGGAATTTCTCCGTCCAACGAGTTCTCGATCATCGAAATCTCACGCAGAGCGGTACAGTTACCTAGAGCCGAAGGTATCGATCCCTCGAGGTAGTTTGTGTGGAGGTACATGATCTCTAGCTTTCTAAGCTCACCGAGCTCCGGTGGAATTTTCCCAGTAAAATAATTTACGCCCAATTCCAATACTTTCAACTCTGTCAAGTTTGAAAGAGATGACGGTATGGAACCCGTGAGCCGGTTGACAGACAAACACAGCTCAGTTAGATTTACGAATGTACCAAACTCGTTTGGGATGATGCCCGATAAATTATTCCCCGTTAAGTCCATGAATCTCAAGCTTCGACAGCCTTGTAGCGAGCCTGGGATTTGACCTTGAAAATGGTTTTCACTAAGATCCAAGTGCTCTAACTTCGAGAGCTCTCCTAGAGAACCCGGAATCTCGCCACAGAACGTGTTGTTGCGAAACGACAGAGTGTTGAGGAGGGATAGATTGGACAGAAACGGAGACAGAATCCCTTGCATACGTGTGTCCTCGAGCCGAAGAGAACTGACCCGGTTTCTGAGGCTTGGGTGGCAAGTAACCCCGGTCCAGTTACACATAGGGTTCACTTCGTCCCAAGCTAGGAGATGGCTGTCTGGGTCGCTATCAACGCCTCTCTTGAATCTGAGAAGCGCTTGGCAATCGGTGCTGTCCTTGCAAACAGGCACAGAGCTTGATTGAGCCACAAGAAACAAAAAAACCCACATTAATGTCGTTGCCTTTACACAGGTCCATGAGCCTCTCATTCTCCTGCGAGTTATATGCAAAATACAGTTCTAAACTTTTGATATATAGTGTCAGAAAATGCTATCGATTGATAGCTAAGCTGCAAGTAAAAGGAATAGATAATATGTATTAATAACTTGTATGTTATGTTCAAATCTAGGATTTTATGTTTCTGTGTTTAAGAAGTGTCATACCTTCAGATTTCTCGGTTGTCTAATCCTGGTAATCACTTTAACTCGAATGGCGAGATGAGCAAGACAATAATGTGGCTTCTTTAGATTCGCTCCCACTTGACTCTTTCTTTTAAATCTTTTCTTCTTCTTCCGAAGGGTGTTGATGAATAGAATCAGGCCTTGGACCACAACATAAATGTTCATTTAAGAGCCATTTTCAAACTTGAAGTTAATGCAAATAGTAAAGGTGGTACATCTGTCCTACAAGATATGACTTATTTTATTTGCCATAATTTCTAGGGATTATTCCTAAACTATGACTTCCACAATAGTTTAGTACCAAAAATCGAATATATCTAATTTAATCTAAAACTACGACTACCTTGTATTTTTTGGTACAAAAATACCCTCAATAAAATATTATTTTCTTTTTATTTTCATTTTATTTACTCTCTCTCTCTCTCTCTCTCTCTCTCTCTCTCTCTCTCTCTCTCTCTCTCTCTCTCTCTCCCTTGTGCTTAGCTAAGAAGACATTTTTCAGTTACTTCATGCTCAAGAACAATTCTTAGAATTCTGAAAAAGTTTTAAACAATTTATGAAAATCGTTGAAGATTTATTGACATTCTTACCTTTTATTGACATCGATGTCAATAAATCTTTAAACGAATTCGCAGATTTTTTTTTTCTTTCAGTTTTTTCAGATTAAAAAAAAAAAAAATCTTCCTGGTGAGCGTTTTCTTCGTCGCGTTGGCTAGGTAATCCTAAGGTTTATGATAACGTGGTTAGTTTTTTTGAAGAGAAATAAGAGAAAAAAAAGCTAAGAAAAATGATAAATGGTAAAAAATAATTGCACAAAAAGTGTGGTCAAAGTTTTGGATTAAATTAGACATATTGGATTTTGGTCCTAAACTAGTGTGGAGATCATAGTTTAGGAATAATCCCTATTTTCTATCCTCATTAAGACCATCTCCAACATATAACACTAAATTAGTGTAACTTTTACACTTAATTAGTGCAACTGTCACATCAAACAGTGTTTTTCATCTCAATTCACAAAACTAAATCCCACACAAAAAATATATTCTATTTTTATACTATTCAATCTTAGTTCATATCAATTGCATATTAACTCCTCCATTAATTTGTTATATCAATAATAATCTTATTAAATATTATATTATTTTTCTACCTCAACAATATCAAATTAATTTATAGTAATATTAAATATTGTATTAATACTACAAAATTAATATAAAAAATCACCTTAAAAAACATATTTTGGCATAACTTTTATAGAATAAAGATTAAATAACCATTACATTTCATAGGTAAAATTAAATACTTAAAATAAATAAAGAAAAAAGAAACATACACATGAAAAAAGAAACACAAAAAATTGTTGAAATCTTACACCTTCATTTGGCTCCATTTTAATATCTAGTTTTATTTCAAGTCATTTGTATTTTTATTTGATTATGCATGCATTGTATGTTTTTTTTTATCTCTTATGTCGTTTGTGGTAAGTTTAATTTTTATTGAGATTGTAAAATATTAGTATAATTGGTGTGTACTTTATTTGGTATGTATTGTGTTTAATTAATGCTATGTATTTTATTAATGTTATCTTATTTACTCTTTATTTTAATTATTGATAAGTAATTTTTTTTATAAATTATTTAAATAGGGTCAAAACTTTTTTTTTAGATGAATATGCAATAATAAATTTTTTTTGCACCAAAATGATGTAGGTGAATAGTGTTACATCAAATTTAGCGATACTCTAT
The DNA here is from genome assembly GCF_054948205.1 of Urtica dioica subsp. dioica. Lineage (NCBI taxonomy): Eukaryota > Viridiplantae > Streptophyta > Magnoliopsida > Rosales > Urticaceae > Urtica > Urtica dioica. Next base: position 4,222,973 of record NC_142766.1, on the reverse strand, counting down.
TCACCACACAATTTTGTACACTATATTGGTGCAAAAAAATAGTATGACTTAGAGCAAAACTCACACTATAAACATCACTTCCCACACCAAAATGGTGTGGGTTGGAAATGCTCTAAAGATTAAAGGCCTTTCAAATAAGTGAAAGAAAATTTATTGCAAGATACTTAAAATTATATACTGATTTTGTGTGGCTTAGTTAATAAAATTGATAAGTGGTACATCAAATCGTGAGCTTGTGGATCTTCTCCCCATTGGCTTAATTTAAGGGATCTCATCGAGACTATACCCCAAAAAGCAGAGAACGTTTTTTGTATTTTTTTTCGTTCGTCATTCCTTACCTTTAGTGGGAGTTGTTCCTCGCAGAAATTTTTTGAAACTTGTTATCTGAATAGTGCGTCTAAACATTTAAATTCCAAAAGTACGGTCTTGTCTAGTAAATTGATCTTTATACCCTTAAATTTCTTATTGGAATTCTGTTTTTTTTTTTTACTCACTCGAATACTACTTCTGCTCTGGCGATAACTACTCCGCTGCGGAGACATTGCTTTGGGAAGTCGAACCTCTTTCGGTCGTGGTTTTTGTCTACGGTAATTTTATAGGTATTTATTCATTTCTTGTTTTTATAATCTTCGGTTCAAATTGCCACTTTGGCGTGTCGAATATCTCTCCGGTTTAAGAGTTTAAATAGTTTCTATTTTTCGGCTAGTGTTGCTGGCTTGTACAGTTAGTACTAGTAGTGCTGACTGCTAAAATTCTAAAGCCCGCAAATTCTAACAACATGTCTCCGCAGATGTGGTATAACAAGAAATAATGTGGTATAAAAGAATTTTACACTCAACTACTCCCTCGTAGCTACCCAACATATGTCTATCTCTACAAATGAAATTTAGGGCCTGCCTAAGTCTGAGATCTTCTCGCTTCCACAAATAATATCTCTCGAGACATGTAAACAGCGTTTTTGGTTCTCATAAAAATAAGGATCTAACCTCTAATTCTAAACACACTCACACAATCTGTATTTTAAACCCTACTAATTGCTTGAAACACACTCAAGAGAGCAAGTAGCACAAGCCGTTCTTTAGTCTCTGTAAAACTAGATTTTTTTTTTCTATAGAATAATGATATTAGTGTATTAGCTTCTAAACCATAAGCAAATTCTTATATAGCTCTAGGTCTTGAAAATTTAAAATCATATTTGGCAAACGCATGCGACAAGCTATTTTAACGAAATCTTGTGGCAATTACGGAAAACAAGTGCAATGGGCATATTGCGACCAAACCCTTCAATCTTATATTTCTCAATGTGTTTGTCTTATTAACTCACCCAATAAATGTGTCAAGTTTCATACTTTCAAAACAGCGGCATAGCCAGAAATTGAATTCAGAATGGATTACATTAAAAAAAAGAATTAAAGACATTTTTGGCCCCTGATTAAAAAAATCTGCAGTCTTGGCCCATTATGACCAGCCAATTTTCATATTTGGTACTTCTGTTAATTTTTCTGTCAAAATTGCCGGATACTCATCACGTGCAAGTCACGCGTGCGAATTGTGGAGGGTAATTATGTAATACTCATCACGTGCCCACATTGTGTTTCTCTTACACGAAGTTCAGATCTTGTCGTCTTTGATCGTTCTCCAGTCAACGATTCTTTCATCTCTTTCATCTTCGCCTGAACAGCTTCGTCATCTTGGTTGCCCAGATGCTTCATCACTTCTAGCTTCCCTTTGATCTCTTCGATTTCCATCTCCAACTTTTTCTTCGCATCCAACTCCATTTCTAGCTTCAGTATTTTACTCAAAGCTTGTTCCTTTTCCCTCTGAAAAATTAAAATGAATTCTTCAGTGAAGGTATATAAATAGTATGATAAAGTAAATACACAGCGTTACGAGGGGTATCTAGAGGCTTACCTTCTGTTCTTCAACAAGCCTATACACATTCGCGTCTGCTTTCTTCTGCTCCTCTGAAGCCAACTCAAGTGAATTGTTGGTTGACTCATTCTAGGGATAATAATTATTAAAAAAAATTGAGCATCAGAATAGCCAAACAACTGCTTTGTTTTCCTTTCCCTTGGAATTGAATCGCAAATGGCAGCGGCTCTCACCAAATCGAATCAATTTCAGGCGAAGATGAACGATCTGATGACGAAATCGTTCCTAAGTTATGTCGATCTCAAGAAACAAGCCAAGATTGACAGCGAATCGAGCCATGACCTCGAGAAGGGCAAGCAACAGCAGGGAGAAGAGAAAATCTCCGAGTTTCAGAGAGAAGTCGAGGCGGTGAGGTCGGAGATCGAAAAGATAACCAATCTCTTGTCCGACCTCCGATCGCTGAACGAGGAGGCGAAATCGACGCACAGCACGAAGATCCTCCACGGCCTGAGGGACCGCACAGACTCCGACGTGGCATCAATTCTCCGAAAGACTCGGACGGTCAAGGAGCGAGGGCCTCGACAGGTCGAACGCGGAGAGCCGCGGGGCCCACGGGGCGGGGACTTCGCTGGACCGTTCTCGGGTCTCGGTGACGAACGGCCTGAGAGTGAAGCTGAGGGAGATCGTGGGAGAGCGAAGCTGAGGGGGTCATGGAGCTTCGCCGGAGCTTGGACCGGCTAGGGCAGGTGTTCTTGGACATGGCGGTTCTTATCGAGGCCCAGGGAGAGAGGATTACATAATTACTCTCCACAATTCGCACACGTGACTTGCACGTGATGAGTATCCGGCTATTTTGACAGAAAAATTAACAGAAGTACCAAATATGAAAATTGGCTGGTCATAATGGGCCAAGACTGCAGGTTTTTTTAATCAGGGACCAAGTTGTTAAAGAGGTCAAAGACGAGAGGCCAAAAATGTCTTTAATTCTAAAAAAAAAATGGAACAAAGTTAAGGATACAAAATATATATAAAAAATCCCCAAACTCAGTCAAAATATTACAAATTCACATGAGTTCTTAAATTCTTAAAATGTTGCATAATAACGTCATTAACAATTCAATCTAAAATTTACATCTTAATATAGATAACTAAGTTATATTCAACCACTGATCTCCCTTACGATTACGCAACTTGGATGTGATGCATTCAACAAAATACTTTTTTGATAGTGGCATTGGCAACAGACAAATTATCAATGACAATGTCAATTATTGATAGACTAAATAATATCAAGTAGAATACTCTAACCAAGTAGATTGATAAGTTGAATTGTCTAGCTTTTGTTCCAAAAAATGTTAAAATTATGATTATGTGGTTGACAAATACCTTTTAGCATATGTCGTCTTTGCACTTTTTCGTGGTCGATAGCATGACCATTCATAGTTGGAATTCTTATCCCCGGAACAGTAGGGAGCTCTGCTAAGTTGACCACCAAAATATTTCTTTTTAGTTCCTCATTTCTCTTTTTTTTCGCTTTGAGCTTGTTCTTCAACTATACTTATTTTCTGAAATATTTCTCCATATCTATTTTGATATGAAAGCAATCAACACACAAATTATAAGAGGTATATTTTATTATTTTTAAAACTCAATTATGTAAGAAAAAAAAAACAATTTTGGAGAAGATGAAAATTAGAAGAAAAAAAGTTAGAATGATAGATATTTAGGGATTTCATATACCTTTTTGAATACTTGGTTGTCAAGTCCTGGTCGGCATTCTCACTTCAAGGGCAAATGAGCAAGACAACAAACTAACTTCTCTTGATTCACCCCCATTGACTATGTTTTTCTTAGTCCATTAGATAGCTAATTTTTTGTAAGTTTTTGATAAATAATCATTGATCAATTATTTAAACACATAAATTTGACTGAACAACTCCATCATAATTCGCTCCCAAGGTCATTATATATTGTAATTTATCTAATATTTATAAAAAAAAAATTAACTATTTACTTAATATTCATTAAAGATTAGCTAAACAGTATTTCCAAAAGTCTAAATGAGTTAGTTTCCTAATGTTTTTTTTTTTTTTTTTTTCTGCTTCTTTTCTGAAGCGTGTTTATGGTTTGAAAGATAATGTGAATGTGGATAATGGATATGCCGTGGGCCATAACATCAATGCTCTTTTATGAACCATTTTCAAACTTGGAGTTTATGCCAATAGAAAAATTAATAGGATATTATCATCGTTTAAGATTATGCCGTGTTCTCACTATGAAGTTTAATAATAATAATAATAATAGACTTGTAGAGAAATTTAGGAAAACAAATCTGCTCAATTTTACAAGATGTATAAAACAAATCTGATACTATTTGGATTCTGCTCAATTTTATTTTGTGCAAAACAACACGTGCACTTTTTATTTTTATTGAAAAAGTAAAAAAAAAAAAAAAAAAAATTAGAATATATCTTTAGCTGGAGCAGGATATAGAATGTTTTTTTTTCTTCATTTTACTCTTAGTAATGATCATTTTAGCCTTTATTTTTCTCCAATTAATTTCAATACGATGAATGTAAATAAGGATATTTTTTTTTTCATTTTACCCTTACTTTTAATTGTGTAATGACCATTTTAAGCTAAATTGAGAGAAATAATGAAAGAACAAAAATCTAAATTTTAAAAGTACATAGCTTTTAATTCCGACCTCCGATTTTGAGGCCAATTCTCACCACACGATATATCATCAAATATAGTGCAAAATCTTCTCAAATCACACTGCAAATACAACACTATATTTTAGTGTGTGTACAGTATCACGCCAAATTTGGTGTGTTACTGTGTAACACGGCAAAAGGAATTTTTTTTTTCCTTATATTATTTAAGCTTTGGTTGATTACCAATTCCACTACCAAACCAACCATATTGTACTATTTAATTGATTTGAATAATATAGTAATGAAGAATAGTACTTCTAGTGTGAAATTTAGTGTTGTGATTGGAGTTGAAAAAAATTTGGTGCTAAAATCCATGGTTTTAAATTCCGATGAAATTCAGCGAAATTCGGCGGCGGCGCCGCTGCCGGAGCATAAACGGCCGACGAAGTACAAAATTTTCGTTTTATCGTCATTTTTTCGCCGAAAGTCGTCGTTTTTCGTTTTATGTCGTTTTTGTCGAAAATTGTCGTTTTGGGTTTATGTCGTTTTTCATCAAATGTCGTCGTTTTTTTATTGGTGTCATTTTTTGCTTAAAAATTTAAGGTGAGACTGAGATTCAAACCCAAGTCACCTGCTTGGGAAAACCAATATATACCATTTTGTTGCGTTTTTATTTTTTTTAAATATGTATAAGTTTAATAAAAGATTTGTAAATAAAAAATTGTACTATCATAAACTTAATATAAAAAAATGATAAAAATAATAAATTTATAAAATATTATAAATTATATTATAAAAAATATATCACATAAACACTTAAAAATCTCTTCTAGACTTAAAAAATTATATACATATATATATATAAATAAAAATAATACATAGATATATTCACATATATATATATATATATATATATATATATGTATGTATTTTGTGTATTGGGTATAAATCGTTATGTGATATTGAAATTAACAAGTTATGGGTATTGAAATATTAGATATTAGATTGGTGTAAAAACAATTACGTATTGAAGATTATAAAATATAGTTGTCATAAATCTTAAGTTTAAGAATTAAAAGATATATTATCATGTGCATATATATTAACCTATTCAACAACAATATTTCCGTTCGGTTTTTCATCGGCATGTCGATTTTCCATCGAAAACGACATTTGAAAACGGCATTTCATTTGCCCTTTTCCACATTTTTTCGTTCGATTTTCCGTCGGCGTGTCGAATTTCTGTAAATCATGAGGCTCGAAACGGCATAAAAAACGACATTTCGAACCTTGCTAAAAACACACAAAAATAGTGTGATTTCAATACAAAACTTAGTGTTAGGGTTGGAGTTGCCGTGACAATTTTGGTATCGACGCAAAGATCTTGAAGACTACTTTCTTTAAAGACCGGTCTTGAGCATGTTATCTTTTAAGCTTATATTTTGTGACCATGTTGCCACGAAACTGTGAATTTGTGATCATGTTATCACGAAATTAAGAATTCGTGAAAAAATTCGTCACAAAAACCTGCGAATTCGTGATAATAGTGTCAAGAAATATGAGATTTTTATGACCAACGTATTTGCATCTATAGTGACCGCGTTGAATTTATATAAAAAATGAATCGTCAGAATTTGAAAATAAAAATTGACGCATTTTCACGAAATACTGAATTTATATATATATATATATATATATATATATATATATATATATATATATATATATATATAAAGAGGAATCGTGACAATCGTTACAACAAAGTCAAAGAACATAAATATTTTCTTGACGTCAGTGTCACGAAATTTTGAATTTTTTGAGAAATTCACCCAAAATCACTTGAGTCATTGAAAAATAGGGATTTCCAACCTGGTGTCAACTGGTTAATACCTAAAAAAAGCAATAAAACACTAAAAAAAAAAGTGAAGACCACATAAGATGTGGATACATTTGGATCATGAGATTATGACATGTTATATTGTGTAAATTTTAAAAGTAACATAGATTACTTAAATGTCCATTAGAATATATCATTTTCTTGAATGTTTAAAGAATAACATTAGTAAATTATATTTCAACTAAATAATAGAAGTCATTATCTGATGATCTCATGTGAGGTTGACATTCATGGTTCTTACATGATTTTTTTTTTAAATTCCAACCCCCACTCGACACTAGGTTGAAAATCACACTATTTGTCAAAGAATCAAGTGATTATGGACGAATTTGTCAGGAATAATTTAAATTTCAGGACCATGTTGTCACAAAATTGTTATGTTTCGTGACGAGATGGTCACTGTTTCGTGACAACATGATAACAAAATATCTGGATTTTGTGACCATGTTATCATGAAATCCAGAAGTTTCGTGACCTTGTTGTCACGAAATCCCGAAGTTTGGTAACAATAAAGTCACGAAACATAACATTTTCTTGAAGGCATTGTATAGAATCACTTGGTTAATTGAAAATAGTGGTTTCCAACCTGGTGTCAGCTGGTGGACACCTAAAAAAGCAAAAAAAAATCCCACTAAAAAAAGTGAAGACCAGGTAATCCATGGACACATATGGATCATGAGATGATGACAATGTTTTATTATGTAAATTTAAAAATTAACATAGATTGCTTATATGTCTCTTATAATATATAATTTTCTTGAGTTTTTAAAGAATAACATTAGTAAGAAAGTATATTTCAATAGAATTATACAAGTCATTATCTCATGATCTCATGTAAGTTTGAGATTCATGGTTCTTACGTGATTAAATATTTTTTTGTAATTCCAACCCCCACTCGACACCCGGTTGAAAACCACTATTTGTCAAGGAATCAAGTAATTATGGGCGAATTCGTCATAAATAATTTAAATTCCGTGACCATATTGTCACAAAATTGTTATGTTTCGTGACGACATGGTCTCTGTTTCGTGACAACATGATCACAAAATATCTGGATTTCATGACCACAAAGTCATGAAACATAATATTTTCTTGACGGCATTGTCACGAACTTTTGAATTTCTTGAGAAATTCGCCCATAAACACTGGTTAATTGAAAAATAGTGCTTTTCAACCTCGTGTCAACTGGTGGATACCTAAAAAAACAATAAAAATACTTGAGACCACATAAGCCTTGAACGCATTTGGATCATGCGATTATGACATGTTTTATTATGTAATTTTGAAAATTAACATAGATTGCTTACATGTCCCATATAATATATCATTTTCCTTACTTTTTTTTTAAAGAATAACATTAGTAAGGAAGTATATTTCAACAAAATAATACAAAGTCATTATCTCATGATCTCATGTAAGGTTGACATTCATGGTTCTTACATGATTTTTTTTCTTTTTTTTTTTAATTTCAACCTCCACTTGACGCTAGGTTGAAAGCTACTATTTGTCAAAGAATCAATGATTCTATGAGAATTTGTTATGTTTCATAATGACATTATCTATGCTTTGTGACAACATGATAACAAAAATATCTGGATTTCGTAACCATGTTGTTAGGAAATCCAGAAATTCTGTGACCATGCTGTCAGGATATCCTAAAATGTTATGACATTAAAGTCACAAACCTGATCATTTTCTTGGCGACATTGTCACAAATTTTTGAATTTCTTGAGAAATTCGTCCATAATCACTTGGTTCATAGAAAATTAGTGATTTTCAACCTGGTGTCAACATGTAGATACCTGAAAACAAAAACTGAAAAAAAACTTAATACCACTAAGCCGTGGACACATTTGTAGTACCTAAGTACAACATGTTACGATGTCATGATCTAAATATATAAAAGGTTACTTCTACGGTTTTACATTCTTTGTTTTTGAAAATTAAAAAAAAATATAACAAAAATAACAATTTTGTGAAAATGTTGCTACAAAATTTAGCAGCTTCGTGACAATGTTGTCACTTAATTTAGGCTTAAAAGAACATATAGTCAAGAACTCAAAATGATACTTATATACCTATTCCTTTTTTGCGTAGGCAATAATAACTAATGATACATTTTAGTTGTGTCATAATTACTTCTTCCGTTAAGTTGGATCGAAAAACACATGACAGACTCTGATTTAAAGAAAAAATAATATTTCTTTAGAATTAGCTCAACATTTAATATATACATATATATATATATATATATATATATATATATATATTATAATACAAAACATTTAGACATAATCAAGGATTTAAATGCCTTTTTATGCCGTTTCGAGCCTCCTTATATATGGAAAATTGACACGCCGACGGAAAACCGAAACGGAAAAAATGTGAAAAAGGGTAAATGAAATTCTGTTTTCGACGGAAAATCGACGTGTCGATAGGAAAACCGAACGGAAATAATGTTGCATAATATATTTAAAATATATATTATATACATACATATATTTTTCAATTTTTCAAACTTGCAAAATTTTATACGATCTATAGACTTAATACATAGTATGTATAATTTTAATGAGTAGACAAAAAAATTTATTTTCATTTTAATTCTTTCGGACCCATAAACTATAATAACCACAAAAAAAGAAAAAGACTTTGATTAACTTAAAAAGCCTAATATATTAATTTAAATAGGTCAATATATTTTTTTATCAATAGATGTAGATAACTTTCTTATTTCATTTTTTTTTATACATTTTAAAAATCTATTTTTTTGTTTTTTTGTTTTAATTAAAATAGAATTGATATAATAAAAAAAGGGCATTGTAGCAAAATAGCCACTTTGAAACTATAGATTTTGTTTTTAGCCTATGTTTCATAACTTTTAGGGAAATAGCCAACGTGCTTAGGTGTCAATAATTAATAGACTAATTTGCCCTTTTACTTAATCAAATTGAAATAATGAATATAATTATATTAAATAATAGGCAATAATTAATAATATAAAATAACAGAAAATTTCAAAATTGTTATACGTGGCGTGCTAATCTAGAACGGCTCACCAAGATTGACGTTACTGTTGGGAACCTGTCAACACAGATAATAAACGTAAATTACTGGAAATTATCTCATTCTCCACATTTAAGTAATTTGAATGGAAATAACTGTAAATAAATCATCTGTACCTCGTCGGTGAACTTCCTGATCCCGAATCGCAGAGCTTCGTCAGAGCCGGTGCCTCCACGTCAAGCCCCGAGATCTCTTCGGCGCGCTTCGTCAGCAAATCGCAGAGCTCGAGCCAGAGCCGGTGCCTCGTCTTCCCTTTCACGGATGAGAACCGTCGTCGTTGAGGACTCCGGCGAGCCGCTCCGCCTCCTCCTGGAACAGCCCCGCCGAGAGCAGAAACTCGATGAAAGTCCTCGACGTGGAGGTGGCGGCGCGACTTGGCCTCGTGGACATCGCCGCTGATCGACACCACCAACTATTCCAGGCTCAGCAGACGATTGAAAAACCCCTACCGACGAGCTTGTTGCCGAGGCCGGCGATGACGATCGTCCCTGCGACGGCGTCGGGGTTTAGCGACGAGGCACAAATGGACAGGCTGGGAGCAAGGAGATACGGTGGCGCATAAACCCTAAAATGCGATTCATTAACCCTAAATCGCTAAAAAGTGGAGAGAGAGAGAGAGAGAGAGAGAGAGAGAGAGAGAGAGAGAGAGAGAGAGAAAGAACGTGGAAGAGAGAGAGAAAGTTGATTCAAATATTTGGTAACTACCTTCTACAAAATAGGAATTTAAGATGCACAAAGAAAGGAAAAAAAACGTGATTTTAAAAAACTACTTTAATTGTTGAAGGACAAAAAAGTAAAAAATATTTTGCCACCTAATACGTTTGGCTATTTCCCTAAAAATCTCCAAACATAGGGTAGATCCCAAACCTAATGTTATAAGTGGCCTAGTTACTTAGAAAACTCATAAAAAAAACCTAAACCAACACAAACAAATCATATGTCAAATGGTTAGCATTATGGATTAGGATCAGTATGTTGCGCATTCGAATATGAGATAGCCGATTTATTTTGCTTTGTTTCCAATAAGTAAAAAAAAAAAAAAAAAACGACATCAAAATGTAAAACAACAAAACGAAACGAAATAAAAACGACAAAATCGAAAAACGACGACAAAACGAAAAAATCTACTTTCGTCGGACGGACACCCACCGGCAGTGACGCCGCCGCCGGAAATCGACGAAAATCATCGGAATTTAAATCCTTGGATATAACGCAAATCCAAATAGAGTAAAAGTCAGGGAAAATTATAAAATGACATGAGTACTGTTTCTTCGAGTGCCCTCGTTTAAACAATAGAGGCTACTACACTAACTCAATTTTGTGGGAACGATTAATGTACAAATTCACATATAAAAAAAAATAAAAAACGTGAAATAGCCAATGAAAATGAAGATTGCAGGATCCACAACATTGTTAAAGAAGATAATAAGTTTTTTATTTTTATTTTTATATTTAAAATTAGTGGGCCCGAAGTTATTGTTAAACAATAGCAAAAGAATTGGTGGGTCTATACAGCCCCGTGCACACACAGTAAATGGGAGAAAATGTTACCGCAAAAAGAGAAAATGGTGGCAAAAATACCCAAAGTTTGAACATATTTGCATTTTCTTACCTATTGTTTCAAACTTGCGGGCAAAATACCTAAGGTTATATTTCATCAACTCCGTTACTACCTGTGGTGTTAAATTGGATGGGTATTACAGGTGTCATCATCTGTGATTTAGTTGTATTAAAAGAATGAAATTCAGAAATATTAAATACATTTTATTAAAAAAGAACGAATTAAGAAAGAAAAAAACAAATAAACATAACGAGACAAAATAAACCTAATTTCCCGTTCAAATTCCCGTTCGAACGAACGAACGATGGACGAGCCTGAGTCGTCGAAGAATCCTGGCGTAGACGAAGATTACATGGCGACGAAGAACAATCCTGAAGACGAGGCTGTCGGAGTTGAAGACTTTGATCTCGCGGAGGAAGAGTTCAAAGATCCTGGGGAACACGAAGAAGACATGGCAAACACGAACAGGTCTTGGTGGCACATAGTCAATGAGGTCTGTCATGAAGGAGAGCCAAGAGAGGCGGGCAGTGACGACTCTGATGAAGCAAGAGACGAGAGCGACTTGGACAACCTTTGTAGCGATGAAGAAGAAGATACCGTGAAGAAGAGTAAGCAACGATACAATCCAGCTCGCTCGCTCCTCAGCTCGCTCCTCAACTCGCTCGCTCCTCAACTCCTCGGCTCGCTCGCTCCTCAGCTCGCTCCTCAGCACAACTCGCTCTTCTACTCAATACTAACACAAAGCAGTGGTCTCAAACTGGTTTGGTCTCAAAGAATCAGCTATCAAAATACATTTCATTTCAACATATTACAAACCAGTGGTCTCAGATTCAAAGATACATTTCAAGTATCATAATACAATTCAAACACGAGATTACAAACAGTCGGTCTATCCATTCAGGCCAAGATACATTTCAAACACAACACTAATACACATACAAATAAGGCAGCTATCATAATACATTTCAAGCTGACCAGTCCTGTATCTTTCTTCAACTTCATCCCAAACCCGGAATTACTTGGAAATTCCACTCCTTCTCCAAACTGCGACTCCAACAGATTTATTTTTCTTATCAAACCCGGAATTACTTGCTTTGACCTCTCACACATCGGTGGGTCTTTCCATTAAAAAAACCTACAACCTTCACTCTGTACACATTCACAGACCAAGATGAAGAAGAATTCAATAACGGGAATTATAGCACGACCACAACACTTAATTAAATCACCTACCTTTGCTCTGTAACAACTTCTGAACCTCCTACCTGGATTTTTATCCGTCCACGACGTCTTCTCAGTCCATTGAACACCGTAATAACAAGTCTCAGGTCCACGACGAAATCCATCGCGCTGGACCGACGAACTCTTACGCATACCTCGATGGCCATCATACGATGAAGATGAGGACATCGCCAGGTCGCTGGAGTTTCGATGATAAGAGATGGCGATGAAGATGAAGACTCGATGAAGATGGCGAAGAAAAGAAGAAGAAGAAAAAACCTAGGGCATTAATTTGGAGATTTTGAACCAGCGATGCTTTTTTATTCGGGCAAAATGTATTTAATTTGTTTTTCTTTTTTTTATTCGTTATATCAATGGTTTTTCATTACTTAATTGTCAACTAAATCACAGATGATGACATCTGTAATACCCATCCAATTTAACGCCACAGGTAGTAACGGAGTTGATGAAATATAACCTTAGGTATTTTGCCCGCATGTTTGAAACAATAGGTAAGAAAATGCAAATATGTTCAAACTTTGGGTATTTTTGCCACCATTTTCTCCCGCAAAAACTACATAATTTTGCTCTTTCTATATAATGGTTGTTATTGGCGTAATTTTTATTTTTTAAAAAAATGTGCTTTTAGATCTGTTGTACGAACAAACTGCTGTTTTAAAATATAAAGGCGATGGTGGCTGGAATTCTTCTTCACGCTGGAGATGCTCAGCGGCTTCTTTGCCATGTCGGCGACGCGCTCTGCCACCGCGGTCCATGCTGTTAACGCGCTCACCGGCCTTCGAGTGACTTTCAAAGCCCTCTTCACCGCCATCGTTCGTTCTCGCGGAACCATGCCGCACCAATTGATTTGTAGTATTCTCCAATCACGAAACCTATAAATAAGCTGTGGGGAAAGAGAGGAGAGACTCTCTGGCCCGGGAGACGGACGAAGAAGAATCTCCGGCAGAGGACGAGATGATCATCGAGGAAGAGCAGTTGATTCTCGAGGCTTAGACCTCCTCTGCGATGGAAGATCTCAAATCCTTGCTCTCGTTCCAGTTCATTACATTTTACTTTTGATTTTTTTTTTCTTTTCTATTTTTTTTTTTGCTTTTTTCTTTTCTGATTTTTATTTAATTTTTTTTATTAAAACTTTTATTTAAAACCAGATGATTGTGACACATGTAATTCCATTAAATATAACGGTCAAAGTAGTAACGGCAGAACCAAAATATAATCAGATGATTGTGACACATGTAATTCCGTTAAATATAACGGTCAAAGTAGTAACGGCAGAACCAAAATATAACATTAGGTATTTTTGCCAACGAAAAAGAGAATAAGTAACAAAATGAATCCACCTCAAAACATGATGTATTTTTGTCGCCATTTTCTCTCAAAGATATATAATTATGATTAAAAATATGGAAGAGTAAAGTATATAATCACCTTACTCTTTAGGTTAAAAAATTTTAGTTGAACTATTTAATTATAAAGTCCAACGTTTGATACTCTTCTAACTATTGATCCGATGTGTTGTGTTTCAAACCAGATAAGAAAAAAGATATCCATCTCAAATATGATCAATCTCGTTAGCAGTGACAATCCATTTTTCAATTCATTGAATTTATAGACCAGAGCTTTTGAGCCTGTGATTTGGAACATACCCTTGATCAGTCATGAGCCTGTAAAGCTCCTCCAAAACCCCATAAATGGCTTCAACGCAGGGATGATCATTGTCCGACACAACGAAGCTATGCACTTTATTCTCGATCTCGATCCAACTAAAGCCTGTCTCTTTCGCCACTCCCATTTCCTTCATCTTCTTCAAAGTCCTCGCTCGCTCTTTCCAGTGTCCTTTTGAGGAATAGATGTTGGCCAACAAAACATTCGACGCCGGATTCTCGGGCATCGCGAGGGCCAACTCTTCGGCCGCTGCTTTTCCCAGTTCAGGGTCTGGGTGAAAGCTACAGGCCCCGAGCATGGATTGCCAAACTAGCGGGCTCGGTTTCTGAGCCAATCTTTCGATGAAAGACTTAGCTTCGTGGAGAAGACCGGCCCGCCCTAACATGTCCACCACGGAGGCATAGTGCTCGGATCTCGGTGCCATCCCGTAATCCTCAACCATGGATTTCAAAAACTCCATGCCTTTCTCGACCAGCCCCACGTGACTGCAAGCGTGTATCAGAGACAAAAATGTAACGTCGCATGGCTTTACGCTTTCTCGTTTCATGTCCTCGTACAGCCGTAGAGCTCCGAACCCGTCTCCATGACGCGCAAACGCGGAAATCAAGGAATTCCATGAGACCAAGTTTCTTTGAGGCATTTCGTCGAACACTTTCCCTGATTCCCCCAATTCGCCGCACTTCGAGTACATGTTTATAAGCCCGTTTCCCACGTAAGGATTGTCACCGAAATTCTTTTTGGCAATTAGCGCGTGGATTTGTTTCCCTAATCCGAGAGAAGTGTAGTTCCCAAAAACCCCAAGAGCCGCAGAAACCACGTTGGGGTCGATCTCGATACCCGAGTCCACCATTTTCTTGAAGATCTTGATGGCCTCTTCCTCTAGTCCGTTTTGTGCCAATCCAACGAGGATCACAGTCATCGCAATCTCGTCGAGATCTTCAGCAGTCTCAAAAACCTGCTGAGCATCTTCGATTCCACCGCATTTCGAGTACATGTCCATCAGCGCGCTCTCGACTCGCAGATCTGACTCAGTCCCAAATTTCCACAAGAGTGCGTGAATTTGACGCCCTTCGTTCAATGCCTTCAGACCGGAACACGCCACGAGCGAGCTAAGATACGTCAGCAAATTGGGAGATAGAGTTTCTCTACGCATTAAAGAAAAAAGCTCCAAACTTTTCCTGTACGACTCATTCTGTGCCAGGCCCGAGATCGTCGCGGTCCATGTTATGACGTTCTTCTCAGTCATCTCGTCGAAAATCAGTCTTCCTGAACTTGCGCACCCACACTTGAAGTACGACGTTATCAAAGAATTTCCCACTGTGGTTTCGTTACTATATCCACTGCAGAATACCAAACAATGTACCATCTTGTTCATGCGCAGAAACTTTGGTCTATCTAAACTTGACAAAAGCGTAGTCAAAGTCGCTTGATTGAACGCGGGAAAACCCAGTTGACGTATTTGCTTAAGGTACCGAAAGCCAATATCAAACTGCCCATTTCTCACGAACCCAGACATGACTGTGTTCCACGAGACTATATCTCTGTCAGGCAATTCGTCGAATAGTTTGACCGCGTTCGATGATTCACCGTTTTGCCGCGAGTACAGACAGAGGAGAGAGTTCCACACAACAAGGGCGTCACGAACTGTATTCCAGTCATCAGAGTCGTGAAATTCGGGGTTCTTGATGATCGAAGCGTGAATAGAATAGCCCAGATGAGAGAAGCCTTCTCTTCCGCAGTGTGGAAGAAGACGACTTACGTCGACATGGTTGAGAACAAACCTCGATGGATCTTCGTACATTTTGGGCGTGACGAGATTGAAGAGAGATGAAGCTCGATTCGGGAATCGAGTGCAGAGATTGAGGAAGACCCATTTGGTTTTCATACATGAAAGGACCTTTGAAACTCCCCTCTTCGAGTAAATATAGCGAGCCTGAAGTGAGAAATATATTACTGTTATGAAAACCAAAGGACCTTAAATGAAAATGATTGAGAGAGAATGAAAGAGCGAAATGTATAGTAGAATCTGGGAATGATTTTTTCTCTTCATCGTCTTCATTATATATAGTAAATTTGTGTTCTCTTCATCAGCTTGTATTTATAGTAGATGTGTGTACATTAATTAATAAATTAGGTATAAGACATTTAATTATTTATCCCATATTTTTTTATTTTGATTTACCCCATATTTTTTATGTTTAAGCATACTAATTATTTACAACACTTCCTCTTTGTGATGCTCATTAATACATTTACTATTGTCGCACGAAAATGAACAACGATTAAATACCTCGGGTGGTTCGATCCAAGGCCGGACCAAGTGACCGCGCCCGGGCCAAAAATGGGAGCTCGTAGGCCGAGCTGCACCCTCCAGACCCTGAGGTGTGTTTTGGGGGGTGTGACCGTGCCAAATGTTGGCTGCCTACGTACCCTTTAGTCGGGATCAGGTCAGAACGTAGTTCAATTTGTGTATTGGGGGCTATCTTGGGCTCGGAGGCTTGAGAATCCAAGGCTTTAGAGTAGGACCCGGCTCATAGCTTCTAGTGAAGACTTTAGAGGGGTCGCTTGCCTCCTAGCTCGGAGTTCTAGCTCAAGGGCCAAGAAGCAGGAGGGCAGTGTGTACTGCAGAAGCTCGGGTCGCAGAAAAGGAGCGCGCTCCCTCTCGTGGAGGGGGGTCCTTGTATTTATGAGCCGAGGGAGGAGGAGCGCGGCGCTCTTGGATTGTCACAAGAGCACGGGAGAGGAGAGAATTCTCGAGTGGGAGAGAAGAGTTGTGTGAATTTCCCAATGAGAAAGTGTGTCTTTCCCTCCCCCTAGGGGAGGGTATTTATAGTGTTGGAGGAGGCCTTGGGCCGTCCCCCTTGAGGCCCGCCGGGTGGCCGGGAGCGGGGCGCGCGAGGCACAACGCCCGGGAGGGCGCAGGGCGAGCGGAGCGCGTCGTCTGGATGGGCGCGGGGCGCGCAGGGCGTGAGGCTTGGCCGGGCGCGGCGTGCCCGGCAGCGGGTGCGCCCGGCCGAGGCAGCAGGGGCACTCGGCCGAGGCGACAGGAGCGCTCGGCCGGGCAGCAGGGACGCCCGGCCGAGACGGCAGAGGCGCTCGGTCGGGGCAGCAGGGGCACCTGGTCGAGGCGGCAGGGGCACCCGGCCGAGGCAGTAGGAGCACTCGGCCGGGGCAGCAGGGGCGCCCGGCCGAGGCAGCAGAGGCGCTCGGCCGGGGTAGCAGGGGCGTGCGCGGGCCGGGACGGCCGGGGTGCGGGAGCGCGCGCGGGCCGGGACGCCCGGGGCGCGGGAGCGCGCGCTCAGGCCCATTGGGCCGGGGGCGCGGGTGTGCGTGGCCTCTGGGCCGGAGGCGCAGGTGCGCGTCCGCCGGCCCTGTTGGGCCGTGGGTGCGTCAGGGCGCTCGGGCCGGGGCCCGTTGGGCCTCCGGCCGACGAAGCCTGGCCGGTCCCGAATTGTTTTCGAATTTCCGGTGTCCCGAAAACGACCGGTAACATTTACGTATTCATGTTACCTTGTTAAAAACCTTATTAGGAAAAATCCAGTGGGATAAAAACCCCAGTAAAGAAAAAAAGAGTACATCTATGCAAAGCTCCTCCTGATGCAGACATAGGTGCTTTCTTTCTATAAATCTTGCAATTTACGCATTCCAATGTCATGAACATGTTTTTTGAGAATTGAAGTGGGGAGTGCCTTTGTGAGGAGATCAGATGAGTTATCACAAGAACGAATATACTGGATGCTGATAATATTGTTATTCTCTAGCTATTGAGTGAACAAAAAGAACTTCGAAGGGATGTGTTTGTTCAGTCACTTTTGATGAATCCTTCATTCATTTGAGCAAGAGATGCTGCATTATCTTCATAAAGTGTGATGAGGTCCTCGATTGTTGGAAGACCACTGGTGGCTCTGATATGTTGCGTCATTGATCTCAGCCATACACATTCACGACTTGCTTAATGTAGTATTATAATCTCCGCATGATTTGATAATGTGACAACGAGCGTTTACTTCTGAGAACGCCAAGAAATCGCAAGCCCTTCATATGTAAACACATATCAAGTATGAGATCTCCCTTTATGTGGATCTGATAAGTAACCTGCATTTGTATAACCAATCAAAACTAGTTTTTTCTTGTTAGGATAAAATAATCCTAAATCAATCGTTCCTTGAAGATAACGAATCACATGTTTGACACCATTCCAGTGTCTCTTTGTAGGAGCTGAGCTGAATCTTGCTAATAGATTAACTGCAAAAGCTATATCTGGTCGAGTGCAATTAGCAAGGTACACAAGGGCTCCAATCACACTGAAATATGGTAATTCATGACCAAGAATCTGTTCTGATTCCTCACATGGACGAAATAGGTCTTTTACGCATCTAGTGATCTGACAAACATTGGAGTATTTAAAGGATTTGACTCCCATATGGAAGGGTTTTATCACTTTTTTTTTCGTGTAATTTGACTGATACACAAATATTCCATTCTTCACGTGCTCAATCTGTAAGCCAATGCAATATTTTGTCTTCACAAGATCTTTCATTTCAAATTCTTGCTTTAAGTAAGATATTACTTCTTTGATCTCTTCATCAGTCTCAATGATGTTTAAATCATCAACATAAACAACGATGATCACACACCCATATGTTGTTTTCTCAATGAATACACAGGGACAACAAGAGTTATTGATATAACCCTTTTGTATTAAATATTCGCTTAAGCGATTAAACCACATTCGCTCGGATTGCTTTAACCCATATAAAGATACTAGTAATTTGATGGAATATTTTTCTCTAGGCTTTGAAATATATGATACATGAATTTTGAATCATTCAGGGATCTTCGTAAGTATCTAACGATCCGTATAAATAAGTTGTGACAACATCCATGAGATGCATATTTAGTTTCTCATGCACCGCTATGCTTATCAAGTATCTGAATGTAATTTCATCCATTACAGGGGAATATGTTTCTTCAAAATCAATTCCGGGCCTTTGAGAAAAACCTTGGGCAAGAAGTCGAACTTTGTATCTCACAACCTCATTTTTATCATTTCTCTTTCCTTTAAATACCCATTTGTATCCAACAGTTCTCACATCTATAGGTGTGAGTACTATAGGTCCAAAGACTTTGCGCTTGTTAAGCGAGTCTAGTTCGGCTTGAATTGCATTATTCCATTCTCCCCAATCGTGTCTATTTTTACATTCAGTAACAGACCTTGGTTCGGGATCTCCATCATTTCTATCCATGACATCACATGCTAGACTATATGAGAATGCATCATTGGTTTCATCATTTCGATTCCATTGTATACATATATTGGCATAACGAAATATCTCGATTTTCCTCGTTTTGTATTTCTGGAATACAATCCCCCATTTCAGGATCATTTTGTCTCTCTACTCCTTTTCTTTTTTGAGGATTTTGATATTTGGAACTGAATGGTCTTACACGCTTCAGGCATGTTATGACTTCATGAGCGCCTTTATTTTCAAATTGTCCCTTTGGGACATCAATTTGCTCAGGAGTATTTGCAGCTGGAATGTATGATTTAGTTACTATCTTAGTGTTTGTAAACGCATTAGGAAGTTGATTTGCAATACCTTGTAATAATCATTTCCACTTCTCCTCCATAGTCTTTTGTGTAAG
Organism: Urtica dioica subsp. dioica; assembly: GCF_054948205.1. NCBI lineage: Eukaryota > Viridiplantae > Streptophyta > Magnoliopsida > Rosales > Urticaceae > Urtica > Urtica dioica. The sequence goes on along the minus strand of NC_142766.1, from coordinate 4,203,367 downwards.
GGTAAAGATGCAATAATGTTAGTACAGACCAAGTAATTTCCCTTTCCATCTGGTTTCTTTCTCACTATTACAAATGTTGGATTATACAACCCACTTTCTACAACGCTTAAAATATGTGTTGTAGAAACTAGGGATTCTACAACGCATAACATAAGCGTTGTAGAAACTTGGTGTTTCTACAACGCTTATGGCTAAGCATTGTAGAATCTGGGTGTTTCTACAACGCTTATAGCTAAGCGTTGTAGAAACTTGGTAATTCTACAACGCTTGTGGTTAAGCGTTGTAAAATTAAATAAATTTCAGATTTTCCACAACGTTTAGACTATCCGTTGTAGAATTCTCGCCGCGGCACCACGTGATTTATGCCGCGGTGAGAACTTTCTACAACGCAAGGTAAAAGGGTTGTAGAATGATGAACTTCGCTGCGGCGAGACTTTCTACAACGCTTTAAATAAGCGTTGTAGAATCCATTCGCCGTGGCGAAAGTCACCTCTCGCCGCGGCGACATTATCTCGCTGCGGCTAGAAATATTCTCCGCCGTGGCGAGAAGGATATCGTGGACAAGCAGTTTTTTAAGAAACTTCCTCGCCGCGGCGATGAAGGAATCCGGCCACGGCGAGATGATCCTACAACGGTTATAAAATCCGTTGTAAGATCATCTCGCCGCGGCGAAGACATATTCTCGCCGCGGCGAGGGGTTTAAGACTCGCTTGGTTTGTTTATGTTTATGACTAGATTATTGCGTTTTATTTAATGTGTGTTTGAGACTTGATTCTATGTTTGAGACTCATCTTAATTTCAAGATGTTAATATTTACCGCTTGTGAAATCTGAATGTGTGAAGGTTTTTTATTTGAATGGTAATTTTTTTTGTTGAAAAACAAGTTTAATATGGGGGAAAAAGTGAAATATGAATGATATGGTCATTATACTCTGATCTCGCCGCGGCGATATACAGTTCTCGCCGCGGCATGGAATTGGTGCCGCTGCGCGATTTATACTTCGCTGCGGCGAGAGATTCTACAACGCTTACTCAAGCGTTTTAGAAAGGGCTTGGCGCGGCGCAAAACCAACGTCTCCGCGGCGAGAAACTTACCGAGAGTTTGCATTTTTTTAAACATGACCTCTCCGCGGCGATATACAGTTCACGCCGCGTCATGGAATTGGTGCCGCGGCGCGATTTATACTTCGCCGCGGCGAGAGATTCTACAACGCTTTCTCAAGCGTTGTAGAAAGGCATCGCCGCGGCGTAAAACCAACGTCGCCGCGGCGAGAAACTTACCGAGAGCATGCATTTTTTTAGACATGACCTTGCCGTGGCGACATCATTTTCTCGCTGCGGCAAGTTGATCTCGCCGCGGCGATATTATTATCTCGCCACGGTAAGTTGATCTCTCCGCGGCGGAATAACATAGTCGCCGCGGCGAGAAACATATAGGCCGCGGCGAAGAATTATTTTCGCCGCGGCAAGATCCTAGAAATGATATTTTAAATTTAAAGACATTGTAGAAAAAAATTTTAAGCGAAGAATAATGTTGTCCACAAGAGAATAACATAAAATCCGAAATGAAAATACATTGTCTAACTGTTCTAAATCAAACAAAAATAGGATCTATATCCTTACGAAGTAGATGAGAAACATCGTCATCATCAAAATCATCCATCTCTTGATCAATAGGAGGTAATCCCGATGTGAACGGTGGAATGCTAGACATGTCTTCGTCTTCTTCCTCATTACCATTTCTCGCTTTCATATGAACTACTAACGATAACTTTGGATTGGCTGGATCCGAAATATAAAACACTTGACTTGCTTGCGAAGCCAAAATAAATGAATCATTCTCGTAGCCAATCCGTCTAAAGTCGACAACTGTAACTCCTTCATTATCAACTTTAACATGATTATTGTCTGCCCATTTGCACTTGAATAATGCGACTCGCAACCCGCAATAATCAAGTTCCCAAATGTCTTCAATGTATCCATAATAGTTCATAAAAGCATGTCTTGGATTCTTATCTTTGGCCGACGAAACATGTAATGCTTCGGCAAACAATGTAACACCGCTATTTTGAACGGGATGCTTGTTGTCTATCTCTCTCTTGTGTAAAATGTAAAACCATTAACCGACCATTTGACACTATTAAACATTCGACGGAAGCGCGGCATTGGAGGAATGTACCATAATGACTGAAATATATTTAAAGAAAATCAATAATTAATAATGAATATGAGCTACATGTATTTCTTAATCAAGTAATGAAAATGTACGTACCTTGACTGGAACTCCTCTAACCCCATTACATGGAATTTTACCCTTCTTCCACCTTGACTCTTTGCACGTCGGGCATTCATCTAGATCTTCATACTCATGTCTATATAAAACACAATCATTTGGGCACGCATGAAATTTCTCGTACTTCATGCCTAATGTGCCCAAAGTCTTCTTCCCTTCATACATACTTAAAGGAACTTTATTATCTTTCGGAAATGCTTTTTTCAGTGTTTCCAAGAATAGAGTAAAACTAGTGTTTGTCCAACCACCCGACGCCTTTAAATGAAATAATGTAACTAGAAATGACAACTTCGAAAAGCTTGTACACCCTTCATATAATGGTGTCTCCGTATCATTCATCATGGACTCAAACAATTCCGGTCGCTCAACAAAATCGTCCTCCAGATTGTTCATCATTCCGCTCATATCATCAATATCATCTTCAACATCATTGTTATCCTCGTTTGACGTAGAACGAAAAACCTCACCATGGTAGAACCATCTTTGATACGAGGTCATTATTCCATATACAAACAAATGGGTCCGAACGACATCAATCGATAAATGTCAATGATTTCCACATTGAATACAAGGACAACGCATAGATTTCGCATCTACCATGTTCTCTCTAGCAAAATCACAAAACTCATCACATGACTAGCCCTCGAGCGACATTACGTGTAACTCCTCGAGTCGAGTCTATTCCTCAAGTGCAGTCCCAAAACCCATGAAGCGACTTGAAAGTCCTCGTGTCAAACATGCACAACTTCCTGAGTTACCAACCAACGGTAGACTCGCAAGACTAAATGATAAATCTAAATGCTCCCCCACGAGCAACAAAAATCGCCCCTAATGGTACACCAAAAGTCGCTCCACGACGCTCTCGTGAGAGAAAGAATGGGCTAATTGAGTTCCCAAACGTGACACGCGCGCCACGGCGTCACGCTCACAAGGGCACGAGACTCAACCCAAGAGACTCAACCCGAAAACGCGACTAGTGCACTAAGGTGCCACACTCGCCGGGGGATCAAGTTTACACCTAAACCCCGCCTATCACATGACACGCGCACCCAAGGGTGCCACGCTCATAAGATGGTATGGTCATGCTCGCTGCCCAGCTCGTGCGCCGATAGGCAGCGAGTCGCATATGGGTTTCAAAGGCCTGCGCCCGCCGGACGAAACTGGTCTAGCCAGCGTCCACGGGAAACCCGATCACACAAATGTGACACCCAAGCCGTGCAAATCGATCACGCCTTCATTGGTAGGTTGAGAAAATAAGCCACGCACCGCCAAGACGTGCAAATCGATCACGCCTTCATTGGTAGGTCGAGAAAATAAGCCGCGCACAACAAAGCCATGCAAATCGATCACGCCTTCATTGGTAGGTCGAGAAAATAAGCCGCGCACAATAAAGCCGTGCAAATCGATCACGTCTTCATTAGTAGATCGAGAAAATAAGCCGCGCACAATAAAGCCGTGCAAATCGATCACGCCTTCATTGGAAGGTCGAGAAAATAAGCTGCGCACAATGAAGCCGTGCGAATCGATCACGCCTTCATTGGTAGGTCGAGAAAATAAGCCGCGCACCCACAATAAAGCCGTGCAAATCGATTACGCCTTCTTTGGTAAGCTGAGAAAATAAGCCACGCATTACCAAGCCGCGCAAATCGATTACGGCCTCGTCGGCTAATCGAGAAAATAAGACGCTCACCGACAAAACCGTACGAATCGACTATGATAGTACGTCGAGAACATAAGACACGCAAAAACAAAAGCCGTCCCTCGCGACGCACAAAAGCCGTCCCTCGTGACGCACCAAAGCCATCCCTCGCGATGCATTAAAAGCCCTTCTACGGTGCGATCACAACCTCGAGAGCGTTCGTCCCGGGTCCGCACGTCAGCTCAAGTACTGAGTTTCCACTCGACCCACGCTCGACCGGAAACTCGGGGGACTAATGTTGTCGGCCCGTCTCGGACTGACGAGGGCAAAAGCGTCACTTCGACCCACACGACTGGCGCGAGGCCTTGGACGGCGAAACCTTGCCTCGGCCATTGGCCGGCCCGAGGTTGACTCAGCCACTGGCCGGTCCAAACCAATGGCCGACCCAAGGTTCAGCCGGCCAATGGCCGGCCGAAGGTTCAGCCCCTTCACTCGGCCAATGGCCGAGTGAACCTTCAGCCGGCCAGGCAAGTTCACTCGGCCAATGGCCGAATGAACCTTCCAGTAGTTCACTCGGCCAATGGTCGAGTGAACCTTCAGCCGGCCATGCAGTTCACTCGGCCAATGGCCGAGTGAACCTTCAGCCGGCCAGGCTCTCCACTCGGCCAAGGGCCAAGTCAACTTCATATGACCCAAGGTTCAGTCGGCCATTGGCCGGCCCAAGCTTTCAGTCAGCCAATGGCCGACCCAAGAGGCTCACTCGGCGAAGGGGTTCCCCAAGCACCCCTTGGTCGCCTATAAATACAAGGGTCCCTCCCTTGACCCAGGTAATCCATTTTTTAGTCCTGAAACGCTGTCGAACTCATACTTCACTCGTTTCGCTCATCTTTGGCCTCTCACCCTCTAAAACCTCTATACTCCACCTTAATCCCACTAATGTTGAGCTTCAGAGAGGTAAACAGAGGCACCCCCTATGTTTCCCCTTTATAGTTCACGCGTTCTTTCTTCCTTTTCAGGTGCTTGGACGAATTCAAGGGACATTCACAGCTAAGGGAAGACTCGGGATACCGAGTCCGACATGCTCGAACCGAAGCGAGACCACTTGGTACGGCCTTGGGCCTAACCGCTTCCGGTTCCTAAATCGTTTTCCGAAAACGAGCGACAACACCACTTGAAGAAGAAGTCGCCATCCTCTGAGCTTTTGATATTCCTAAAACCAGTCAAGGAGCAGCAAATATGGTTAGTAGCAGCGGAGTCAATAATCCACGATGATACATTATCAGCTACTAAGCAAGCTTCGGTAACAAGTAGAATACCTTTTTCCTTGGTTTTGAGGTAGGCATGACAGTTCCTACGCCAGTGATCAGGCTCATTGCAGTGGTGGCACTTGTCATTAGACTTGTCCACCTTAGCAGCCTTTAACAACTTCTTCTTCTTTTGAACCTTAGGTTGGTTCTTCTTCTCGGCCTTGCGAGGTCTCTTCTTAGATCATAAGGTGGAGGTAGTAACTGTTGTCAATGGTGCCCACAAGAAGAGTTGTAGTCTTTATTTTGTACATTTGATGTAATAAAGTCTCACGAAGACTCTTGCTTGTAATTGCTTATTCATTAATAAAAAGTTAAAACGTTCATTCATTCTTCCTTGCCTGTTTGAAACTTCATGATAAAACATTAGTCTTTAGTCCATAAACAAACCTAACAACTTATGAAGAGACTAATGTAGATTTGCATGAACAAACTCTTCGTAGTTTGCTTAAAACGATATATTCGCAATCTAAGGGTCAAAGGACTATTGACATCAGTACGATTGTTAGGAGAATGTATGATGTCTGGTTATGGGGCATTGAGAGTTGGAGACTCTATAGTTCTTCTAGATATCTTCTGAAGGTACTAAATTGACCAGTGCACTTCTAGAGACAAAATAAGAACAAACACTTTAACCTCTTATGTCTCGAAGTCACTACGTATGAATTGCATCGTGCTTACCTTAATCCTGAAATGAGACATGCCATTTCACAGCTTCGTATTCTCATTTGAGAAAGTCAGAGTTCGGACTCACTATGTGATTCCGAACAGGACCTATTGGTGAAGTACTAAGTTGTGAAGATGTCATGAGTAACTTTGTGAAGTTCTCATAGATATGGAATTCATGTATAAGATTGCTGAAATGCAATGTATATCACCTCATGTTTTATTCATTGGAATGTGAATAAATGAACTGGCCAGTGTCCTAATTGAGTCCTGACTCTTTTGGATGAAACAATGTGACTTCTTAGCTCCTCGTCAATACATTGTTTCTAACTTATTCACAAGCGACAAAGGAGTTGAGGAAATAACAGCTAGAAGGGTAAAATGGTAATTTCGTAAATCCCGACTAGCTGATGATATTCATGAAGGGTAAACATAGATAATATTCAATGGATCCGCTCATCATAATTTGGTTGAATTCTTGAGTAGAAAATAAATTCATTTGAACCGAGAGATTTTTAGTGTCAACTCTTTAGTGGAGTCAGTTGACATTAAGCTAAACTTGGAAAAGGTTTGTGAACTTTTGAGTCCAAGTGCTTAGCTTAAGCATTGTTCATTTGGATTCATGAGGTCACTGTCACAAATCACATCGAGTAGGAATAGTTAAACTAGAAGCTAAGTCAAAACAAGAGCGAGACAAGTTTTGTGAAAATTGTCAAAATGGTATTTTTGTCTTTTGAGACATAGGATGAAATGATTGTCAATAAATTTTTTGACATGGTCATTTGATGACATACATCACTCGGCCAATATTAGTTTTATTGGGCCTTGTGGATTAATTTCATTTCATGGAATTTTATTTGAAAATTCTAATTGGGCTTTTTTTATGTTGTCATGAACAAGTGAAGAAAGTCTAGAAACGTCTTCTAGAAGCCCCATGATTATTTTGTGCATAAATGTATCAAGATACTTGGCTAAAGAAAAAGAGAAAACAAATTTCCTATGCAAGCATAGAGAATTTCGGCCAACCTAGAGAAGGAACAAAATAGGAAACAAATCCAAGGGCTTCTAGAAGCCTTGTTGGCCGTGTGAATTAAACGGGCAATGGGTAATATTTGCTCATGAATATGTGTTATTCTATAGAAGAGGAAACTACCTTATTGAAGGTGAGACCTCTCCTATAAATAGGAGCCCCATTCTTCACATTTCATCCATCCCAAGTTTTAGAGATTTGAGAGCTTTTCTCTCTAGCTTGGCCGACTCCTCTCTCTCTCTCTAGTCAATTTTGTTTTTTGTTTTGGCACCTAGGTCCACATTTGAGCTAGTGTTTTAGCTCTTCGACTCTAAGACTTGTTCTTGAGTCGTCGTGTTTAAAAGTGCCCACTCACTAATTCCTTTTCTCTCGAGTGATTTAGTGATAGAAACTTTCGTGGTTGCTCGAGTTGCCGAGGAAAGAAGAGAGACGTGCTGCGAAGGGGGAGACGAACATTGCAACTTTCCAAAAGCTTCTCAACGTTCAAGCTTCTAAAAGGTTAGTAATCTTTTATGCTCATAATAGTTTTTATTTACATGTCTTGCTCTTTGTCTAGGTTAGTAAAAACGTTTTACTACTTAAAAGAAAATTTTTAAAATTATGCCGCTTACCGAAGCGTTAATTTTTTTCTTAAACCCTAGATCAATTCCAGCAGTAACATGTACTATTGTCGCTCGGTTTCGGGAAACCGGAAAAACAAAAACACACGTCGCCGGCCGGATCGCCTACCGGGCTTCGGCCCATGCACGCCCCAGCGTCTCCTGCCCTCCGGCCCGCGCGTGCCCTGCGCCCTGCCGGGCATGCGCGCCCCGCACCTTGCCAGGAATGCGTTGTTGGAATTGATCTAGGGTTAAGAAAAAGTTTAACGCTTCGAGAAAGCGGTGGAATTTGAAAATTTTCTTTAAAACAAGTAAAACGATTTTACTAACCTAGAAAAAGAGCAAGTACACATAAATAAAAACTATTATGAGCATTGTAAATTTACTAGCCTTTTTAGAAGCTTGAACATTGATGAGCCTTTGGAAGGTTGAAAACGTTCGTCTCCCATCGCAGCACGTCTCTCTTCTTTCCTCGGCAACTCGAGCAACCATGAAAGTTTCTATCACTAAAATTCCTCGAGAAAGAAAGGAATTAGTGTGTGGGCACTTTTAAACACGACGACTCAAGAACAAGTCTTAGAGTCGAAGAGCTAAAACACTAGGTCAATTGTGGACCTAGGTGCCAAAACAAAAATGAAAAGAAAACTAGAGAGAGAGAGAGAGAGAGAGAGACAGAGAGAGGAGTTCGGCCAAGTCTAGAGAGAGAAACTCTCAATCTCTAAAATTTTGGGATGAATGAAATGAGAGGAATAAGGCCCCTATTTATAGGAGAGGAATTACCTTCAACAAGATAGTTTCCTCTTCTATAGAATATCACATATTCATGAGCAAAAATGCCTTATTTCCCATTCTCGTTTGGGCGGCCAAGAGAGGTCTTCTAGAAGCAAAATTTTTTCCTCTATTGCTTGCCTTCTCCTTACCTTGGCCGAAATTCCTCTTTCCATGTAGAGGAAATTTGTTTCCTCTTTTTCTTTTGGCAAGTATCTTCATACATTAATGCACAAAATAATCTCCCTTTTCTTTCTTTTAGAGTAACCAAGAAAGATACATTTGTCACTCTTAGGATCAAGCTTCCTTATTTGATCGCGAGCGGCAAGGATGTAGCAAACTGATTCAAAAACGTGAAAATAGCGAACGTTAGGCTTTCTCTCCCTCCATATTTCATAATGAGTGGATGTGGTTCCCAGACGAACGGTCACTCGATTCTGAATATGACAAGTAGTGTTAAGTGCTTCAACCAAAAACGAAGAGGAAGATGTTTAGCAAGAATCATTACTTTTGCCGTTTCTTGCAACGTACAATTCTTTCTTTCCACAATCATATTTTTCTGAGGGGTAATTGGAGCAGAGAATTCATTAATATCCCTTGAGAATTACAGAAGTCAGAGAAACTAGAGTTCTCAAACTCCCTTCCATGATCACTTCGAATCTTCACAACCTTCCCGATATTTTTACCTTTTTCACGTTGGACCTTAGTACACAGAGCTTCAAATACAGTAAACGTGTCAGACTTTTCACGAATAAAATTAACCGAAATATACTTGGAATAGTCATCAACACAGACAAACAAATATCTCTTTCCTCCAAGACTCTAAAACTTGCATAGGACCCATGAGATCCATGTGAAGAAGTTCCAAAACGCGAGAGATGGTAAGATGTGGCACCATCTTGTGCGACGTCTTTACTTGTTTTCCAACTTGGCAATCATAACAGATTCTTCCTTCCTCAAATTTAAGCTTAGGAATGCCTACAATTGCCTTCTCAATTATAATCTTCGTCATGCTTTTCATATTGAGATGACCAAGTTTTTTATGCCACATTTTAGCTTCATCAATCTTGGTGGTGAGACAAGATTGAACTTTGATAGTCTTTCATGGCACATGTAGCAATTATCAGGGGACCGGACTCCCTTCATCAGCTTGACCTATTGCTTGTTAAACACAATACACTCCTCACGAGTAAAGTTAACATGCAAGTATTGATCACATAGTTGACAAATACAGATAAAATTAAGCTAACATGCAAGTATTGATCACATAGTTGACTAATACATATATAATTAGCAGTAAGACCATCAACCAATAAGGCATCTTTCAAGTAAGGAAAATCATGGTAGTTAAGTTGACTGTTACCAATAATTTATGCCTTAACACCATCGACATAAGTAATATGGAAGTTTGAGTAGGGCTTAATGTTGGTCGGGTGCCTTTCAACAATTGTCATGTGGCGAGAGCAACCACTATCAAAAATAATAATCTTAAGTGCTTGAAGCATGAAGAATAGTGTAAGCAATATTTGCACGATAGTCAGCTTTAACTCTCCAAACTTTGGGCATGTTCGATGGTTGAACATTCGGAGGTGTATGGGAGAAGTGGGGGCGATGAAGATTTCTCCCATAGAAAAGATAACAAAACAAACGTATATGACCACGACGACCACATTGATGGCAGATCCAGCGAGGTCTGTTGATAAGAGACCACGTTAATCTGTGAGCAGCTTGGGGTTGATGATGATGAGCATGTTAGGAATATTTCCCACTAAAGATAATAAATAAACATGAATGATTACTTAATTAGATTGGAAGTTTGGTTTATTAACATCATATGATTAGTGGGTTATTTTCTTAATCAGAATCAATAACAATTATCATCCATAGGCTCCGCATTAAACTGAATCACATGTTGGGCATCTGAGTTCGGGCGGTGAGCTAAAACATGGTCAATGATTGATACATGTCTAGATAGCTATAACTAAAATCATATATGTGGAACACAAGTGAAGGTTGATCATTTTGTAGGAGCATTCTACACTTATGGTAAGTGTACGGTATGGACAGACTTTGGTTGGTGATGTGTTGTTTAAGTACTGTTACGACACACTAACCAGAGTCTCTATGATGGTCACAGTGAGACTTGATCTAAATCTTGAAGTGATCATGGACTTCTAGGTCATATCGCTGGGTTCTTTGACTCATTCGTTAAAGGCTACTGAGACCCTGTGATACTTATGTCTTGGGAATCCGGAATATGATCAGAGAAGAAATTTGTTGACAGATATAAAATCCAGCCTGCCTGAAAGAAGGTCAATGTTCACTCACCTAATGGTTGATTCCATAACTGATAAATTACTAGCACTTTTATAGTAAGTAACGTACGGAATAATCTTTCGTTGGGGAAGCAATGGTGCTTAGGGTAAATATGTATCGAAAAAAGTATAACAAAATAATTGACCTTAATCGATACGGGTTGAACCTGGAGGATCTTGATCATGAGCTAACTAGATCAGTGGCCACTCGTCATGATGAGTAAACATAATTCTAGTAATAAGGAGGGTGTAGTCTTGGATTACTTTGTGGAGTACTGAACAAGATTGAACGAATCGATTGAAAAGAAAAAGGACTATTTTGTCTTTTAATCGGATTTGTAAGAGCTTCCGTTACTAGGTCCATATTCCCCGATTCGGTTGTGACTAAGGAAGATAAGAACTCTCTAGTAATAATAACGATAAAGATTATTTATTATTATTACAATCTCACAGCTGTAAATTGTTTAGCACATTCATTCGAAAATTTGTCTATTTTCCGAATTAAATATTTATTATGGAATTAATTATTTTTTATTGGACCAAGTAAATAATTAATTGAATTTTAAGTTTGGCCTTGAGCACACTGTAAAATTCGAAATTCCTACGCCCAATAGGAGCTAAGATGGGTGTCTACTATTGTTATTAATTACCTAATATTCTCTCTTTAATTAGTTGCAAGATTTATGGAAAATAAATCATGTATCTAATTAAATAAGAAAGAGAATAATAATGGTTTAGATATTTTTTCTCATTAAATAAGGAAATAAGATATTTTCATTTATTCTCTCTCATAATTAATTTCATAATATCTAGGAGAATAAAAATGGTACAGATATTCTCTCCGTTAAATAAGGAAATAAGATATTGTCCTTATAATTCTCAAATATCTAGATTCCTTACATATATGAGAAAAATAAGGAAATATAATATCCCAAATTCTGATCTGTGGATGAGAGAAAAATAGGATTTATAGTCAAGATCCAACGGCTAATGTTTAACTACAAAATAGAAAAGAATAAAGTAGAATAAAATATCTCCAAGAGCTTCCTAGAATATCTCATTTCTACCACTATGAATAGGGGTCAAGGAGAACACACAACAGAAGAAGCAAAAATTTGCCCAACATCATAAAGGTGGATGAATTTTCTTCTCTCTCCCTCTTCCTCGGAATTTTATTATTCCATACTTAGAAAAATAAGAGTAGATTTGAAACTCTCTAATCATATCTTGTAAGATTAAATAGAGTGTGCCCACACTGTATTCTTGTTCGTCCGGAGATTACGTTTCAGAAGACTACGGTGTCATCCAAGGAGATCCAAGAGATTCAGAGATATCCCGCAGATCAGATCAGAGCTCAAAGATTAGAGAGGAAGACGAGAAGAAGAAGGTGAACCTATTTAAAAAGCTTAAGGAGAAACCCGTAAGTTTTTTAATTACTCGTCTATTTAATTTGGTTCCTTGACAATTGCTCTCACGGTTTTATATTAATAAAATAAACCTAGATCTTGTTAAATAACCTTAATTAATTATCTAAGTAGCGCAATTAAATTTTGCCGCATGGTTATGATGAGGTGAATAATCATCAACAAGTGGTATCAGAGCGATTGTCCGTGTCTGATACCAGCCTGTTTTTCTAACAGAGCACGACGCATGTCATTACTAGATGTCTGAGTCATCTTGGGAGGCATTTGAGCAGTATCCCAGTCCCTTCATGTTCTTTGCAGGTTTTCCAATTGCGAGAATCCTATCAAGATTGTTTGTGCCAGAGTTGAGCATCCTCGCAGATTTGGTCATCTTCTCAAGCTCAAAGTTGAGACGATTAACGTCAAGCTTCAGTTCAGCAATAGTCTTCATCAACCTGATTTTGTCCTCTGTGAGAGATTTAATCATCCATTTTGCTTTTCCAAAACCTATGATTCTTCTATCCACTTAGAGTAAAGAACTTTGTAAGCTTCAGCAAGAACTTCAATAGAAAGTTCATCATCATCATCATCAGTGATAACATAATTATCAGCAGTAATAGAGGAACTAGAAACATTAAAGGAATCGTCAGGATTATAATTAGTGATAGATGCGGTAAAGGCAAAAAAATTGATTATCTGATCGGAATCTCTTTCATCCGAATCATTGTAAGATAGAGTAGCTTTATAGCCCTTTTTGCTTTTTCAGAAAGTTGGGACATTCCTTTTTAATATGTCTGAAGTCTTCACATTCACGGCACTGAATACATTTAGATCTGTAGGAATTATTGTGTCTATCACCATCCCTTCCATTTCTTTGAGAACTTCCTCATTTCTAATAATGTTGATGCGGCATGTTGTCTCTGACAACGGGAAAAGCATTTCTTCCCGGATAGCTTGTCAAGTCTCCCCATGGACCTGTTGAAATTCTTAGCAAGCATAGCAATAGTATCATAAACTTCATCATCTATCTCAGAAAGTACATGCTCCTTCTGATCAGTGAATGAGGTTTTGAGAGCCAATCTCTTGCTCTTCTTCTTAGATTTTGAAATAGACCGTTCATATGTCATGAGAAACCCAATAAACTCAACAACCTTCATTTGAGCAAGATCGTGAACTTCTTCAATGGCAGTGATTTTCATTCCAAACCTCTCAGAGAGAGACCTCAAAAATTTTCGAACAAGTTTCCCCATCACTCATAGGAACACCGAGTGAAAAGGATTCATTAGCAACATCTCAGATTCGCACGTGATATTCAGTTATGGTCTCTTCTTCAAGCATGTTCATGCCATCGAACTTGGTGGTGAGAAGTTGAAGTCTTTGACTGCGCACTTTGTAAGTTCCTTCATGAGCAACTTCAAGAATCTTTCAGGCCTCCTTGACACTAATACACGTTATTATGAGCCTGAAAATGTTCATTTCGACACCATTATAGATTGCATTAAGAGCACGAGAGTTACCAAGAGCAGCTTCATCTTCAGTAGGATCCATTTCCTTTTTTGGTCTTATAGATATGACAACACCTTTATCATCTTTGAGAGTGGGAGAGCAGACTAGCCAATTATGACAACTTTCCATGTCTTGTTGTCAATGGACTCAAGAAAGGCACTCATCCGAGCTTTTCAGTACTCATGATTTGTTTTGTCAAGAACCGGATGACGATTAACAGATCCACATTCTCTGGTATTATCCATCACAAACAAAGAGACCTCAACTCTTGTCAATGGTGCCCACAAGAAGAGTTGTAGTCTTTATATTGTACACTTGATGTAATAAAGTCTCACGAAGACTCTTGCTTGTAATTTCTTATTCATTAATAAAAAGTTGAAACGTCCATTCATTCTTCCTTGTCTGTTTGAAGCTTTATGATAAAACATTAGTCTTTAGTCCATAAACAAACTTAACAACTTACGAAGAGACAAATGTAGATTTGCATGAACAAACTCTTAGTAGTTTGCTTAAAACGATATATTTGCAATCTAAGGGTCAAAGGACTATTGACCTCATTACGATTGTTAGGAGAATCTATGATGTCTGATTATGGAGCATTGAGAGTTGGAGACTCTATAGTTCTTCTAGGTATCTTCCGAAGGTACTGAATTGACCAGTGCACTTCTAGAGACAAGATAATTAAGAACAAACCATTTAACCTCTTATGTCTCGAAGTCACTACGTATGAATTGCATCGTGCTTACCTTAATCCTGAAATGAGACATGCCATTTCACAACTTACGTATTCTCATTTGAGAAAGTCAGAGTTCGGACTCACTATGTGATTCCGAACAGGGCCTATTGGTGAAGTACTAAGTTGTGAGAATGTCATGAGTAACTTTGTGAAGTTCTCATAGATATGGAATTCATGTACAAGATTGCTGAAATGCAATGTATATCACCTCATGCTTTGTTCCTTGGAATGTGAATAAATGAATTGGCCAGTGTCCAAATTGAGTCCTGACTCTTTTGGATGAAACAATGTGACTTGTTAGCCCCTCGTCAATACATTGTTTCTAACTTATTCACAAGCGACAAAGGAGTTGAGGAAATAACAGCTAGAAGGGTAAAATGGTAATTTCGTAAATCCCGACTAGCTGATGATATTCATGAAGGGTAAACATAGATAATATTCTGTGGATCCACTCATTACAATTAGGTTGAATTATTGAGTAGAAAATAAATTCATTTGAACCGAGAGATTTTCAGTGTCAACTCTTTAGTGGAGTCAGTTGACATTAAGCTAAACTTGGAAAAGGTTTGTGAACTTTTGAGTCCAAGTGTTTAGCTCAAGATTTGTTCATTTGGGTCCATGAGGTCACTGTCATGAATCACATCGAGTAGGAATAGTTAAACTAGAAGCTAAGTAAAAAAAACGAGACAAGTTTTACGAAAATTGTCAAAAGGGTATTTTTGTCTTTTGAGACATAGGATGAAATGAATGTCAATAAATTTTTTGACATGGTCATTTGATGACATACATCACTCGGCCAATATTAGTTTTATTGGGCCTTGTGGATTAAATTCATTTCATAAGAATTTTATTGAAAAATCTTAATGGGCCTTTTTCATATTGTCATGAACAAATGAAGGAGCTTCTAGAAGCCCCTTCTACATTGAATATGGGCGCCTACTACCCAAGGGAAAGAGAGAATATTTTGTGCATAAATGTATCAAGATACTTGCCAAAAGAAAAAGAGGAAACAAATTTCCTATGCATGGCATAGAGAATTTCGGCCAACTAGAGAAAGGAACAAAATAGGAAACAAATCAAGGCTTCTAGAAGACCTTGTTTGGCCGAGTATCTCAAGTGGGAAAAGGGAAAATTGGTTCATGAATATGTGATATTCTATAGAAGACGAAACTACATTATTGAAGGTAAGACCTCTCCTATAAATAGGAGCCTCATTCTTCACATTTCATTCATCCAAGTTTTAGAGATTTGACAGACTCTCTCTCTAGAACCTTGGCCGCCACTCTCCTCTCTCTCTCTATTCAATTTCGGTTTTTTGTTTTGGCACCTAGGTCCTCATTTGACCTAGTGTTTAGCTCTTCGACTTCAAGACTCGTTCTTCAGTCGTAGTGTTTAAAAGTGCCCACACACTAATTCCTTTTTATCTTGAGTGATTTAGTGATAGAAACTTTCGTGGTTGCTCGAGTTAACGAGGAAGGAAGAGAAACGTACTGCGAGGGGAGACGAACGTTGCAACCTTTTCCACAAGCTTCTCAACGTTCAAGCTTCTAAAAGGTTGGTAATCTTTAATGCTCATATTAGTTTTTATTTACATGTGCTTGCTCTTTGTCTAGGTTAGTAAAAACGTTTTACTAGTTAAAAGAAAATTTTTAACATTCCGCCGCTTACCTAAGCGTTAAACATTTTCTTAAACCCTAGATCAATTCCAACAAATGGTATCAGACCTATGGTCAAAGATATGCATGTACATGTATTTAAAATTATGAGCTTGAAAATCGTTTTCGAAAGTTTACTAATTTTGTGACAAGTTCTAATTGTTTTCTTAGATTTTTTTTTAATTTATTGCTCTTGTCTTTAAATTAAAAATCATGTTATTTTTCTATGAGTTTGGGATGATATTAAAACACATTAGAATCAGTTCTAAAAGATTTTAATTTTTTATACTAAAAATCGTGTTTTTAAGTTTGAGAAAATTTCGAGTAAATTTTGTGACTAGTTATATTGTCTTGCTAGTTTCTTTTATTTACTTGAATCGTTTTATGCTTGTTGTTATTTCTTTTATACCATGTTAATAAAACACAAATAAAATCTTTAACAACCTCCTAAAACGTTCCGTTACACTCGATTCTTTTTCGCACCTAAAAGGACCGAACTTTAATTAGTTCTTTTTCTTCGAGCTGGAGTAAAATCCGCAGTAAAAGTGGCATAACTCTCTGCTCAGAAATTGAAATTTAATGATTTTTGAATCA
Organism: Urtica dioica subsp. dioica; assembly: GCF_054948205.1. Classification (NCBI taxonomy): domain Eukaryota; kingdom Viridiplantae; phylum Streptophyta; class Magnoliopsida; order Rosales; family Urticaceae; genus Urtica; species Urtica dioica. Next base: position 4,186,859 of record NC_142766.1, on the reverse strand, counting down.
TATTAAAGCTCTGTCTGTCTTCTTTCCAATGCCACCAGTTTTGGGTGAAAATGACATCGGAACCGCCAGTTATGGCGATTTTACTCCGAGGTGCGCGGCTGTTCCGAAAGTCCAGTTTTTTTTTAGAAATCCGGATTTTCAGCCCCACAACCATGAGTTATAGAACTCTAATGAGAAAATTTTATTGAGCAAAAATGTTTTTTATAAGATTATAAACATAATGTGTAAGATTAAAATGTTTTGATTTTTGAAAATTTAACTTGAAATTGAATTTTTACTAAACTAGTTTGAATTTTGAAAAACCGCTTTCATTTTCAAACTTGAAAATATTTTGTCATCCAAATCATATAAGTTTTCAAAAGGTTTTCAAAACTATATCTATATCACATATGTTCAAAATCTATATGCTCTTGAAAATTTGAGTGGGAGGTCTCCTTGTAGACAAGCCGAAAAATAAAAGATGTGTAATCTCAAACTTTCAAGTGTTCGAGTGAGTTGAAGTTCACACTTCCCTCATGCACTTTCCCGAAATAGAAAATAGGAAAAGATCCGAGTATGTCCCTTGTGCCTTTATGCACTAACACTCCTCTGAACATGAAAATCTAGGATTCTCTTCTAGTTGTCCGCTCTGTCGCTCTCTAACTAGGAAATCTGTTTCCGAACTTATAAGAGTCGATGAACCAACTCCAAAAACTAAGTGGGAGGGTTATATTTGTTGTTTGTAACCCACGATCCCCAACACTAATGAAAGAAGCAATTAACGTGAGACTAAGAGCCGCTCTTGCGACCCTCTCTTAAATGGGAGTACTCCAAGGCGTTTTTGCTTCGATCATTGCTCAATGAGCTACATCCGAGAGTGAGACGATGAAGGCAAGACCTCCCATTGGGGGATTGTTTTTCAAAGTTGACCTTTTGGACTAAGTGGTTGGTTGCACACTTAGGCTTAATCCCTAGTAATCCTCCCTTGAGGCTCTGCGAAAGGATGTGAGTGATCAAACCAACTTAAAAGGTGGCTAGTCAAAATTGGTGTATTGACATCTTGGCTAAGCATTAATGATGTGTCATTTACTTATAAATGAAGATTTTTTGCGGCCTTCTCTTGAGGGAGTAAATTATCGTTTGGTTTATAACACCTTTGGATTTTATCAAGTCTTAAATAAAACTTAAATCCTAAACCAAAGACTAAATCATAAACTTGTTTCAACTTAATTAAGCAACATGTCTCTCAACACTCTCTCGATCATCCTTTCCTCGAACAAGCTCGAAACCAAGAACTACGTAGATTGGAAACATAATATCGACATAATACTTACCGTTAACAAGCACAAATGGGTACTCACCACCCCGTGTCCTCCTCAAACGAATGATGATTCGACTCAAGAGGACAAAGACGCCTTGGCGGCCTGGCTCTGCTCCGATGAGATTGTGAGGTGCTATATCTTAGCATCAATGAACAATGTGTTGCAACAACAACATCGTGACATCGAGACTGCCGCCGACATGCTCAACAATCTCCATGAGATGTTTGGAGGGCAAAGGCGTCAAGCAAGGCAAAAAGCAGTCCGACAGTTAATGACCTGTCATATGAAGGCTAGGACTCCTATTGGAGACTTTATGATACTGATCATTAGTTTTCTGAATAAAATGGAAATCCTAGGATCTGAGATTGATGGGAAAAATGTCATAGATATGATCTTGGAAACTCCCCCCGCATCTCTTGATACCTCCAAGATGAACTACTCCATAAACAAGCTAGAGTACACTGTTACCAAGCTTATGAAGGAACTTCACACTGCTGTAGGTCTCACTAAGAGAAAGAGGAATCAAGGAGAGGCACATGCTACTGAGCAAAAAGCCTCCACCTCTGGAACTAAGAAGAGACCTCATAAGGCCGATAAAAAGAACTGTCCTGCCTATCTCAAAACAAAGAAACATAGTATTGTACTAGTTACCGAAGCATGATTAGTAGCTGATAATGTATCAACGTGGATTCTTGACTCCGCTGCTACTAACCATACTTGTTGTTCCTTGAATGGTTTCAAGAAAACCAAATGCTTAAAGGAAGGCGAGTTCTTTTTCAAATGGGGTGATGGGAGCCTGCTGTCTGCGAAGGCTGTGGGATCCGTGACGCTGTCTTTTAAAGACCGCACTTTAAACTTGAATAATGTTTATTTTGTTCCTATCTTTGGGAAGAACTTAATATCCGTTGCTCGTCTTCTTGAGCAAGATTATTGTTTAAATTTCATTAAGAATGGAATTCGTATTTCGTTTCCTGATAATTCTTTTGTCACTGATGCATGTATGAAGAATGCTCTTTTATACATCTATCCCACTCAACCTTCTCTTTTAGACACCGAAATAGATAACGATCTAATTAGGGAGCCAAAGAGGATCAAACTTTCTGAATCCTCCGATCTAACAAAATCAACATATCTCGGGCACTTAAGACTTGGTCATATCAGTCTAGACAGGATTAAGACACTTGTGAGGGACGGTCCACTCCAAGCCTCTACAATAGGTTCACTACCTACTTGTGAATCCTGCATAGAAGGAAAAATGACTAAGCGACCTTTCTCCGATAAGGGTCGAAGAGCCACTGAGTTGCCGGAACTAGTACATTCTGATGTATGTGGTCCGCTCAACCAACAGGCGCGTGGAGGATACGAATACTTCGTTACCTTCACCGATGATTACTCGCGATATGGTTTTGTCTATTTGCTCAAACACAAATCCGAAACCTTTAGCGTATTTAAGGTCTTTAGGGCTTTAGTGGAAAAGCAAACTGGCAAAGTGATCAAAACCCTTCCATCCGATCGAGGTGGTGAGTATATCTCTGGAGAGTTCGATGACTTTCTTAAAGAAGAAGGTATCGCTTCTCAGCTTACCGCACCTGGAACACCTCAACAAAACGGAGTGTCAGAGAGAAGAAACCGAACTCTTATGGAGATGGTTAGATCAATGATGAGTTACTCATCACTCCCTCTTTCCTTTTGGGGATATGCCCTCGAAACAGCCGCTTATATTCTGAACCAAGTTCCGTCCAAGACGATTCCTGGTACTCCTTATGAACGATGGACTGGCCGTAAAGTGAATCTTGGCCGCATCAAAATTTGGGGTTGCCCCGCACACGTGCTGAGGCAAAAGACTAGCAAGTTGGCTAGTAGGTCAGAATTGTGCCTGTTTGTGGGATATCCAAAGGAAACCAAAGGTTTCATTTTCTATAGTCCCGAGGACGATAAGACTTTTGTTAGCACGAATGCTCGTTTCCTTGAGGAGGACTTTATGAAAGACGTGAAACCTAGAAGCAAAATTGTGCTTGAAGAAAAGTTGGGTGAGGAAGCTTCTACCTCATCTGTAAGAACTGTTCTTACCCTAACTGAAACACAACCTAACTCATCAGAACTAGGAACTTGATGCTTACATACTCAGGTACTGACCTGACTATGACGGGATATACCGACTCCGATTTTCAAGCGGATAAGGATTCCATGAAATCCACTTCGGGATCTGTGTTCATCCTTAATGGTGGAGCTGTTGTGTGGAGGAATATTAAGCAATCTTGCATTGCTGACTCAACAATTGAAGCAGAATATGTGGCTGCTTGTGAAACATCCAAAGAGGCTGTATGGCTTAGAAAATTCCTTAAGTATTTGGAAGTTGTTCCAAACGTCGACGAGCCCATGACCCTTTATTGTGATAATAGTGGGACTGTCGCTAACTCAAAGGAACCTCGAAGCCATAAGCGCTCTAAGCATATTGAGAGGAAATACCATTTGATCCGAGAGATCGTGCAGCGCGGAGACGTGGATGTGAAGTAGATCTCTGGCAGATCCATTCACCAAGGCCCTTGCGAACAAGGTCTTCGACCAACATCGAGAGGGATTAGGCATGAAGGACTACACACATCTTCTTTGATTCAAGTGGGAGTTTGTTGTCAATGGTGCCCACAAGAAAAGTTGTAGTCTTTATATTGTACATTTGATGTAATAAAATCTCACGAAGACTCTTTCTTGTAATTTCTTATTCATTAATAAAAAGTTGAAACGTTCATTCATTCTTCCTTGTCTGTTTGAAGCTTTATGATAAAACATTAGTATTTAGTCCATAAACAAACTTAACAACTTACGAAGAGACAAATGTAGATTTGCATGAACAAACTCTTAGTAGTTTGCTTAAAACGATATATTCGCAATCTAAGGGTCAAAGGACTATTGACCTCAGTACGATTGTTAGGAGAATCTATGATGTCTGATCATGGGGCATTGAGAGTTGGAGACTCTATAGTTCTTCTAGGTATCTTCCGAAGGTACTGAATTGACCAGTGCACTTCTAGAGACAAGATAATTAAGAACAAACCATTTAACCTCTTATGTCTCGAAGTCACTACGTATGAATTGCATCGTGCTTACCTTAATCCTGAAATGAGACATGCCATTTCACAACTTACGTATTCTCATTTGAGAAAGTCAGAGTTCGGACTCACTATGTGATTCCGAACAGGGCTTATTGGTGAAGTACTAAGTTGTGAGAATGTCATGAGTAACTTTGTGAAGTTCTCATAGATTTGGAATTCATGTACAAGATTGCTGAAATGCAATGTATATCACCTCATGCTTTGTTCCTTGGAATGTGAATAAATGAATTGGCCAGTGTCCAAATTGAGTCCTGACTCTTTTGGATGAAACAATGTGACTTGTTAGCCCCTCGTCAATACATTGTTTCTAACTTATTCACAAGCGACAAAGGAGTTGAGGAAATAACAGCTAGAAGGGTAAAATGGTAATTTCGTAAATCCCGACTAGCTGATGATATTCATGAAGGGTAAACATAGATAATATTCTGTGGATCCACTCATTACAATTAGGTTGAATTATTGAGTAGAAAATAAATTCATTTGAACCGAGAGATTTTCAGTGTCAACTCTTTAGTGGAGTCAGTTGACATTAAGCTAAACTTGGAAAAGGTTTGTGAACTTTTGAGTCCAAGTGTTTATGAGGTCACTATCACGAAACACATCGAGTAGGAATAGTTAAACTAGAAGCTAAGTCAAAACAAAAACGAGACAAATTTTACGAAAATTGTCAAAAGGGTATTTTTGTCTTTTGAGACATAGGATGAAATGAATGTCAATAAATTTTTTGACATGGTCATTTGATGACATACATCACTCGGCCAATATTAGTTTTATTGGGCCTTGTGGATTAATTTCATTTCATAATAATTTAATTGAAAATTTCTCCAGAATCTATCATTTGCACCTCATTTTTCATGTTGTCATGAACAAATGAAGGAGCTTCTAGAAGCCCCTTCTAGATTGAATATGGGCGCCTACTACCCAAGGGAAAGAGAGAATATTTTGTGCATAAATGTATCAAGATACTTGCCGAAAGAAAAAGAGGAAACAAATTTCCTATCCATGGCATAGAGAATTTCGGCCAACTAGAGAAAGGAACAAAATAGGAAACAAATCAAGGCTTCTAGAAGACCTTGTTTGGCCGAGTATCTCAAGTGGGAAAAGGGGAAATTGGCTCATGAATATGTGATATTCTATAGAAGAGCAAACTACCTTATTGAAGGTAAGACCTCTCCTATAAATAGGAGCCTCATTTTTCACATTTCATTCATCCAAGTTTTAGAGATTTGAGAGACTCTCTCTCTAGAACCTTGGCCGCCCCTCTCTTCTCTCTCTCTATTCAATTTCGGTTTTTTGTTTTGGCACCTAGGTCCTCATTTGACCTAGTGTTTAGCTCTTCGACTTCAAGACTCGTTCTTAAGTCGTAGTGTTAAAAAGTGCCCACACACTAATTCCTTTTTATCTTGAGTGATTTAGTGATAGAAACTTTCGTGGTTGCTCGAGTTAACGAGGAAGGAAGAGAAACGTACTGCGAGGGGATACGAACGTTGCAACCTTTTCCACAAGCTTCTCAACGTTTAAGCTTCTAAAAGGTTGGTAATCTTTAATGTTCATATTAGTTTTTATTTACATGTGCTTGCTCTTTGTCTAGGTTAGTAAAAACGTTTTACTAGTTAAAAGAAAATTTTTAAAATTCCGCCGCTTACCTAAGCAACTTTTTCTTAAACCCTAGATCAATTCCAACATCAACAACACAAGAAAAACACCCTTAAGATCTGGGTGCCCACTTTGATACCAATTGAAATTTTCTTTAGTCATAGACAAGATGTCGCACACAATGTAGAGTTAATATGTCCGACAATCTACTTTGATGCAAGCGATGGCTTATAACAGAAATAGTGCGTAAATATAAATGCCACAAAGAATGGTAACCTAGTGTGGTGCAACGTCACCTATTCTGAAATGGAGTGTGCCTAGTGAAAAGAAAATTCACTATAACAATAAGTTATCAATACTTCAACAATGAACTAATATGAACGATCTCTGTCTCAATACCTTTTTCCTATTACTACCCTTGAATTCTCAATCAGGCTCCTCTGAACCTGAGATCTGCTCAATTTCACTCTCAAACACTCCCAGTGTTTGGTATTCTTTGATGTCAACGATCGGAAAAACTTCAATCATGAAATCACAAAATCCAACAAATCTCTAACAATCAAATTTCTGGAAACGTGTTTAAAGAATAACACCACACACATCACACAATTAGTTTATCAGTTCGCCGATTGTGCACATCTAAAAACTCTAATAGTATTATGAATGCGTCTAGACTACTAAAGGGAAATAGATTGGCTATAGTAGCCAACACTTCTGGAAGTCGATCTAGGGTTTCTTTACCTATACACGCAAAGAGAACCAAAGTAAAGAATCTTCGGCTAGACATTCTGACAAATCTGGAAACATGCCAAAAATACAGTTTTGCATACAGAGACAAAAATGTCTCGACATATCATGAAACATGTTACCAGACATCTTGCCAAACAAATTTGCAATAAAAAAATAAGCCAACACACGTAACAACTTTATTTCCCCTGGGCAATGGAGGGTTAAAAAATAAACTTCATGGTCAAGGGTGATAAATAACACTTATATATTCTTGCTTACACATACTCGTGGGATGTCAAAAACATAAATTGTGCAACAAAGAGTCGTGATAATCCATTTTGAAGCAAACAAACATGAAAGAACTTGTGTGTGTCGTTTTGGCATGATGATGATCAGTGAAGAGTATGAGAGGCATGGTAATTCCAGCCCTGAAGAGTCACTCTAGGAGTCACGCCAGGCGGGGCCTCGAAAGTGAGCTTGATTGGCAGACTCTCCCCCGGCACCAGCGAAAAGTAGTTGTCTGAGTAGTGAACCGGAAGAATTCTCGTATCCTTTCCTTCTTCCTTTTGGCCTGTCGTCGCAGAAGCATGCACCGAAAAATGAAGAAAGAACGCCACTCCAACATCAGACCCATTTGTCTCCGTGACCCTCAAACCATCATCGTTTTCCTTGGAGAAACGCCCGAGAATCCTCTGAAGCAAACTGCTTCTTTTGTTATCGTCTTCTGGTTTTCCATTTATAATTGGTTCTTCCACCGAGGACGTATCATAATCATCCTCGCTTTGTGGAAAGGAAAAATTGTTGGTGAGGGTTAGGGTTTGAGAATCAGGATTCTGGGAGGTGTTTTGGACGTTCATGTGGATTTCATAAGTAGACCCTTTGATGAAAATCTTGGATATAATCTTGAGGGGTATTTCCTTCTTCCTATATGGTTCTAAGAGCTTGAAGTTGCCACCTGGTAAGTGTAGCCAGTAAAAGTTTCTGGATAAAATGCGATTATCTGACATTTGGTAGAGTTTTAGGAGGAGAAAGTAGACCGGCTTTGGGTTTTTGGACTTTGGATATTTCATCTCGACAATTGGCACAGTATTTTTGGGATGGATTGATAGATTTTTGTAGGTTTTGTAATATGGACATGTTCCATCCAAATCCCACACCGATGCTTCTACGGCTACATTTGATAGTTCCTTTGATGTGGTATTGACAACCTGTTCAAAGCAGAATAGAAAATGATTGCAAGTGTAAAATTGCTTGTAAATATATTTGTCAACTTCAAGAATCGGTAACCAGTTTTATGATTAAATAGTTTACCTCGATGTGATATGAACCCAGATTAAGCTGGACATGGATGGGCTCTGCAGCAGAGCGGCATCCATAGAAACCGGCTGTTTGGTCAAGGAGATGATCATAAAATTGACCTCGAAGACCTGTCCAAGGATTCTGAGTCTTCCAAATGAGAACCCCGGTATGTTTAGTCCACATAAGCGAAGTATAGCCCTCCAACAGAGCTCTATATTGAATGTAGTTCACAAGTTGAGCCTGCATCACCGAAGCTTTATTTTTTTAAACGCCAACTCTAAAATTATTGAGATAGCACCAACCGAACAATAAATAAACAAATAAAACGAGTGATTTTACTTACTTTTAAGCAGAAGTCATCAAGATCCTTCGGAGACCCATAGAGCTCAATCTGATTATGGACTTTGCCCGGTTTGGAATAGGGAATGTATTTATGGTAATCCCAAATGGGGTTCGGGACTTCCTCTATGTAACCGTCGGAGAGCTTAAACAACGGAATTTTCCATCCCTCTGGAGGCATCGTCGCTCTGATTGTGGCCGCAACAGGCATTCCGACAGACCCAACCTCGGGGTTGAACCCATACTTGTAAAAATCGGGTTTAAAGAAGCTTTCGGGGTATTGGATTTCGTATGGACCATCAGTCCACCCACCCTTTCCGTCCGCAAATCCTTCCCACAGGGACCCTTGGATGTAAACCCGTGTCCCGTCAAGATATTGGCTCGGATCCTTAGTCACAGGGGATAAACGATGGGCAGAATCGTCGTTTACATTCTCTGTGGTTTCAAAAAGGGGATGAAGCTGGAGATCGCTTTTCAGGGCTTTGTTGAGGTCAGGTGGAGGAATTTGTTCATTCCCACCAACCCATAGGGCGAGACTAGGATGGTTCCTTAGAAGCTTGACGGTGTCCCTAGCACATAGCATGAATAGATCGTGATCCAACGGACCATCTGGATTCGATACAGGGACTCCTCGTCCATCCATATCTCCGGTGATCCAGAACTCTTGCCACACCTACAACAGCAAGCCGTTAAGGTGCATAGAGAACCTGACTAAGCTCATCTAGGCATTTGATTGGTAAAACCTTAGTTTAGCTACGATCTTATGTTTTCCCACGATGATCTAGTGTGATGAAAACCAGAAACAGTCTAGTCCAACATCCAAGTCATACTCGATATGATCAATTCGGCACGAGGAGATGTAGATTCAGATAACCAGATAACTGAGTAATAGTTTCAGCAAAAAAAAAAATGTATATAAAGACGCATGTCAGACAATAAATCATGCTGAAGAAAACAATTATAAAGTAGACCACTTTTTGGTATATCTTCATCAGGTTCATCACATTTCAATTGAGTAACCCTGCACTTCTTAGTACTTTGAAGCACTGGAAGTCATTCAACTTCTTCTAACAGTATACAGCCTAAAAGTGTTTATGCAGAAAATCAAGATCATTAAGGGAATGACATGCGATGGAGAGAAAATTACCAGCAGGCCATAGAGATCACAATAATAATAAAACTCGGGCCTCTCCGCCAACCCACCAGCCCAGCAACGGATCATGTTGAAATTCATGTCTGCGTGGAACTTAATATCTGTACTATAACGCTTCTTTGAAAGCCTAAGTAATCCATCTGACACGATCCAGTTACCCCCGCGTATAAAAATTGGTTGCCCATTAACCTTGAATAGCCTACATACCAAGAATGTAGATATTATATGAAGAATAAGCCAGAAAAAATAGCATAACAATATTGTTCGGCTTGCATTGAATGGTGAAATTCACTAGTAATATATAACTGAATTACCTCCCACCCGTGGCACTATCAATATGGCTTTCAATTTTCCGGAATCCATGTAAATTGGTCCAGGTATCAGACTCGCCATACCCCTTTACCTCGACACTGATAACAATTTTGTACAATGATTGCTTTCCCATACCATTAGGCCACCATAAATTAGGCTTGTAGAAAAAGAGCTGCCAAGTATACAGAATATTACACAAGTGGAAAATTTTCATATGAAACCAGATTCGATTATTTAATTGTGGAGATGCTTCGATTCCTAATCAGACATCTTTCACATTCGATTTGAAAATATCTCCCAAATAAATAAATAAAATCATGTCCATCAATCAGTTCCTAACCTTTGGAAAAGTATATTGTATCTTTGAGTGAGCAGGGATTGAAACATGCTGGGTGTGAAGATGCTCCACCAAGCACATTTCACCTTTGAGCTCTGTCGTCACTTGGATGTTCAAAGAGCACTCAGCTACCCATGAACTTCTATTTACCAACTCAGTTGAAGTATGCAAATACACTCTATTATAATCATCAAAGAACGATGAAACCACATGCGGATCAATAACTTTTACCGGCTGCATAAAAGTAACAAACACTCGGGTTTTATTGCCAAAAACTCATAGACTGTATGATATTACAAGGAAAATGATGTGCTTCCAACACAAAAGCTGTAATTTAAACTCACCCCAGTAACATAAATTGACACCTCATCCCATATGCCTGTGTTTCTATCCCTGATAGAGTGGATTAAAAAGTACATCAAGCTTCTTTATTTTTGGCAATATTATTTATATAAATATATATATATATATATATATATATATATATATATATATATCATGATGGTATATGTGCAATCGACTCCTTAAGCATCATGCACTGATAGGAAAATCATATGATGAAACAATGTATTATACATTTCTCAAATCTTATACCGGAAAGGAAATAAGCAACAATATGATCATGGAAACTTACCTAATGGGAGCTATCCAGTCCCAACCTTCCACGTACTGTGCAGCAACATCTTTTCCAATCTAACATTAGAATTAAATTAAAAAAGAATGCTCAAAATACTGATTGACTCTTCTCATCCTCCACTAACATTGATCAGTTTTGTATATCATATTACTATTGTTGGTAAGCAATAATCAATCAATAATATTTCTACCAGTCAAATACCTCATGATCACCACCTTGCCCACCCTGTGGAGGGATTCTCCCGGGATGATCCGGGGGATGAACAAGCACAGCAACGAAATTTTGACCATCGGTGCGTACAATATCAGAAACATCAAGAGAATGCCTTCTAAACATCCCTTTTGGAAGAACCTTTTTGTGGCCATTTAAATACACCTCCGCTGAGTAGTTGATTGCACGGAAGTTCAAATCAAGGTGTTGATTACCTGACTGGAAGAGGTGTTGAAAACATTAAGAGATATTAAACAAATTGGATAAATAAAACTTGAAGCATAACTAAATGCATCGAGAAAACAAATTACCAAAAATAAAAAGAGATCTCATAACTTGTTTATTTATAAAAGAGACGAATGTTTAAGCAATAATCAATCAATAATATTTCTACCAGTCAAATACCTCATGATCACCACCTTGCCCACCCTGTGGAGGGATTCTCCCGGGATGATCCGGGGGATGAACAAGCACAGCAACGAAATTTTGACCATCGGTGCGTACAATATCAGAAACATCAAGAGAATGCCTTCTAAACATCCCTTTTGGAAGAACCTTTTTGTGGCCATTTAAATACACCTCCGCTGAGTAGTTGATTGCACGGAAGTTCAAATCAAGGTGTTGATTACCTGACTGGAAGAGGTGTTGAAAACATTAAGAGATATTAAACAAATTGGATAAATAAAACTTGAAGCATAACTAAATGCATCGAGAAAACAAATTACCAAAAATAAAAAGAGATCTCATAACTTGTTTATTTATAAAAGAGACGAATGTTTCACTAGATTCAAAAGATTTATTGTAACAGTGAGGATTAATTTATTTTTTATTATTGCATATTATGATGAGCAGAAATACGATCCTATTTGCCAACATTTGAAACCTGAAACTTAAACTTAACCAGTAGCCAATATTTCAGTCTTATAGCAGAACTTCAATTGTAAAACCAGCTAGGAAAAGAAATTGAAGAGTGTTAATGCGAGTAAATGAATCACATACCAGCTTACATTGAAAAGCTGTGAAGAACCAGAACGTGTAATGTTCTCTTCCGGAATCAGCAATGTCTAAAATTGCCTCGTTTTGGAGGCCATAAAATGGATCAGGTACAATTTTGTTCTTCACTAAGGTCCCTAAAACACTGCCAATAAAATTACCATTAGCCTGTGTATAGAGTTTAAGTTATTAGCTTTTCACATGTAGACTAATATGAATAATGTCCAGATTCCTAAATTAGCAAAATCTCTTAGCATAAATAGTAACTAAAAAAAATTAAAAAAAATAAATATTGCTACTAAGATACAAAAACAATTTCCTAAACTAGACCAAGATTTTGTATCAAAGATATGAAGGTCGTCAGAAAAAAATGGGAAATAATCGCATTTACGTACAATAAGGACAACAGAATAGACACTAGTCACCACCCCCTTAAACCGTTAAAAAAATTCAATCTTTTCGGACGAAACAGATATAACCAAAACCGAAAATCTATATGAACATAAACTGACAAAACAGATCAAGTGAAATAAGATAACACATTCGTGCCAAATACGTTGACGCAAAATGAGAATATAAACGAGAGAGAAAAATGATCAGGAAAAATCAATGAGATCATAGTCAAACGCAGAGAGGGGCAAAATTGAACCTGGAAAAATCACATAAAACACACGCAATGTATATACTAGCGCATGTTCGTATTTATTGATTTTTACAGAGAAGTAATTACGTTCCGGGGACTTCTGCGGGAATCCAAGGAGAGCCACGGCCAACTGAGGGAGGATGGGAGGTGGTGAGCTGGGTTCCGGTGAGTCGGACCTCGGTTGACCGAGCGGCGAGCCAGTCCGATTTGAGCTTGGTCTTGCCGATTTTGGCCGCCATTGAAAACCCTAGCTCAGACCAGCTCTGCGGAACGAACGAGCTTCGTACAGTCCGATTCTTTAACTGAGAGAGAAAGAGAGAGAGTAAATGATAGCTTATTACTGTCCGTGTGACGTGACTCCCGGGTTGAAGACAGTGACGATTTATTAAATTAAAAAACAGATTTAAGATTTATTATTAAATTGGTTCGCGAGTCATTTCATGTCACGAGTCACGACACGAGTGTATCTAATTCTTATCTTCATATTTTATATACTAAATATAGTCTGATTTGAATCTCATCCGACAAAATATCTCGTTTCATTCAGCATATGGGCTTTTTTAATTTAATTTTTAACCGCGAAGAAAAGCAAGATCAGTTATTTCTGTTACCATTTTTTTTGCTCACAATTTCTGTTACCATTTCACTGCTTGATTAAACTGTTCTTCATAAGTAACTAACGACCTGTGTCACAGGAACCATTTACTCAAATTATTACATATATGCTATGTGAATAAGAGCAGGCCTAGTCATCTGTGTCAGCTCAGACTTAAGTGTAACCGACTCACAGTGGTTGTAACTAACTTGTTAGTTAGAGGTCGCTGCTATATATATGTGTAATTATAACTGACTGTAATCACTCAATCAATCTGAAATGAAATTCTGTTAGAACGAATTGTTCAACAGTTCCCAAATTCTCTCTCTCTCTCTTTCTCTTTCAGTCTTCGTCTTCCTCATTTCTTCTCTTGGTATCAGAGCAATTCGACTAACGTCAATGGCGTATCCTGGAAATGCGTTTCCAATCGCTGCTCATCTAGTTCTGACGACTCTCAAGCTCGATCGCGATAATTTCTTTTTCTGGAGGTCACAAGTGCTTGCAGCGATTCGCGCGCACGACCTAGAAGGTTTTCTCAATGGATCTAAGTCAACTCCGACTCAGTTTGTTCAATTCGAAGAAAATTCAATGACGGAATCAATGGTGATCGAAACTGAGAACACAGTCCGTGAAAACGCCTCCGTCCTCAGAACCAGGCCAAATCCTGAGTTCTCGATCTGGCATCGCACAGATCTAGCCATTATGTCCTGGCTCATGTCATCAGTATCGGAATCCATGCTTGGCTACGTGTCGAGATGCCAAACCTCTGCTCAGATCTGGTCCGCTCTTCTCCAACTGTTCGCCGGAAGTTCGAAGGCAAGGCTTCTTCAACTCCGAGTTCAACTCCAGACGATCAAGAAAGGCGCGCTCAGCATCAGCGAATTCATCATGAAAGTACGTGTGATTGCGGACAATCTTGCTGCTGCTGGACAACCAGTGAGCGATGATGAGCTACTTCTCTATGTGCTCGGAGGACTCGATGAATAGTTCAATTCCGTTGTGGCTATCCTCACCGCTCGATCGGACTCATTCTCGCTATCTGAAGCTCAATTTATGCTTCAGTGCCATGAAACACGCCTTGATCAACAAAACTCAGCTCTAACTCTGGATCTGAGTCACTCCTCGGCCAATGTTGCTGAAAATCGGCCAAGATGACGTGGATCTCAACAATCCAGGGGGCGTGGACGTGGAGCTAGAGGACGTGGAAGTCGTGGAAATCGACCAGTCTGTCAGATCTGCACAAGGTCAGGTCATCTAGCCTCAGCGTGCTGGTTCAGGTTTGATCAAGCGTATCAGACTCCGAATGCCTCCTCTACAGCACAGAATCAATCTCCTCAGACTGCTGCACTCATTGCAACTCAAGACACGGTTGATGATCCATCTTGGTATGTTGACAGTGGAGCAACAAGCCACATCACATCAAGTCTCTCCAATCTTGTTGTTTCAGAGAACTATAAAGGCAAGGAGAAACTTGTTGTTGGTAATGGTAATACTATCCCTATCTTGAACATAGGAAATTCTGTTATTAAGTCACAGCCAAATAATATTGTTCTGAAAAATATTCTACATGTGCCTAAAATCACCAAGAACTTAGTAAGTGTCTCAAAAATCACTAGAGATAACAATGTGATTGCTAATTTTTCGTGTAATGGCTGTGAAATCAAGGACAAGAGTTCGAAGCAGGTCCTTCTAACAGGGGAGCTCAAGGATGATCTCTACAAACTTGATCTTTCAAGACTCAAGGACTCAAGAGGACAAGCCTCAAGTCGGTCATCAGCTCTGCTTACATCAACCAGTCCAGATAAAGATCAGGATTTACATTCTTGTACTAGCAATAATAAGGTGTCTAGTGATCTAAACCTATGGCACAAAAGGTTAGGACATCCTTGTACAAAAGTCCTCTCTATAGCATTAGAAAAAGCCAATGTCAAAAAAGGCAATGTTAAACACTTAGATTTTTATACTGCCTGCAAAATTGGAAAATCAAGGAATGCTGTGTTTCCAAGATCTGAATCTCATGCCAAAAATCATCTAGACATTGTGTATGCTGACTTGTGGGGACCACCACCTATACTAACAAGTGAGGGCTATAGATACTATATTGCATTTCTTGATGACCATACCAGGTTCACATGGCTTTATCCCTTGAATACAAAAGATGAAGCAAAACAGGTCTTTGTGAGATTCAAGTCTCATGTTGAACGTTTCTTCAACTGCAAGCTAAAGTGTCTACAGACAGATTGGGGAGGAGAATTCAGGTCTTTTGCAACCCTACTAAGTCATCTCGGGATAATTTTCAGACACCCCTGCCCTCACACTCATGCTCAGAATGGTCGCGTGGAACGCAAGCATCGCCACATAGTGGAGTTAGGCTTGACTTTGCTCGCTGAGAGTCACATGCCTTTAACGTTCTGGTGGCATGCCTTCCCATCTGCTATCTTCCTGATCAACAGGTTACCTTCATCAACACTCAACTACAAGTCTCCATTTGAAATTGTTTTCAAAGTGTCATTTGATCTCAAGGCCCTGAAGGTCTTCGACTGTGCCTGCTATCCACACATTCGTGCATACAATGCACACAAGCTAGATCACAGGGCAATATTGTGCACCTTCATTGGTTACAGTGACAAACACAAAGGCTACAAGTGCCTTCATAAGTCAGGAAGGGTATACATAGCCAAAAGTGTTGTCTTTGATGAGTTAAATTTCCCTTATGCCATATTAGACAAAACCACAAACACCTCACCTACACCTAATCCCATTGAAAATGGCACTCCCTACCTTACAACCCATATACCACCAGCAACTTCAAGTGATCTCATTCCCTCTTCAAACAATCCAGTTGACCCAAATAATCCCTCAAATACCACCACCAATCCCATCCCTCGGAATTCAAACTCTCAGGACTCAAACTCCCAGCTCCAAATTGTACCCATCAGTTCAACCGTCAACTGAACTGGTCTGGCTTCGCTCCTAATTGCGTGAGCTGCACGTTTGTCCTTCACCGTCGACGGCGCTCATCTGGTGTGACAACTTAGGTGCTGGTGCACTGGCTTCGAACCCTGTTTTCCATGCTCGCACCAAACACATTGAAGTAGATGTTCACTTCATTCGTGATCTGGTAGCTGACAAGTCAATTGAAGTACGATATGTGCCCACTGAGGATAATCTTGTTGATATGTTCACCAAAGCGCTCCCTGAAACTCGGTTTCATGATCTCAGCTCTCGCCTACACCTAGACGTTGAGGACGACCGTCCAGCTCAAGGGGGCGTGTGAATAAGAGCAGGCCTAGTCATCAGTGCCAGCTCAGACTTAAGTGTAACTGACTCACAGTGGCTGTAACTAACTTGTTAGTTAGAGGTCGCTGCTATATATATGTGTAATTATAACTGACTGTAATCACTCAATCAATCTGAAATGAAATTCTGTTAGAACGAATTGTTCAACAGTTCCCAAATTCTCTCTCTCTCTCTCTCTCTCTCTCTCTCTCTCTCTCTCTCTCTCTCTCTCTCTCTCTCTCTCTCTCTCTCTCTCTCTCCAATTTCAACTTTATGCTAGGTATGGAATTTCCCACAATGGACCATCTGAGGAAGATACTGAAAGAGGAGTTCATAAAATTGAATAGGGAAATGAAGTACGTTTTTAACGACTCGAAACGAGTCAGAGCAAAATGTCTAGGGCTAGGGTGCAAATGGGTTCTGTAGGCTAGAATTATGAATTCGGACAAGAAGACGGTGAGGATTAATACGCTAGTTGATAAGCACGACTGCGGTATTGTCTTCGATAACAAGCACGTGACAAGTACGTGGCTTGCCAATCACTTCTTCGAGGAATTCAGGCTCAACCCGAATTTGGACTACCAGAATTTCAAGGAATTAGCTTATGCGGCAAAGTACTGCAATGTGTTCGACAAAGCAAAGAAGGCAGCAAGAGACGCTTTAGAGGGATCACTGAGTGACCAGTACCGGATTTTGGATGATTATTACAAGCAACTAACAACAACAAATCCAGGTACCACTACTCTATTGAAAACAACTATGGTTGGTGATAAAAGGGTTTTTGAGAGAGTTTACATTTGCCTGAAAGCGTGCATGGACGGATTCAATAAGGGTTGCAGGCCCTTGATCTATTTTGATGGGTGTTTTTTAAAGAGCTATTGTAAGGGTATGTTGCTAGCTGCTGTTGGCATCGATATGAATAACTCTCAGTTTCCAATTGTGTTTGCTATAGTGGAGAAGGAAAATACCCAAACGTGGACCTGGTTTATGTTGTTGTTGAGCGAAGATCTTCAGATTAGGAACTCGACCGGATTCACTATGATGAGTGACCGGTAAAAAGGTTTAGCGAAGGCTTTAGCTGATGTGTTTCCAGGAGCAGAATTCAGATTTTGTGTTAGGCATCTACATTCTAATTTCAAGGCCAAACATTCTGGATTGTTTCTTAAGCAATTGTTGTGGGCGTGTGCAAAGGCCACTACAGATCCAGAATTCAAAAGAAGAATGCAAATGCTTAAAGATGAGGATGTGAATGCACATGAGTGGCTATTGCAAAAGAATCCAAAGGAATGGAGCAAATCAAATTTCAGAACCAATGTAAAATGTGATATGCTCTTGAAAAACCTTTGTGAAAGCTTCAATTCAGCCATATTGCCTGCAAGAGACAAGCCGATCATCACACTGTTGGAAAAAATCAGGTTTTGGTTGATGTGTAGATTTGAAACAAAGAGACGCGATGTCCAGAAATGGCTTGAACCAGTTGGACTTCGGATACTTGAGTTGATGGGGACGTACAAGAACACTGCTCGGTATTGTCAAAGCTCATTGGCTGGTAATGCAAAGTTCCAAGTATACATTATTGGATTTCTCTTTTATTTGGGAATAATTTTTAGTTTGTTTCCCAGTTGGACCTCGGATACTTTAGTTTTATTCTGATTTTAGTTTGTTTCTATGCTGTGAAGGTTAACTTATTTGGAACAAAGTCTTTTGTGGTTGATTTGAGGAAAAAAAACTTGCACATGTCGATCTTTTGAGCTTAATGGTATACCATGCCCACATGCTTTGACTAGTATCTGGGCATCGGGTTTGAATAGAATGGACTATATCGATGATTGGTATAAGAAGGATGTTTACATGGCAGCGTACAGTGGCGTAATTCAACCAATGACGAGTCCTGATAAATGGCCTGAAACTGGACGCAACCCCATCGAACCACCACTAGAGATTTCACTGCCGAGCAGACCAAAGAAGGCTAGAAATAAAAGCAATGATGAACCTCCACCAGGATTTAAGCCACCTCCTCCGAAAAAGCACTCTAGGAAAGGCCAAGTGAATCATTGCAGCAAATGTGGGCAAACTGGGCATTCACGAGTCACTTGTCAGAACTCAGTAGCCAAGCAGGTTAGCTAGTTGTTTGATGTGCATTTGTTTGTGTCTTATTTTTGTCTAGTTAAATTTTTGACACACTAGTATGACAGATCACACAAGGAAGAAAGAGAGGACGGCCAAAGAAGGATAACCTCCCCACCAAGACTGTGAAAAGAATGAATCGGAAGACCAGACAGAACGCAAGGGCAAAAGAGTCGCAACCAAGCTCTTCACGGCCTAGCTTACTTTAAGCTTTTGACATTTAAGGCCATTTTTTTCAACTAAAACCAAAACAGTTTATGCCTTTAAGCTTCAAGCTTTGTTTATGCCTTTTAATGTCTCTGTTTAGGCCTTCTTTTGGTACAATTAAGAGCTATACTTGTTTAGGCCTTCTTTTGTTCAAATATTGTGGCTGTTAATGCCTCTTATATTATTGTCTTTTTTTCCTCATTACACATATCTAAACAAAAAGCAACGATACATGTAAAATACACAAGCATTTTCTGATTACTTTAATACAAATTTTGATTACTTTAATACCAATTCTGATTACAAAAAGCAAATTCATATTACAAAAAGCAAATTCTGATTACAAGGGAAGCTTGAAGCTTTTTAGTTCTAAACAAAAGCACACACATTAAACACACAAATTCTGAGCATACTATCCTAGTTCTAAGTAAACATACTTGAAGCTTTTAGTTCACAAAAGAAGCACACACATGATACCAAAAAACATACAAAACATCATCACACATGCTTTCCTAGTTCCAACTAGTTTCCATGTTATCATAGTCGATACTTGTTCTGTGTGCTTCTCCAATTCCAATTCCAGGTTGTCTAACGCTTGATATGCTTGCTTATTCTCCAATTCCAACTCATTTATACGTCTAAGTAGACCTGAATTATCTGCTTCGATCGGTAGCACATTTCAGGGTCAATCCAGAAAAACTTCGTGCACCCACCTTCACTCTAACAAACAAAAAACTAGACCACCTTCAGTGTCAATCCAACCAGAAACCACAAGCACAAAATGACCATAAAAAAACTTACAGCTTTCTTGTAGCAGCTACTGAATCTCATGCCGGGGTTCAAGTTAGTCCATGAAGTCTTCTGAACCAATGGAACACCACACTTGCAAGTCCCCTCGGCTCTGGACGGAAAAGTGGTATTCGTGAGAAATTGGTCTCCTCTTTTCTGCAATTCTCGTGGTCGACTCGATGCGCGATTCTGTTGTCAATGGTGCCCACAAGAAGAGTTGTAATCTTTATATTCTACATTTGATGTAATAAAGTCTCATGAAGACTCTTGCTTGTAATTGCTTATTCATTAATAAAAAGTTGAAACGTTCATCAATCTTCCTTGTTTGAAGCTTTATGATAAAACCTTAGTCTTTAGTCCATAAACAAACTAAACAACTTACGAAGAGACAAATGTAGATTTGCATGAACAAACTCTTCGTAGTTTGCTTAAAACGATATATTCGCAATCTAAGGGTCAAAGGACTATTGACCTCAGTATGATTGTTAGAAGAATCTATGATGTCTGGTTATGAGGCATTGAGAGTTGGAGACTCTATAGTTCTTCTAGGTATCTTCCGAAGGTACTGAATTGACCAGTGCACTTCTAGAGACAAGATAAGAACAAACCATTTAACCTCTTATGTCTCGAAATCACTACGTATGAATTGCATCGTGCTTACCTTAATCCTGAAATGAGACATGTCATTTCACACCTTAGTATTCTCATTTGAGAAAGTCAGAGTTCGGACTCACTATGTGATTCCAAACAAGGCCTATTGGTGAAGTACTAAGTTGTGAGAATGTCATGAGTACCTTTGTGAAGTTCTCATAGATATGGAATTCATGTACAAGATTGCTGAAATGCAATGTATATCACCTCATGCTTTGTTCCTTGGAGTGTGAATAAATGAACTGGCCAGTGTCCAAATTGAGTCTTGACTCTTTTGGATGAAACAATGTGACTTGTTAGCTCCTCGTCAATACATTGTTTCTAACTTATTCACAAGCGACAAAGGAGTTGAGGAAATAACAGCTAGAAGGGTAAAATGGTAATTTTGTAAATCCCGACTAGCTGATGATATTCATGAAGGGTAAACACTGATAATATTCTGTGGATCCACTCATTACAATTAGGTTGAATTCTTGAGTAGAAAATAAATTCATTTGAAC
The DNA here is from genome assembly GCF_054948205.1 of Urtica dioica subsp. dioica. Classification (NCBI taxonomy): domain Eukaryota; kingdom Viridiplantae; phylum Streptophyta; class Magnoliopsida; order Rosales; family Urticaceae; genus Urtica; species Urtica dioica. The sequence continues at coordinate 4,166,049 of NC_142766.1, read as the reverse complement.
CGAGAGATTTTCAGTGTCAACTCTTTAGTGGAGTCAGTTGACATTAAGCTAAACTTGAAAAAGGTTTGTGAACTTTTGAGTCCAAGTATTTTAGCTCAAGCTTTGTTCATTTGGATCCATGAGGTCACTGTCACGAATCACATCGATTAGGAATAGTTAAACTGGAAGCTAAGTCTAAACAAGAACGAAAATAGTCAAAATGGTATTTTTGTCTTTTGAGACATAGGATGAAATAGATGTCAATAAATTTTTTGACAAGTTCATTTGATGACTTAATGTCACTCGGCCATATTGAAATAATTGGGCCTTGTGAGTTAATTTCGTTTCATAAGAATTTTATTGAAAATTCTTAATGGGCATTTCCCATGTTGTCATGAACAAATGAAGAAGCTTCTAGAAGCTCCTTCTAGAATGAGTTTGGGCGCCCAACATACCCATAGGTAGAGAGAATATTTTGTGCATAAATGTATCAAGATACTTGCCAAAAGAAAAAGAGGAAACAAATTTCCCTTGCTTGTATAGGAAATTTCGGCCAAGGCAACCAAGAGAGAAACAAAAGAGGAAACTAATCCCTTGAGGATTTGAATGAGGTGGGCGCCTATGTTGATAGGAATGGGTAATAAAAGATTGCTCATAAAGGCTTGAAAAATAAGAGGAAACTACTTATTTACAAGGCCAACCCTTCTCCTATAAATAGGACCCTCATTCCTCTCATTCTATTCATTCCACACAAGTTAGAGATTGAGAGACTCTCTCTCTAGACATTGTGGCCGCCCCTCTCCTCTCTCTCTCTCTAGTCCATTTTGTTTTATTGTTTTGGCACCTAGGTCCTCATTTGACCTAGACTTTAGCTCTGCGACTTCAAGACTCGTTCTTAAGTCGTAGTGTTTAAAAGTGCCCACTCACTGATTCCTTTTATTTCGAGTGATTTAGTGATAGAAACTATCGTGGTTGCTCGAGTTCCCGAGGAAAGAAAGAGAGACGTGCTGCGAGGGAGACGAGCGTCGTAACTTTCCAAAAGCTTCTCAAAGTTCAAGCTTCAAGAAAGGTTAGTAAACTTCTTAGCTCATATTAGTTTTTATTTATATGTATTTGCTCTTTGTCTAGGTTAGTAAAAAACCGTTTTTACTTGAAAATAAAATTTTTAAAATTCCGCCGCTTTGCGAAGCGTTAAACTTTTTCTTAAACCCTAGATCAATTCCAACAAATTCGAGCTTATGCTGCTACATGCAGACGAGGACGAAAATTGATGCTCATTCATTATCGTGGCGAAGAAATTGAATCAGAAGAAAAATTGAATCAGAAGAGAAATTGAATCAGAAGAGAAAAACCTAGGGTTTCTCAATGTCGGGAACAATTTGATTTGGGATTAATATTCTCTTTAGTTTTCTTCCCATTATATAATCGAATTCTTTGTTTAAAATTTATCCCAATTCATTTCACTCGAATACATGTGGACTTCTGTTACACTAAACGGTGCTTGTAGTAACGGCAACACAAAAACAAGAGATTAGGTAGTTTTCCCGTGGAAAAAAAAAGTTTAGGTAGCAAAATGGATGTTAACGAAAACAATAGGTATTTTTACCGGCATTTTCTCTAATAATAATAATAAATAAATAGGCTATATTGGAATTTTAAACAACGTTACTAGGCTTATTTATAAATTGGAATTTTGAATTTAAAAATTGCCATAACTAAGAGTAAATAATAGTAGTGCTATACATTACTACTTTTTTTTTTTAGAAATGGCCGGATCTAGTAGTCATTTTATTGTTTTGGACCAAAATATTGAGTTCTTTGTTTTGAACACTTTGAGTAGTTGCTCATGTGAGCAAGTACAATGTTGCCCTTTACTTTTATTTTTTATGTTGAAAATAACCCAAGCCAAAAACCCACTCGCACAAGCCATATGAGCGCTCATTTACAGAAAGTCTTCAAAGCCCAAGCCAAAACCCCCTGAAAACCCTTAGCGGGCCAGATCAGCCTTCAGATCCGCCGGCCGATCTGCATCGGCACCGAGATTATCCGCCAAGACCACCAGGCCTTCCTCTTTACCCTTCGGAATCCCCAAACAAACTCAAAACCTTCTCTCTCGCCCCGCGTCCCTCAGATAATTCAATTCCTTTCAATTTCGTTCGTGCTATCTCGAAATCTTTTTGTTTCCTTAAAATTTCTCTGTGACCACTGTGGTTTTGGTTTTCTTGGTGTTTTCCCTATGTTATCCTCACTGGCGAATATTTTGTTGACTGATTTTGAAAATTGAGGTTTTTCCAATTACGTTATCGCCTTTTCTTTGGGATTTTTTTTCTAGGTTTGAAGAGATTTGGGTAATTTCACTTTAATTTGAACCAGTTAATGTATCGGTCACTCTTTGATGATTTTTGTGTTTGGATCGCCTTTTCAAGCTTCTTTGCTTAGGGTTATTCCGAGTTTAATGATCAGTGAACATTTGAGGAAGGTGTGGAATTGATTTTCTGAGAAAAGGTGGTGGAAAACACTCTAATTGCATAATAAGTACAAATCACTAAATTATACACAAACCTCTTGAATGGCCCCGGTAACATTCTTAGGTCCCTTTTCTGTTTGTTTCATAGGGAGTTTCCTCTACGGGTTTCTAAGCATTAAACCTCAAAAATTGTGCAAATTATTGATATCGAGAACTTGAAAAAAAAAACAAGAAAGTCTGTTTTTGACTCATTAATCATGTTGGATGAATTATTCGGACTTTTGCTTCTCAAGAACTAAATAATCTATAGTTTTGTTAATATGTTTCTCATTTTGGTTGAGATGATTCTTAGTGCTTCGCATCTAATAATTTTTCACTTTTTGTATCTAGGTTCGTAGGTAATTTGTCATTCTGGAGTTTGGTGCCTTTTATACGGCTAATGTTTTTTTTTAGACATTTAAAGCCATAGTCATAAGAATTTTTTCATACCATTTGTGTAGTTGTAGACTTTTATTTTTTACATCTATAATTTCTTCAATTGTAGACTTTTATGTCTACAATTCTTGTGAATGTAACCATTTATATCTACAGTTTCTATAATTCTAAACTTGTAAGTCCACAATTATGTGAACTGTGGCTACAGTCACAGGAATTGTAGACATAACAATTTCAAAAATTGTATACTGTTGTTTTATACATTACATAAAATCTTAGATTAATTTTGGTGATATGAGAACTATTTGTGTAGAGTTTCATGTTTTTTTCTTGACATATGCATGGATTTGTGAGATTTGTCCCTGAAGACGAGATAGTGAACCTTTGTCATTGTCTTGGTTTCGAGTTTCTAGCGTCGAATGTATGCTCTTATAACTTGTATTGGGGCAAACAAGTTGTTGTAAACTCGATCACGTTTCTATATAATTTCTAAATAAGTGGATTTACACTCACTTACAGACACAATTTCAAATTAATACTTATTCTTTAGTTACTTTTTACACTAATTATTGTCCTTGTAAGTTCATGTCAGTGTTAAATATTCTTTTTTTTTGTTGTGTCACCACCAAAATTTTCTTTTGCGAGTAATAAAATAGTTATTGTATTGGATAATCTATATTGAATAATTTGAAGTAGTTGGACTTCATAAAAATACAAATCTTTTGACTGTTAATTGGATTAAGTAAGACAAAAATAAAATAAAATAATTATATTAAGAAAAAGAAACAAGCCATCTAAAATAGTTACCCTCTAAAATAATAAATGTAAACGTTTATGTCTACAAGTTAAATAATTATAGAAATGTTATCTATAATTTCTATAATTGTAGACATGTATTTCTATAATTTGTATAATTATATACATATGTCTACAATTATCGATATTTATATTAGAAATTTATAGACATATATGTCTACAATTATCTAAATTGTAGATATACATATCTGCAATTATCGAAATTATAGATAGAAAAGAGTATCAAGAGCAAGATAGTAAGCTATATGCAGGCTTGACATGCGGGTTCGCCTAAAAATCCAAATTCAGTAATATAGACAATCAAAGTCACATGTACCTAAACTTTTCCATAAGATCAGTAGAGAAATAAACGAAATTAAAATAGTTGATTTTATGTATTTAACTTTATACAACATGAGTAATTTTTGAATTGAAATAGCCGTTCGCTGATCTGCTTCTTGAGCTCATCATTTTCCAGCAAAGGACCTTCCTTGATAGCCCATTCATGTTCAGCGTCTCCAGACATGAAAATCTCTAAATATAAAGATGAGTGATGGATGTGGGTAGTAATCATTCCTCCGAAAAACATCTTATCTCTGAAGAGCCATATATTTTAAACCAGAATATTCGCAAACTTCAGAATTTCATAATAGGAATCCCAGATCAGAAAAAGAAGAATGAAATATTGAGGAATGTGTAGAGCACAACAAATAACGAAATTAAAAAAAAAAAATAACAATTCATAAGTATATCAGCATTTTCTTTTTTGGTTCTGCTACGTATAGTCATCAATAGAGTTCAAAAATAATAATAAAAAAGATTAATAAAGAGGGATGCATTTGTAAGTGGAAATGGAAACTAGCATCGAAATTTCTCTTCTTGATATCGCATCAACGTTAAGCTTCGTTTTGCAGCCAACAAGATAAAGTTCATAGCTGCATGAGATATGAATAACATAAATACGCAGTAAGGCTAACAGAGCTGGATGAGATAAAGTTCTTCTTGATATGAATAACATAGCTGGAAAAAAAGTATTTGTCTTAAGGTTATGGATAATACTAATCAAGGAATATATCGTTGGGGCATTCCTTGATCTTCTTTTTGAGCTCATCACTTTGTTCCAGCAACAAGGGACATCTCTTAATCTGCAAAAGTCACCAGAATCTGGTACAACATGTCGTCCGAGGAAAACTCAAACCTCTTGGGAATTTCGTCGAACAGTTGGGGTGCTTTCACGAAGAGATTCGAGTTATTGCACGCAGCGGCAGGGACGGAGGGTTTTAGGGCTCCGTCGAGGTCGTTCTTGGATCGGAGCTTGGCAGATGGCGGAGATAAGACAAGGAGGCCATTCTGGGAGCTCACATTCTTCAGACACATGGCCATGGATGCCTCGAAGCTTGACTCAACCCAGGCCCAAATCGCCGATCTCCACGCCGCGCTCGACGTCGAGCGCATAGCACGAAGGAAGCTTATAAAGGAGCCTAGCGACGAGCGACGCGCGAGGAAATCGGTGGAGCCCGCGTGCGAGGGCTTGGCACGCGAAATGGCGGGAATGAGGAGCGAGTTCTAGGACGAGAGGAAGATGCTGAGGATGTGCGAGGTATTGAGAGAAGAGATGGTTCAAATCCAGACCAAAACAGAAAAAGTCTCTGACATTCAAGGCTTGAATGAACAAAAATAAAAATTAAAGGACAAACCAGGTATGAATTATTTATCTCTCTCAAACTCACTACTAAAAGTGTCCAAAAACAATGAACTCAATATTTGGTCCAAAACAATAAAATGACTATTAGATCCGGCCATTTCCCATTTTTTTTTCCCAAAAAGACTGATTTAGGAGCTTGAACTTGATGTTGACTTAGTAAAAAAAAACTTTGATGTCTTTTTTTTCTTTTTTTTCTTTCTCTCTTTATATATTTCTTCTCATCTATTATTCTCTCTTTCCATTTTTTTTCTTCCCAAAAATTTGGATTTGAGAGAAATAAGGACTATTTACACCCTCAACTGTTACATGATTAATACTCCACACCCAGATGTTGAAAATCGTACAAAACTAACCTTGAAAGCCGGCATCAAATCTAGAGTCAAATGGCAGATATTCAGCAACAAGCAGAGGAAGAAGAGGCAGAGGTGGACATCGATGACCTAGAGCAGGCAGCGATGCGTATAGTTCTCGGGCAACGTCGAGATTGAGAAACTGGGATAGGTCCCTCGATCCCTATGGGAGCTTTGCTTCTCGCTGCAGCTCAGGACACGAGCTCGTCATCAGGTTTGTCCTCTCGCACTCGGCAAGATCCATCTTTTAGCAAGTTGCAGTCAACGGTGCAAGCCCAGTAGGCCATGATGGAGCAGATGCAGCGACAGATCTTCAAACTCACATAGAGCATGAGACCGATTGATTCGTCTCCCATGCAGACTCAGCCGTCACCCTCGACACCGCAGCCTCAGACTACGCCGCCACCAGCTACAAAGGTTGATGACCAGACGTCAGCTTCTGTAGAGTTCCAGTGAAAGCGTCATAGCGGAAGTAGCACAATAGGAGGTAGCAGCGTATCCCGAGACAGAGGAGGAAGAGGATCAACCACAATGGAAAAGTGGTTTCAAGCGCGGAAGAAGTAGTTTACTTATTGTTAGCGATCAAAACGTTAGTTTAATTTTATTTTACAAAACATTTCGAATTTAAAATATTTAATATTACGTTTTGTGAGAAATTTATTTTATAGTTCGAATTTCTATTCCGATTGATAATATCTTCTTATTTTTTCGTAAATATTAATTCAATTTATAATATATATATATATATATATATATATATATATCATTAGATGCGACAATGTTCCTGCCTTTTGACGGGCAGAGTATTGGATGCGACTTGTCGCATCCAATGGTATAATATCCCGCCAATATGAATGTTATTAGATGCGATAACGGATGCGACTAGTCGCATCCATTTTGACCATCATATGTGACTTTTTGACTTTTGGATGCGACAAAAAGTCGCATCCAAAAGTGCTTTATGTCCTAGTGTAATAAGATGATGAATAGCATATAGAGGATTACACCACAAACACCATACAATCAGTTTCCTAATCCCCCGGTCTTGCATGTCTGAAAATTCTAATTGTGTGAATGAATGCGTCATAAAACACTGAGGGCAGAAGCTTTCTTTTATAGTGGTTAATATCTCTAGAAGTCAAACTAGAGTTCCCTTGCACATTAACGTGGAGAAAATATACGTAAAACTTCTTCCGTGACAATCTTGGTAAAACTGGAAACTTCCTGAAATAGCAGAATCTACGCAAAGTAGCGAAGATGTCTCAATATATTATGGAGCATGTTGTAAGACATCTTACTGACACTAACTTGCTGCTAAAAATAAGTCAATAGCGCATGTAAGAGCTGTGATGTTGAGGCAAAAGCTCAAGTTAGTCTGTTGCACCACCAATGGAACTATAGATTAAAATTGGTCATCGATATCACTAACGTCCCACACAAACTGATGATTACGTCTTTGATAATATTCCATTATTAGCCATTATGAATGTTCTTACTTGAGTTGCGAGTATAAATGGCTTGTTCAAACTCAACTAGAATCATCGCCGCTAAAATCAGAGTCTATCTTGAAAGGATGATGTTGTCCTTCCAATTCACATTTGGTGAATAGCCAAATATTCCACCTCGAAGAAAAATGTGATTTCCTTGATAAGTGTCTTGCATTAGTAGAGAGTGAGCGGCGAAAAGCATTATGGTGTTTGAGTCACGTAATTCATTTATTCTTTTAGCATTAGACATTAAAGGGCGTGAGCGAACTTTCTATTTATTCTTTGCAAAGGCTACTTAGTCAATCTAACTCTTTTTTATTTCATATGCAACTCAGATTCGGAAACTTTTGTATGTTGAGGCATTAAACACAATACTTGACACCATTTCTAATTTTGTGATTACCATTCGTTCTTTAGTGTGGTTATTTATTGCATAGTTTTGTGTGTCGCTTGGGGAAGTAAAATAAAAAAATAGATTAATAACCAATAAAAAAAATAACCAATAAATGTATCATTAAAAGCCATCATCAGTCATCAAAACAAACGAACATCATTTACGGTACTTTTTCTAATTAAAAAAAAATAAACAACGAACTATTGATTACACACACGAAGATTCAAAGGCCGGTGGCGAATATTTATCATTCTGTGCAAGATTCGACAACGGCAAAATCGGCGGCCACGAACTAGAGGCTGACGATTGGCGGAGCTATGTCAAATGTTTGAGCCAGAGAAGAGTTTGCCAAAAAAATCTAAGACCGAAGAACGGTGCAGAGGAGTACTATTATTTTCTCGATGGTGGCGGCGTAGGAGGAACTTTGGAGCGTCAGTGGCTCCCGGTGGAGTCTGTTGCCGCATCAATTTCCAACTTCGTTGCTCGTATTTATAATCGAGTCCGTCGAAGAGAGAGATAGGGAGAGAGAGACAGAGAGAGAGAGAGAGAGAGAGAGAGAGGCTGAGATTAGTGAACGGAGTTCTCGACGAGCGAGCTGGCTAGGAAGATTGAGTGGTCTCCGAGGGTCAATCGACTAGGTCTAGTATGCTCACCAAAACTCGGAATTAGGGTTCTCGAGGAGATCACCATTGTTACTATTGTTGTTGTTGATGTTGGAATTAGGCTTGGGCTCACCAACGGAGACCGATTTCGCGTTCTTGCTGTTCTCCATGGAAGCGAACGCAAAGAAGGTGTAGAAAAGATGAAGAAAGAGAGAATCGGAAATGAGAGAGAGTGATCCGAGACTCTGAATATTTTTCTTATATTTTGATATGAAATTGTATCACCTATTTATACATATGGTAGATACATGAGAGTAGTCTAGATACATGTGAAGTAATAAAGACGTGTAATAAATATGTCTAGTAAATAGATAATAATAAATATTACACAGAGAACAAGACATAGAAAATAACATGAGAAATAAATGCGACAATTTCCCATGTGAAATGAATGCTGAGTGGTGTGAGTTCCCAAAGGCACACTAGTCAGGAAGAGGGGGCGAAGTGACGAGGACGAGGTGAAGCTTAGCTCGGACGAGGTGGCGAAGTGTCAAGAGAAGGCCGAACTGCCGAGCTGGATTTCAACAGAAGGCGAATTGGTCGAGCAAGAGGAATTGGATTAGGGATTGAGATCGAAAATTGAATTGGATATGTGGAAAAATCTAAGGAATATTTGAGCAGAGAATCATTGAGAGAAAAGTCTCTTTCACAGCCGCTCGAAAACCCTGTTGAAATCCCACTCTCCGCCGGTCGCCATCGTTTTCGCGAGAGTTTTTCTCCGTCTATGACTATGTGAATTGGAGTAGGGGAGAGAGAGAGAGTAGCAATACTACTAATAATAAATATTAAAAGTTTACAATATTTAATTTTTTATTTTTATTTTTTAAAGAGGAATAATGAAAAACGAAATAAAATAAAGAAGAAAATGAAAAATATTTGTTTTACCCTTATTTGTTTAACAGCCTAGCGTTAGACACAGAATGGGTATTTTGTTACAATGTAGGCTTTCAGGGTTAGTTTTGTATAATTTTCAGCATCAGGGGTGTGGAGTGTTAATTGTGCAGGAGTTGAGGGGGCATCGATGTAAACAATCCAGAAAAAATGGTCTAATAATATCCTCAACCAGCGAAGGCGCCGTGCATCGTGTTCATCGATGCGGTGCCGGGATGGGTGGCGGCAACACACCATCTACCAGCTCCTCCTGACCGAGATGGACGGCTTATCCGACAGCTCCAATAGGCCAGACGTCCTCGACTCCATCGCCGCCGCCTCCGGCCATTCCTCTGTGGTTCCAATTCTCATCCCGGCATCTCCTTCACGCCCAGCCTCTCTCGGAGCGCCTCCGTTAGGTCCGCGATCTCCTCGGCGATCGCTGAAGCCTTCTCTGGTGTGGATGTGCTCAGCTCATTGCGAGGAGGACTATGGGCTTTAGTGATAAATTTGTAACTAATCGTAGCATAATTATTTGTAAAATTGTAACTAAATACTAAAATTCTTATCAAGACGAGTTACATGTTTAGTTACAAACTTGAAGAGCCAATAAGATCGCGATGAGGACGCTGGGCTTCACCCACAATCAGCTCGCAGATGTGCACAAGATGTGCAAAAGCTGTCTCTTCTTGTTGAGGCATTGCTGACCGAAAAGTTGAAAGCAACCAAGTTTGATTATGACGCTCGAAAGACGGCAATACAACAGAGGTGCGACACTGACTTAGGGTTTTTTTTTTTTTTTTTTTTTAATGGACGTTCAAGTTTTTAGTCGCTCCTTTGAATGATGAATCAATTGATGTATTCAAATATTGGTATAAATTTAATAAAATTAACTGATATGTTTCTTGTGTTCCATTGCAGCGACATCAAGGGCCTACTTTATTGTGTTACATATTTAACTGATATTTTTGTAACATCCTTGTATAATGAAAGTTATAATGTTATTTTGAAGATGCCTTTATTCGCTACTTTCTTAACTCTTTGAAGAGCAATACCAGAATCTGAAAAAACATGCATAACAACATTGTCACTAATTTCAGTTATTTTAAAATTTAGTGACAACATTATCACCAATTCCAACAAATTAGTGATAATATTGTCGAAAATTTTAGTAATTGGATGTCAGTTTTCCTAATAATTTTAATACGAACACTAAATTTAGGGACAACAATGTCACTAATTCACTTATTTTAAAGGCAAAGATGTTAGGGATGGCAATTTGGTCCGGACACGAAACACGAAACGGTTACGACACGACTTAAAGCGGATTTGGATCTCAATAAATGAGTCGGTTCTTAATTGGATCGAACACGCTAACACGATTAAATAATGGATCAAAACGACACGATTACGGTAACACGACTAAAATCTAATTAACACGATTATTAAATGGTCGACACGAAACACGATTACGACCCGCACGAATATGACCCAATTAATACGATTACGAGTAATAGCACAATTACGACTCAGTTAAACACGATTAATATTATATATGTAAAATTATTAATATACATAAAAGTGATCTAAAATTAAAAGTATAAAGGAAAATATATAAAATTATAACAATAAGCCAAACTTAAACAGAACATAAAATTGTAAATTTATAACCATTAACATAAAATTGCTGTTAGAAAATATGATGGAATAAAAAGAATTGTTATGTCATATAATAACATTTGAATTGCTGTAAGACAACTTATAATTTTCAATCAATTTTGATATGTTGAAGTTGAAAACAAGGTATATTCAATATCAATTCACGTATGATAACATATAGTCAATAGTATACCAGTTGACTTCATGAGATCAATAATAATCTATTGAATTAGTTGTTTTCAATTACTAATTTAACTAGTATGTCTAGTGGTGTTCTCATACCAATTATGTCATTGGATCATATCCAACAATCACAATGACAATAGTCTCATAATAACGTATCGTATTCAAATGTATTTAATTTCAATTTAATTCATATTGAACAATCATAATTCACAATTTACAATCATAATAACATAGTCTCGTAATAACGTATCGTATGTAATTTTATTTTATTTCAATTCAATTTAGTTAATATCGAACAATCACAATTCACAATTTACAATCACAATAACAATAATCACATAATAACGTATCATATTCAATTTTATTTGTATCGTATTCAATTTTATTTGATTTAAATTATAGTAAAATGACTTATTATCTCCATTTGTTTTCGAATTCAATATCTAATTTTTATCAAAAACAAAAACACCAAATTTAAGATTATCAGATTCTCCTAAAAGAATATCATTAATTTACTTTACCTTACCAATGTAGTTTTTAGATTTCATATAAATATTAAATTTTTAAATTAATTTGAGATTAGATATAAATTTAAAATTGTAGTTTTTAACTTTATATCCTATACTATCAATAAAAAAAATAGTTTAAACCTAAAAAAAGGTCACTAAATATTTCATTTAGGAATATTTCCCCCCTCTTTCGTTTGGGCATAAAAATTTCAGTGGGTATATAAAAAAGAGGGAAATTTCCCTTGTTTTTCATTTGGGCGGTAGAATCATTAAAATTTTAGAATAACTAAATTTTATATCCTCCTTGTTCGTCTAAGCACCGCCTAATACAAATACAAAAGAAAAAACACGGTAGTACCGCTACCATTAAGCCGGTGGTAAAGCCTTAATGGCTAAATGGTAGTCAATGGTGGCCGTTTGTACACCATGCCATAAAGAAAGAGCTAGAGAGAGAGGGTAGAGAGAGAGAGAGAGAGAGAGAGAGAGAGTGGCCGTTCTCACACTTGTTCTTACTTTATAAAACACATCACATTTGAGTCTCTGTTTTTTTTCTTTCCCATTTAGATTGGGAAGGTGCACTGCAATAATAACGGGTGAAGATGGACCGATCCCATGATGCAAACCCTTCAAGTACACGTACGAGAAAGAGATCGTGATATATCCTTAAAAAAACAATTTGATTATATTCGATCCTTATAATTTTGCTATTGAGAACTGATAGATTGCCAATCCTTAACCGTGTGTTTTGCACGTATGCTTATTTCAAGAGACTGGACTACTTTTCAACAGAATGTAAAATTTCTCTTCTTATGATATCGATTCTAGTTTTGAATTTAATCCTTTCTTAATTTCGTATCTCATAATAGATAGGTCACTTCAACAAGCAATATCATTTAATTTTTGTTGTGTTTTTTCTGTGTGGGAATTGACATCTTTCAACAAATTGGACATAACAGAATTTTGTTTTCTGGTTATCATTGAAATTAGAATATGTGTAGGCATTTTTAATTGAATTATGTGCTAGGTTGTGTGTTAAGCATAGTTGAATTATTTTTCAATTTTTATGGTCATATATATATATATATATATATATATATATATATATATATTGTGTTTTTCTATTTTGTTAGCCTATATTTGTTGAAATTTGCATTTTTAATGGTGTCAATGGTAGGTGTTTACCCTTCCATCAAAATGCCATGGAAGGAGTGACGATTCTCATTCGAGTTGAGGAATGAAGAACGCATTTTTTCGATGTAATTAATGTAGATGTAATTAATGTCTAAATGAGTAAAACCGATTAAATCACGATTAAATTAACCATTTAACACGATTAATAAATGGTTTAATTTAAATGGATATGGTTTTGTAAAAGAATAAATGGTCCACGATCTTCTCTTCTCTCCGAAGTTCTGATCGGTAGGTTTCGTTCTTAACTTATGAACGGGTCGTTCCTTTTCAGTGTTTAACTCTTAGGTCTATTTTACCTGAGTTCGGTGCTGGGTTTTGCATTCTGCTCGGGGTTCCGATTACCCTACTCGGTGTCTGACTGTTTTATCCCGTAACAGCAGCCCTCCAGTTTCTTAGTATTTTCAGCAAAAATGGTTAGGAACTATTTCGGTTTAACAGATTACCGCATTCATCTTTGCTTGTTCGTCTCGGAATGACCCGAGTAACGTTCTACATTTTTATCTTTTTGTAGGGTATCGCACGACGTCGTTTACCTTTGGTGATATTGAATCATCGTGTCGTTTCGGATCTAAGTTTCAAACACGATTAATAAATGGTCGGATTTGGTTCTATCTCATATTTTCAAAAACACGATAAACACGACACGAACACGAATTTGCCATCTCTAAAAGATGTCACTTAGTCACTAGAAATGGTGACAATGTTGTCACTTCAAGTGGATTTAGTAAAAACTTGTTATCACTAAGTCCATAGTATTTATTTATTTGAATTAGTGCCGAACTTGTAACTAATTCTCTTGAATTGATGACAAGTTTGTAATCAATTCTTTGGAATTAGTTACAAGTTTGTAACTAATTATCAAGCTTTAGTGACAAATTTGTCACTATTTCCAAGTAATTATTTATAAAATTATAACAAAATACTAGAATTCTTATTGAAATGAGCCTTAAATACGAAAGAATATGATATTTGTATTGATGAAATCTATATCAATGATGATTAACTATGACGAGAAAATTGCATAACTTCTTACACCAAGTCCATGGTGTTTAGTTATTGGAATACCATATGTTGTTGAAATGAGTCTTAAATCTGCGTAATTTTCAAGCATTAACATACAAGAATTAGTGACAACTTTGTCTTTCAAGCCGGTGAATTAGTGGAATTGTTGTCACTAAATCTAGTGTCCGTATTAAAATTTCGCAGGAAAACCGACTTCCAATTACAATTACAGTGCCACAAAATCACTAATAGTTTCGACAATATTGTCACTAGGTCATTGGAATTATTGACAATTTTAGTCACTAAATTTCAAAATCACTAGAATTAGTGACAACGTTGTTACATGTTTTCTCAAACTCTGGAATTAGTGGCACGTTTGTCGCTAAATCACTAAAATTAGTGACAAACTCATAACTAATTCTCTGAAATTACTGACAAGTTTGTCACTATACCACTGAAATTAGTGACAAACTTATAACTAATTTCAGTATTTTAGTGTCAAAAAACTCACAAAAATATGAGATTAGCTGAGCTCAATTTCATACTTCATTAAAAAAAATTGATCCCCAACTAGAACAACAACTCGATTTAATTCATTTTCCTAAAACGATATCAAGTGGCACTAAAGTCAATTTCCTTTACCGTTTCAAACCAAATAGAAGAGCACTCCCATTGTATTTAATCACCGACACAAATAAAATGATAAAAAAATGTTACCAAATCAATAAAATTCTGTAATTTACTCGCCATAACCTATAAATCATCAATATAGATTTCATCAATAACACTATCACATTCTTTGGTGCTTAAGACTCATTTCAATAATAATTTTGGTATTTAGTTACATGTTTGTAACTAATTCTCTATAATTAGTTACAAACTTGTAATTAATTCAGTGTATTAGTGACAATCTTGTCACTAATTTGCTATTAAATGATCGGGCCCTTAAATGTCCCCACCAAACGTGTAGATTGAAATTAAATTGGGTGATAAATAGAATAAATACCTCACCAACCTTTTCGGCCTCTATAAAAAAGCTCAAATAGAAACCTTTCTTCATCTTCAATACAATCCTTGTTCTTCCTTCTCAGTCGTATTTTTCCTCATCATGAATTAAGTTCAAACCATGATGGAATATGATGAGCAGAGCATGTATAATTGCAATTGTGGAGTGCCTTTGGGTGAGTGGGCGTCATGGACATGCAAATCTGGGAGGAGATTTCTTTGATGAAGCAAACCATATTAGGGTTAATCAGGAAGAAGAACAATATGAAATGCGAGATCGCAGCACTTTGGACTCGATTTTTTAGGCTTCAAATGGCGTTATTTGTCTTTGTGCTTGGTATGGGATTTTTTGTAATGTTGTGACATAGTTTATTAACTCTAAATCACATCATGTGTTTAGTTAGCAGTTAAATATGTCACTGGAATTAGTTACAAACTTGCACTAAGTTATTGGAATTAGTGACACGTTTATAAAAAATTGTATGAATTAGTTACAAATGTGTCACTAAATCTTCAATCGAAACCCAGATTTTATTTGAAAATTTAGTGGCAAACTTGTCAAAATTCGGAGGTTTTTTGAATTAGTGATAAACTTGTCACTAAATCTTCAAGAAAAAACCCATATTATGTTTGAAGATTTAGTGATAAGTTTGTCACTAATTCAATATTTTTTTTTTTAAGTAGTGACAAGTTTACCACTAAATCTTCAAACATAACCATGTTCTCTTTTGAAAATTAAAATCTTGTTTTGATTTCAAGCTTAAAAACACGATTTTCTAAATGTATTTCTCACATAAAACCTATGTACAATAACTAAAAAGAAAGAAAAAATAAATTATGTAAGAAAAACAAACTAAAATAAATAGGTAAATAAGAATAGAGAGAAAGATGGAGGAAGAGAGAGAAAGAAAGAAAGAAGAAGAAGAAGAAGAAGAAGAAGAGAATTAACGCGAGAAAGATAGTGGATGAGAGAGAAAAGTGTTAGGAGGAGGAGAGAGAAAAAAAGTAGTGTTATGTGGGATTGAGAAAAGAGGAAAAAAAAAACAAACAAACAAACAAACAAATTTGTACGGTTTTGATTGGTGGAAAATTTTAGGTATTTAATAAGATGGGTAGTGGGATGAGGAAATTGACAAAAAAAAAAAAAAAAAAAAAGACGAGATTAGATTTGGTAATTAAAATTTCTCTCTTTTGAACACTCTCACATGTGCTCTTTTTTTTTTTTTTAAGTAGGAATGTGGAAAGTGGTACTAATTTCTCCTAGTGGTGGAAAAACCCCAAAGTGTATACGCTAGAATGAAGCTTATACAAAAAACAAAGGCTATATTGGAATTTTAAACAACGCTAATGGGCTTATTTATTAAAAATAGGGAAAATTGCCAAAACTAGGACTAAATTAAGGTCAATTTCTATTTTCCTATTTTTTTCAAAAATTTACCAAACTAGGACCGGTCAAACAAAAGTCAAATGAGAGATACACAAAATTCTACCTATTATACCATCATACTAATTACCAACTTACAATCTTCCCCAATAAAATCTCTTATTTTTTCTCTTTCTTTTTATTTTCCCGCTCAGCCCGTCGAAAAAAAGAAATTTTTTTTTTTTACTAGTCCTAGTTTGGTAAATTTTTGAAAAAAGTAGGAAAATGGAAATGTGTCTTGATTTAGTCATAGTTAAGGAAATGTCCCAAATATATAAAGTGTGATTATAATTCTTTTTAATCGGTTCTTGGGCTTAAGCCCCCTCGGGTTATATTGTAGTTTCGTCTTGTCTATACTCCAGCTAAAACTCTCAAATTTAACTCTTAAAAATATATATTACATATTAACTCTTAATCTTTAATAGGATTAAAAATTGTTATATTGCCATATATAATAATAAAACATACATAACATAAAGTTACATGTAAATAATAAAATATACATGAAAGCATAAAATTACTCACAAATAATAAATTATTATTTCTAGGTCTTGAATATTAGCCGGTTCTAATTTTTCTTAGAATAGTTTTATTTTGTGTGTTTGAGTATTAATGTAATTTTATGTTGTTATTTTAGGTGCTAATATGTTTTATATTGTAATCTTCTTGTTTTGGTTTGTCTTGATTTCAATTTGAATATTGATAGCATGGGTGTTATATTTTTTTATTCATCCACTAGTAAATTTATCAATTTATTAAATTAAAAAGGATCTAGTTAAAATATATTTATCTTTATGTACTAAAAATATGATATTTTACTAAATTTTGAAAATGTGGTCAATTTTTAACAGCTTACAAATAAAGACAAAAATAATAGAGCAAAAGTTTTAACGGCCGTAATAGTGCAACCTCAAATTTGATGATGCATTGTAGCACACCTTCAGAATGACTGTTCGAGGGCCATAAACCCTTAAAACGAGGGTTTAAAAGCTACTATGGGAGATGCTCTCTCTTCTATCTACCTCGTTCTATCTTTCTTTCAAGTCCAAAAATATAATCATCACATTCAAAATCTAGTTTTGAATATAAAGTTGATTCTTTGTGTGCGTTCAAATATCTTTGACGCTTATTGAAAAACACTATAAAGCTAGAGTCCCATTGAAATTCATACAAATAAAATATCGGAACTGTCGGAAAATATCATTCATGTCCCATAAGTTCTAGTCAAATGCTATCTTCATAATCCGTGTTTTTAAATATTTTGCAACCATGCCGTTGGTTATCTATTATAATATTTTTGTGACATTTTTTAATAAAATTTACTGCGGGCCTGTTGGGTAAAATAAAAACTTTGGTTAAATTTTTTTTTAAAAAAAGCGAATCTAATATTCGAATATTATTAGTGCACATTTAAAAGTGTATTTGTATCATACTCACGTCTAAATGGCACCAGAGAAACCCATTTGAAATATTTACCAGGATTGGAAACGGTTTGTATATTCTGACATCGGATAAAATTGAATTATCAACTGTAATTTCTTTTGCCAAAACGGATATTTGATCATCAAATACTTATAAAAACAAACAAATAAGAAAATGGCTTGATCGTTTTCTTCCTATATAATCCACTGAGCTTGGTGATCCTTAAATTGTAGTGCTAGACATCCTTTGTGGTTCGTAGGTAGTTTCATAGCATTACATAGCATGGAAGACTTGCAACTTTTTTATTATTTCACCAACATTCTGTACACGCCACATTTTCCTTTTTCTTCTTGTGTCTAATTCGATTGATAGCGTTTTTCACATAAAAGTACGAAAGAATGAAAACATTAGAGATGAGAAAAGTCTCACTGCTTGATGAGAGGCCTTGTGTTGTCCCAGAGCCACTGACAGGCAGAACCATCTAGCAGTGGCGAGACCTGGTAGAATTAAAATTTTAACTTAAATTTCAAGAAAAAAAATAAAAATAAAAAAGTATGAATGTCTAAGTCAATGTACACATTACGTTGCACGCCTTATTTTGTACTATGATTAACTGGTACAATAACTTAATTTTTTTTAATGCTTTTACTGAGACATTTTTCTGATCTTATTCTTATTTAAAGGTTGTGAATCTTATGACAAGCAAGCCATACCGAAAATGAACGTCAGTTTCTAGCCGCTTAATAGAAGGGATATTAAAATAATAGCCAAGGTTTGAGTTATATTAAGCAATTAGCCAAAAAAAATTAATATGCCTAAAATACCCTTAAATCTGCGATGTTGATTGCGTCCAGAGAACCTTGTCCCATTTCTTGGAATAGAGTTCGGAAGTGACGATCAATTTTGTGGGTTTTAGTTTGGGTTGAGCTTAGTGGAGGATCGATTTCTCCATCCTCGCCGTGAGCTTCAAGATTCGCATCACCAGGCTTCGTTCTTTAAGCTCAAACCCTCTCATTTGACCATCGAACCAGCTTCTCCGAGACTCTTCTCCGATTTTGCAGAAGAGGTGGCATTTACGGCACTCGAACGCAGGCCATGACGGTGACGATCGCCGCAGCGTCCATGGAAAAGGACGGCGAGAGAATCTTCAAACGATGCTGATTTAGGATTTTTTAAGTAACAAGTTAGGGTTTGTGGAGCAATTTTTTTTTCCAGAGGATATGTTGGGAACGGGATTGCAGCTGGGACGCAGTGAAGATCGGTTCTACAGTCCGGCCAAAGCTCGCTGCGCCGCCGACCAACTCCGGCGGGCTCAGAGCGTCGCGTCTTCGAGCCACCAGCAGCGGCAACAGCAATCCTCTTCCTCCGCCGCTAAGCTAGTCTCTGACCTCGCCGGCTCGCTGGAATCGGCGGCGCCGATGAGCAATCTCCAGCGGTTCTTGCATTCCGTCACGCCGTCCGTACCGGCTCAGCTACTACCTAAGGTCTCATAGATTTAGCTATACATTGCTCGAGTCGTTGATTTTTCATTTATTCAATAAATATTTATTTATTTATTTAGATTTTTGTGGTGATCTTATCAGACGACGATGAAGTCTAGGAGACCTTCGGATTCGGAATTGTGCAGGCTGTACTTTGTTCTTGGTAAATATTATTTACTATCGAACGGCGATTTGTAAATATTATTTACTATCAAGGTTATGATTTGGACAAATTGGAACGAGCCGACGAGTATGTGTAACATTACTGCAGTTATTTTTCATTTTGCACGTTTTACTATGAAAGATGAAGAAAAGAGATCACACTATAAACGACATTGACTTTCTCGCTTCAAGATGTTGGTTTTTTCAAATGGTAAATATTATTTACTATCGAACGGCGATTTGTAAATATTATTTACTATCGAACGGCGATTTGTAAATATTATTTACCGATATGTAAATAATATTTACTTATCATTTTTATGAATAATCTAACCCAAAATCGTTCGGAGATGACGTCTAGGGTTCAGTTAATAATATTTACTTACAATTTAATGGTTAATCTAACACAAAATTGAGCGGGGATGAGGTCTAGGGTTTCAGTTTGGGTGTTTTATGAGATCGCAAAGAATTGTTAATAATATTAATTAACCAATTTACTTCGTCGGCGCCGGAAGTGGAGAGATTGAAGGATTTGAAATTACCAGAGACTGAAGGTTGAGATACTCACCATTTTTTCTTCGTCGGCTTCGGAAGTGGAGATATCGTCGGTTTCGTGTTCGCGAATGAGGGTAAAAGAAATTCGTTTGGCGGAGGTTTGTTTCGAATGAGGGAATTGTGTTTTGCGCTCTATTATTTGAACTAAGGGTAATATAGGAATATTAAATTGTTTGGTAGTGGATTGGGCTACTTACTTAAATTTTGTGATAGTTTGGCTATAATTTTAATAGAGGGGGTCAATTTGGGCTAGATACCTAGCCGCCCCTTTAATTAATCAGTCAAGAAAAAAATAGAAAACTGATTGAACCATATTTACCTTTTCCCAAACTTGTGAATGGTAATCATTAAGCCACGTGGTCTCCTCCGCAGACAGCAAAGATAAATCAATCATTTTTGCCTGGTGAATCAATCAAATGACGGTCCATAAGAAGAAAAATAAAATGAAGAATCAGAAAAACTAGTCCAAACGGAATCAAATAAAAAGCTCTGCGCACAGGTAAAAGTTCAGTTGCTAAGTTACTATAACGAAAAAAAAAAAAAAAAAAAAAATTGGACCTCTCAAACTAGCTTATCAAGATGCAGTTACGGAAAACAAAGCGCACACACACTACTAAATGACAGTAATGGCCAATTCATACCTGAATTGGGAAAAATGTGAGCTTTTCGAAACCCAGATAGTCTATTCCTCCAAATCGAGTAGGAGTGTTTGCCTCTTTAACAGAAAGAAGATTCTGAGGGCAGATAAAAGAGAGTAGATCACTCACTCGGACAGGTAGTATTACTTCTAAAATCAAACAAACTTTGAGCAAAGCGAAAAAAATATGAGCAAGTTTGGTATACAGAGACATTTCCCAGATGCCGGGGTGGATAAATACCTCAATACGAATGCCAAAAGAGTGATCTTCATAGTATCCAGGCTCATTGCTCACAATCATGCCTTTCTGCAATGGGGTCATATTTCCATATCGAAAGCTGATGCTTTGAGGGCCTTCGTGAACATTTAACGCAGCTCCCACGCCATGCCCAGTTCCTGACAATTACTGAACATTAAAATCGAAAACCGTAGCAGTGACGCCAAAAAAAATAGAAAATGAGTTCTGAAATACCATGTCGGTAATCGAGCCCTATCTTCCAGAGAGACGATCGAGCAAATGCATCCAAGACAAAACCTGGGGTATTTTCAGGGAACACAGCCTGGTCAAGCGCTATATGACCCTGAAATTAAAATTACCTTAATTAAAATTTGAAGATCATGCATCTTTTTATCGAGTTTAAAGTAGACACCACACTACCTGCAAAACACGTGTATAGCATTCCTTCTCCCACGCTTTAGGTTCACTAAAATGCGCAGTCCTAGTTATGTCTGTTGTACCATCAACATATTGAGCTCCACTATCTAATAGGAATACTTTGTTTTTGTCCACAACACTACAGCTCTCTGGTTCTGCTCTGTAGTGTATGATCGCACCATTTGCACCAGACCCTGAAGATAATCCAAATAGTGACAAGGTCGTAGCGCATGAGAAACACTGAAATAGCTCATGTTTTTCTTTATAAAATTTAAATTACAAGAAAACTAGCAGTCTATAACAGAGGATCAAATAACCACTCAATTTCTTTCTTTAGAGACCCATAATGCAACACCGACTTCAATTCTATCATACAAACTACAACTAATCCAAGCTCAATTAATTCAAGATTCTTGATTCCTTTCCAGCCACACGAAACGTAACACTCGTATCACAGCTGACCATCAAATAACTATTCTTCTACAGAAACTACTGTTTGCCAAAATCTTAGCTTGACCTTGAGATCATCAATTGTGTATATAGGGTATGAGAGAAATGTAACAATATAAAAAAGGAAAAAAAAAAACGAATTTACCATTCAATTCCAAAACAAAATGTATCGGCACAAAAATGATACGAGGCATACCACTAATCGTATCAAAGCTTGTATCGATAAAACCACTCTGCCTCGAACGAAACTCAAGAAGCTTCTCTGCAGCTTCTACCTCGGTTATTTTCACACCATTCTGGATTTCATCTTCCAACCAAGCCCAAAACTGTGCTAGAGCCGCTGCATCCCTGGAATCAGATATCAAAGTCTCATATTCTCTAGACTTCTAAGATATACTCCATTTCCGGATTAAGCAAATTGCTTTCACATTTTTTTCCCCATACATGAATCCAAAAGAACAAAAGCTTCATTGGAATAACCATCTTATACCTCAGATGACAATTACGCATTCCCTCTAACTCGGCGGTATTTTTAATTGCCTTTGCCAATGAGATAGGGGACACTTTGTAAATTCCAGCTGGAGCGCTCGACCAACCATTGAGGCTGTCATTGTTTTGAGACTTGTTTTTGTCTTCAATGAATTTGTACTGTGTTTCACAGGCAGCAGTGTAGGATTTGACAATAGCAGCATTAACAGAAGATCTATCGAGCCAAAGCCGAACCCCTTGTGCTGCCAAACTGAAAGTGAATAAGAGTCTAAGACACATGATGAGATTATTTACCCTATGCAAAGAGCCGGTTTATGAATGTCTGATTTCTGTATTCGGCTACTTGAGCTCTCATAAATCCTATTTATTTCCTGTCATTTTTTTAATATGAATAAATAAATCCTATTTATCACATTCTGTGCTGATGTTTCGTTATGCTTTACGGTGAAATGAGTTGACTATTGCTAAGACTGTTAAAGTTAAAAATCTGAAATGAAATTACCCAAGTAAAGCCAGTGATTTTGTGTGAATTTGGAACTACATAGATATAACAATTTACAAGGAGATAGGCAAATAACTAAACTTACTGAATGAAATTTTGTGGACGGGAATATAATATTTCCAAAAGTAGAGGCATTCGTAACGCTTTTAAATAGACAAATATACATCTCAAGATTACCTTTCTACTGCTGACAGAATGGAATCGTACGGCTTTAACTCAATTCCGGCACTCTTCAAGTGTTCCATCACATCCATAGGGACTTTAGAACTATCCATAAATAGCGTTGCTTTATCAAGCTCCACAATCAAATACGCATACATAACAGGAGAATGAGGGACATCACTTCCTCTCTGGAATAATAAAAATATGATGACCCATTATGAGTAAACACAATAAAATACGAGAGCACTGATATTATTCAAGAACTTAAGCTATGTCATAAGAGGGAAATAAATACCAAGTTCAACAACCAAGCAATCTCATCAAGCATTGATATAACAATCGCAGATGAGCCGGCCTCTGCGAGTTCCGATCTCAGAGTTACAAGTTTTGATGCAACGTCTAATCCAGCATATTTCAAGTCGTGCACTCGAATCGGGCTGTTTGGAGGCTCCGGTCTCGAGTCTTTCCATATCTCATCAACCAGGTTTATATCGTACAAGAAAACCAACTCCTGATTCTTCTTAGCGATGGCCTCCCTGAGTTCCTCTGCAGCATCGGCGGAGAAGAGAAACTGCTCCCTTCACAACATTAAATACACATTGCATCACCGGAAAAAGAAAATGACAAAAATATATGAGGATGTCTTTTTGTAGCTAATTATGTTCAATGGAGTGAAAAAAAGAAAAGAAAAAAGAACAATGTGTTCTGACACGGATTACGAGCAAGGTATTACTCACGGGGTCAATACCAACTCTCCCTCCGGAAGGCAAAACATCATTAAGCCACTCGATCGTACTAGGAACTCCGAGATTACCAGCGCGCATCAGAACCCAACTTGAACTCAGCTGCTTCTCGGCCTGATTACAATACATAGAAACGAAACTCAATAATCTCTATATGCCAAACACTACAAAATAAAAAGGGTCCATTGGCTTATCTAGCCACATGAAATGTTATAATTTTGAAATAGCCAACGTTTCGTTAATTTTTTGTAAATAGCCACATAAATCTATTTACGCTATAAAAATAACAAAAAATGCAGAGTAAATTTCTAGTAAATATGGTTATTTACGAAATATTTCCAACAGTTTTTGGCTATTTACAAAAAATTTACAAAACGTTGGCTAAAACACAAACACTTATGTTTATGTGGCTTGTATCGCTAAATTTTTGAAATAAAAACTACACGAAAGAAAATGTCACAAAATTATTTTCTTTTGATTAAGGTTTAGTCCCTAGGTAAGTCCCCCGCCTGACGCCAAAATGCTTGGGGAACCGGAAACACTATCAATTGCTAGGTGGGACCTTCAAGGAGGCTTGAAGCCATGTCTTGGAGGTAATCCAATGACCCGACGAGACGACTAGATGAACACCCCATTGGCAAATGCCGTTGCATTCTTGATAACATAAAGCTCTTCATAATGAGCCAGGGAAAAAAGGGAAGGAAAACAATAGACATATTACGATGACAATGAAACTGAAATCTCTCAAGATAGAGAAATGGCAAACCTGAAGAAAATAGCGTCCGTCGGTCCAGAGAGCGGCTTTATCCTTTGTCACAACAGCAGTTCCGGCGCTTCCAGTGAAGCCAGATATATAGGCTCTCCTCATGTAGCATTCAGCTATAAACTCACTCTGGAATACCAAAATGTACATTATTGTTGGAATAGAAGAGGTCCAATAGGTTTTCCTCTGGGCCAAGCCCATTTCGCAAGCCCACACAACAACAACACACATAAAAGGAGACAACCCTAGACAGAGGATTCAATTCAGCAGAAAATACAGATCTACACTCTCTCTCTACGCGGCTCTCTCTCTCTCACCAAATACCTTGCAGCCTCTCGCTGTTCTTCTTGGTTTTGATATACACTCGGTTCTTGGCTCTCATTACTGTAACCCGGTGTGTTCTGTTCGAGTGTGGTCGCTGTGATCTAGTGGAGAAATCTCCAACTCGGGACTCTTGATTGAGTCAAGAAAAGAACTAGGGTTTCGGATCGGTTTGGGGGTTTTTCGCGTGTATTGTTTCAGCGGTACTTTGTTGGTTGTAATCGGTGGTTGTGTGCTTGTAAAGACTTCTGTGATTAGTGAATCGAGCTTATCCTCTGAGCTCAACGTGGAGTAGGCATTTGGACGCCGAACCACGATAATCCTTGGTGTTCTCTTTACTTTTATGCACATTTATGTTCATTGGTTCAATCATCTGCATAGGTTGTTAGTTTGGTTAATTTCAGTCTTTATTTGGTTCTTTATTAAAATCTTGAACCGGAAATAATTAGGGCTGTTAATTGTGTGTGAGCGTTGCTGTGTTGTTCCTGTTTTGCCATCCAAAAATACTTCAGTCACGCTGTTAAAATCCCAACAGTGGTATCAGAGCTTCGTTTTGCGATCTCAGTGACTCGGTATCTTTGGATCTGGTAGACTAGGGTTTCTGTTCTTTGTTGTCTTGTTCGAACAATCACGGATCGGTTTGAGTTTCTGGTCCGTGATTCGGTTCGAGGTGGAGGAAACCCTAGATTGAGAGTTCTTGTGTTCTTGTTGTTGTTTAGAGATACCAGTCGAGTTTCTGGTTATCTCATCTGTACAGCCCAACATTATCTTTCACAAATATCTCTGTTAGTTTCTTTATTTTGAAAGAATTTGATACTGTTGTGCTGTGTTTACTCTTCTTGCGTACAGGTTTGAGAAACTGAAAGGATATTCAAAGTCTTTTGGATCTGGACTGAGACGGACTGCATTTCGAGTTTATTGTGGTCCTTCGGTGATCTAATTTGTAGCTGTTGAATATCTGTTTGTTTTTCCTTTTTATTTGTTTCTCTGTGTACGAAGTAATATCTTTCGGTGTGTGAGAGTCCAGTCGAGTTTTCTGGGTCTCTCAAATCAACAGCCCAACATTTTTTGTTTTCAGAATTGTTTTTCAATAATTTTTCTGAAGAATTTTGATACTGTTGTTGTTGTGTTGTGTTCTGTTGGCAGGTGATACGTGAGAAGGAAACTGAAATTCTGTGAGACTGTGAATAACTTCAAGAACGGAGGACATTTCATAACAAAGGGGGTTTATTGTTGTGATATATAAATCCCGGGGTTATTCTGTGTTGTGCCTCTGTTTAAAGCTTTCTTGGTTGTTATTAGTGTTTGTCTCTGGTTGTACATCTTTAATTGTTGTACTGTTTCAGTTGCTATTTTTCTCTGTTAATCTGCGTATCAGTTCTGTTCGTGTGTCGTTTTGTTACTCAGTTTGTTTTTCCTGAGTGTTGTCTTTTAAAGCTTTGTTGTTGAATCTTGATATTAATAATATAAGTGATCTGTTTCTCTTACTGTCAATATTTACCGATCTGTTTAAATCTTTTGTTTAGTGCCTGTTACTTTTCTGAAGTTTTTATAGATCTGTTTTGACTGCTGTTTGATCTTTATATTGGTCAATAATATTCAAGATCACTTTCTCGGTTGTGTTACAAGTCTGAAACCACAAGTTTGTCCATAGCTTGTTGTGTTTCAGTTTGTAATCTTGTTTATAATCTTTGTGCAAGTTACTTCTTTTATAAGTTTCTTGTACTCTAAGATTTTTCACTTCTTTTCATCTTTTCTTTTGTCAAGGTACAATGTCTTCGACACGTCTTGATGTGGCAGTGTTCGATGGCAAGAGCGACTTTGATATATGGAAGAAGAAGATGAAAGTTCTCCTTTCTCACTACAAAGCGCATTGGGCTCTAGAGAAAGAAGAGGAGAAGTGGCCGGAAGCATTAAAGGCAAAGAAATTGGAGGTCGATGAACAAGCGTACAACTTGCTGTTCATGAACCTCTCCGACACGGTTATCAGAAAGGTCGATGGTGCTGATACGGCACTCAAGTTGTGGGTAAAACTCGAGTCGATATATTCTAACAAATCTGCCCCTAGTCTTGCTTTTCTGAAAGGTTCTTTGTTCTCTTGGAAAATGGATTCTAAAAAATCCATTGATGAGAACATTGATGAATTTCTGAAAATCACTTTATTATTGAAAGGGACAGATCAAGCTTTAGATGAAACCAGCATGTCTGATTATTTTGAACTCTATTCCTGAATCTTTTCAAGTTGTTAAGGACATATTTCAGTACTCTACCTCTTTGCCTAGTTTTGATCAGATTTGTTCTGCCCTCAAAACTAGGGAACTTGAGCTAAAGAATCAGAATAGGTATAGTTCTGGATCTGGTTTATATGTGAATAATAAGACTGCGAGTAGTACTAACAAATCTTCGAAGAAAAAGAAGATGTTTGATTTTGATACAGGTGAACGAGAACCAAGGAAGTGTTACCATTGTGGTAAGGCAGGACATGTAAAGAAGAATTGCTATGCTTGGAAGAAGTCGAAGGGGAGCGAGACTAACGAGACGAACGTGGCTACCGCGGGTGTAGCGGACATTGAGACTAGTGAGGTCTTGAACGTGAGTCGTATTTCTCGCCACGATCAGTGGATCCTCGACTCGGGCTGCGATTTCCACATGTGTCCGAATAAGGAGTGGTTTGAAGATTTCCAAGAAGTTGTAGAGGATGATGTCTACTTGGGAGATGACCGTCCTTGTGAAGTCCTTGGTGTCGGTTCCGTGAAGTTCGTATTGGAAAGTGGTAAGCGGGTCACTTTGACTCGGGTGAGGTACATTCCTAGTCTTAAGAGGAATTTGATTTCTCTTGGTGTGTTAGATGATCTAGGATGTGTATATGAAGTGTCTAGTGGAAAGATGAATGTGTTTAGGAATGGGAACCTTGTTTTGAGTGGTACTAAGTTTTCGAACTTGTATGTTTTGGATGGTTCTCTTGATTCCGCTTCTAGATACACTTGTCTTGTAGATACTAACCATGCAGCGAAAACAAATCGGCAAGAGAGCCGTGGAGTGCTTTATGCCGTGATCGACAATGGCGTCGAGATTAAGGTGGAGCCACCGAAGGAATTCATGGCTGTCCCGATTGAGGTGGAGCCTCAAGAAATTGCTGAAAATCCGGAGAACGATGTCTTAGAGCTTTCTCAAGACCTCGGCTCAAATCTGATCGTTGACTTGGAGCGTGATGCTTGCGGTGGTCAAACGGACAGAATTGATCTAGGAGTTCCGGCGGACGAGCGAGTGTTCCGAGACGGAGAAATAGAGGCTACAAGTGCTTCGGTAAAACTTCTTTCATCCGCTCTCATCTTTACCGCTCTTCTTCCCGAGCCAAAGGTGGTCGTAGAACCACGTAAGGGTAAGAAGAGATTTTTCCATGACATGTTGGAGGATCTCAGGGTCATGGGTAAACCCAAAAAGGTTATTGGTTTGCAAGGGTCAAGGAGTATCGTTCTAATCATTTTAGCCTATTGTGAATTGTTGAAATTTGTTGATTTCAAGTTTCGTTTCATTTCGAATATGCTTGCTATTGATATGATTAAATTGTTTCAGGTTCCTTGGGAAGCAAACTATGGGAGTGATGAATCCGAAAGAGCGACGGACGTCGAGTTTAACTTCGGTTTAAACTCGTGGCACGTCGAGTAATTATCGGACCGGGATGAGAGCAATGACGAGGATAAGTGAAGTTCACTAAATCAGAGGTCGGAATGGGTCGGTGTTGGACCTAGGTGGAGATTGTTGGAATAGAAGAGGTCCAATAGGTTTTCCTCTGGGCCAAGCCCATTTCGCAAGCCCACACAACAACAACACACATAAAAGGAGACAACCCTAGACAGAGGATTCAATTCAGCAGAAAATACAGATCTACACTCTCTCTCTACGCGGCTCTCTCTCTCTCACCAAATACCTTGCAGCCTCTCGCTGTTCTTCTTGGTTTTGATATACACTCGGTTCTTGGCTCTCATTACTGTAACCCGGTGTGTTCTGTTCGAGTGTGGTCGCTGTGATCTAGTGGAGAAATCTCCAACTCGGGACTCTTGATTGAGTCAAGAAAAGAACTAGGGTTTCGGATCGGTTTGGGGGTTTTTCGCGTGTATTGTTTCAGCGGTACTTTGTTGGTTGTAATCGGTGGTTGTGTGCTTGTAAAGACTTCTGTGATTAGTGAATCGAGCTTATCCTCTGAGCTCAACGTGGAGTAGGCATTTGGACGCCGAACCACGATAATCCTTGGTGTTCTCTTTACTTTTATGCACATTTATGTTCATTGGTTCAATCATCTGCATAGGTTGTTAGTTTGGTTAATTTCAGTCTTTATTTGGTTCTTTATTAAAATCTTGAACCGGAAATAATTAGGGCTGTTAATTGTGTGTGAGCGTTGCTGTGTTGTTCCTGTTTTGCCATCCAAAAATACTTCAGTCACGCTGTTAAAATCCCAACAATTATAAAATTGAAATGAAAACCAAAAATATAAGGTATCTTTTTATTCATTACTTAAGTTAAAACTAGGTATTGACATGTATCGGTCACAACTATTTCTATGATCCATTTGCTCATCCAAGTAAGTTCAAAGAAAATCGAAAAAATGGTCCCAACAAGTTGAAAACTCTCAAAGAAAAAAAAAAAAAAAAGAATCATAATTTGCTCTAAACTCGGCTCTGTGTAGCCGCACTGAATTCAATTAAACGGAAGAGAAATATGTGTGTACATATATATATAGATATAGAAAAGAGCGATGAACCTGATGAGCATCCTGGGAAGGAATGATATAGGCGTCGATAGCAATTCCGGGTTTAGAGAATAGCTGTCTGAGAGCACGAAGCTTATCGTCAGAGTCAGAAGCAGCTTGTTTCTTTCGGAGCTCCGACGAGGTTTTAACAGAGAACGAAGAAGAAGACGAAGTGATTGTGAATTTTCGAGGAAGCGAAAGAGGGTTGGAGTTGTATTTGTTGAAGAAATTAGGGAAGGAGGCAGAGAGTCTAGAGACAAAGGTGAAAGGTCTTGTGCCCTGCCATGGAAGAAGCGATTGCATAGTGATGAGTGCCAGAATTCCTGGAGAGAGAAACCACAACAAAATGTAGAGAGAGAGAGAGAGAGAGATTAGGAGTGTGTGACTGTCGTGAGGGACGAAGAAGAAATGAGTTCAACACTTCTATTGTTGAATTAATAGCTCTCTACTAATTGCGTTTTTTTTTCCTCTAAATTTTTTAAAGGTGTTTTTTTTTTCCGAGCAGGGCACTGTCGATCAGGATTATTACATGATATATTAACAGTGCAAAGCGCAGGTGGCACTATCGGCCAAAATTACATACTTATTAGAATAAATCCTAGAGGGCATGCATTTTTGCATCCCATGGGAGTTTGAACCCATGACCTCTCCGTCAAGGTGAGTGTGAGATTACCGCTAAATCAAACTAGCTACCACTCCTATTTTTTAAAGGGGTTAACGAAGAGTATTCTACTAATCGCGTTGAGTGTACCAATATCATAGTAAACTCACATATTATCGGATGCCATTAATTTTTTTACTTTTTTTTTACAAATATTTTTAATCATATATGTTCATCCAATCCGTTTTTTAATCTTTCAAAAATGTCAGTACTGTTAATGTACTATTTTAATATGGTAAAATGTATAAATTTATGAGTAAATTAAGACACGTCAAATTTATTAATGGCTAAATAACCATTGTTTTAACCAAATAAGTCATTTGATTTATGTGACAACAATATTAGCGTTTCAAAATTACAGTGTTAGCCTTTTCTTTGTTTTACACTTCTAATTAAAAAAAAAAAATTATTTAATTTTTAATAGGATTTCTAAGAAGTAGTTATTAATAGTATTCTTAATAGGATTAACACACGCTTTCATATTTTGAATCTCTCTGTGTAACCTATATTTAAATTTAGTGTTGTTTCATGAAATGAAATGAGAAAAGATTCATAAAACTGTCACATTTACTATTTTAACCTCATATACCCTATAATAAATATTAGGTTAGACCAACTCCACCCGATTACACTATTTTTTACTCTATTTTTCAGTACATGTCACATCAAATACTACATCATCTCCAATCGAATTCTATTTTTTACACTAAATTGAAATATTAATTTTATATTCAACTGTCTCTTATTTATGTGGAATTTGTTATAGCTAGCCAAGTTTGCTATTCTTATTGAGAGACTAGCCAAATTTCATTTTATTAAACAAATAGCTCATATTTTTTGCTCAGATCATAATGCCCTCGCTTCCTTCACGAATCAGTTAATTAATTAACGTACTTGAGTGAATTAGGTTAATTAATTAACTGATTCGTGAAGGATTTGAAATTCACAAAAAAATTACAAAAATAAGAACTTAAGTCAATTGATATTCAAAGCATTCAATTAATTAACCTGATTCCTAATTCAATCATTTAGTAAATTAACTTTACTCACAAAAAATCCAGACTTTAGCTAATATTCAACCAATAAGGTAATTAATTAACCTAACTCAACAGTCAGTTAATTAAATTAACTGATTCATAAATTTACAGTGAATCAACAAAATCGGCGAATCCTCTTCTTCTTCTCCACCACCAGCGAACCCGAGCCACAATTTAAAACAGAAAACCCTAGAAAATCTCTAATCATCGTCGGACACTGTATCGGAGACTCGATCGCTGCGTGAAACGCGAGGCGGTTGAGGCGGAAAATCTACCGGCATCGTCGTTTGAGTCGGTGGAGGCGGCGAGTCGACCGTCACCGTCGTTTGCGGCGGCGGAGGCGACAGAATCTTCTGAGTCGCGTTCGACGTGGCCGGCGCCTCCGATGGAGCCTTCGGAGGCTGCGGAGACGTGTCGTTCGCCGGCGGAGAGATAGTCGGAGAAGTAGACGACATCGTGAGAGAGAGAGAGAGAGAGTGAGTGAAGTTGGGTTGGGTGAGTGGGATTTCAATGGTAATTTAGGTAGCGTACAAAATATGGGCTGCTCCCTTAATTAAATGAAACTTTAGCTATTCTCTTAATATTAGTAGGTTGATTGAGTTAGTTAGCAAAATAGCCCCTTATTTATTTCTATACATTTATATTCATTTAATATCTTTCAATTATACCACTTATTCATTATTTAATAATAAAATATTACTCCATAAAATAATTCAAAATACAAATTAACACAAACTAAACTTAATATTTATTAAACAAAAATACAATACAAAATAAATAACATAAAATAAAATAATAATAAAAAAGTACAATTACAATCCGAATCAGAATATCCCACCCACGAATGGTCGATTAATGCATTTCGAAGCGCGATATGTGCATCTCTGTCTCTTATTTTTCTGTAGCGAGTGAAAAACTCTTGAAATCGTGTATCATCATTCTCCTCTAGTTTAACCCTCAATGGTGGCATTTCTTTGTTAACTTCAATGGGCACACTAAGATCACGCTCATCTTCTATTATCATGTTATACATAATTATGCACATAGTCATTATATCTTTTGAGACATCTTTTCTCCAAAATCTTGATGGTCCCGTCACAATTGCAAACCGTTCTTTGAGAACTCCAAATGCACGTTCTACGTCTTTTCTACATGATTCTTGCCTCATTGCAAACTGTTTTTTTCAACCACGTGGTTCTCAAATAGTTTGAACAATAGTAGACCATTTTGGATATATATTATCAACCAAATAATAACCCATATTATAATCATTTCCCTGTATGACATAATGAGCGGGAGGAGCAATACCTTGAGTGAGATTTGAAAATAGGTGAGAAGACTCTAACACGTTGATGTTATTGTTGCTTCCCGACAAGCCAAAATAAGCGTGTATATCCAAAGATCATAAACAGCCATAACTTCTAGAATAATTGTAAGTTTTCCGCTACGACCCGTATATTGTCTGGCCCACGCAGTAGGACAATTTTTCCATTTCCAATGCAGACAATCCAAACTGCCCAACATTCCTGGAAAGCCACGTTGTTGACCTATATGGAGAAGTCTAGCAACGTCATTAGGAGTTGATGATCTTAAATATTGTTCAGAAAATACCTCCACCATTGCTCGGCAAAACCACTTCAGGCTTTCAATTGTCGTCGACTCTGCTATTTTGCAGTACTCATCTGTGGCATCTGCTGGAAGACCGTAGGCCAACATCCGAAATACATCAGTTATTTTTTAAAGTGGTGACAACCTAAGTCTGCCAGCGCGATCCACCCGTTGTAAAAAATAGTTGTCGTGACTTTTAATGGCATCCACTATTCGTAGGAATAAAGAGCGAGACATTCGATACCTCCGACGGAACATCGTCTCATTGTACAACAAGGTTTCTGAGAAGTAATCGTTGAACAGTCATCGGTTTGCACTCTCTCGATCCCGATTGATGAAAGCATGTCCTGGAATCGAGCCTCCTACGTTGCGCTCGATGATTTGGTCGGCGGCATGTTGATTAAGAATTTGCATGATCGTGAGATTATTTTGGATAATTTGATGATATATAGCATAAGAGCTCATCAATTCGAGCCATTTGAAATATCGTTAACAGAGGAAGAAGATGAATTAAAATTCATTTTGAGAGATGAGTGATGAGAGATTAAGTGTGTTGAGAGAATGTGAATTAAAATTCATTTGAACTTTTTATTTATAAGGTATTGAGTGTTAGAGCCGGTTCGGGAAGCATGAGAGTCTTGATGAGTGATGGTATTGAGTGGTCATATCACGCCAGACCCGGTTCGGAAAGAGTGAGAATCTTGTAAGAGTGATGGCATTGAGTGGTCACATCACGTCAAACCCCGTTCGAGAAGCGTGAGAGCATTGATGAGTGAAGTGGTCACATCACGTCAGACCCAGGTCGGGAAGCATAAGAATCTTGTAAGAGTGATGGCATGGAGTGATCACATCACGTCAAACCCGGATCAGGAAGCGTGAGATTCTTGTAAGAGTGATGGCATTGAGTTGTCACATCACGTCACACCCGGGTCGGGAAACGTGAGATTCTTGATGAGTTTTTTAGTGAGAAAATTTGTTATAAATAGTATCTTCCAGAAGTTGTGTTTTCATCCAAAAAATTTATGAGTAAGATACATTACAAGAAAATTACTAGCCGAGCTTCTGGGTACTCTCATGAAGACCGACTTTTTTGTCATGTTTACATGGAGATTTATCAAGACCTTATCCTTGATATATACCAATCATCTGATAGTTCTTGGAGTAGTGTTGAAGATAACTACAATAATGCAAAAAAAACCAACTTCGGAAATGTGTTCAAATCGATCAATCCAGTCCCGAATCCAATTAATTGAGAAAGCTACAAGGAAAATGCATGCATGCATTCGGAAAATTGAGAATAGACACCCGAGTGGTGCTTCAGCTGAAGATATTGTGAGTATTTTAGTTATTTTTATCTTCTTTCTTAATTTTACGTAATTGTAATTGGTTATATTGACTTGCCGATGGATCAAGCTAAAATGTTTCTTGCAGATGATAAGAAATTCAAGAAAGGTTGGAAGTTTGATCATGTGTGCAACATCATTAAGAATTTTGAAAAATTTCAAGACGGAACCTCAAGTGCCACACGAACATCTCGATGTTCGTATTCTTTTTCGAAGTCCGAACAAAAAACTCATGAGTCTGTTAGACAATCATCTCCTTCTGAGCGACTGATTGGAGGGAACCACCCAATAAGCGCCATCAGCTCGGGGGAACGGAACCGCTCACCTGCCTTGTGGGCCTCCGACATCCCCGATATCTCCTTCACAAAAGGGAGCTCTGCCGCCCCTTCATCCGCCGAGAAGTCTTCCAGATTACCAAAGCGAAAAGGCGCGTCACCGAAGGCATCTGTCAAGACCCACACCCACGACCTACGGTTGGGCGGGTCACTGTCGTCAACCAGCCTCACATTGCCCCGAGCGCAGGCCATGTGGAAGCCCGGCAACCCCGGCGCCGGAAAGACAGTAACCAGATTGCGAAAGTCGTCCACGGTTATGGCACGCTGTGTCTGGCAGTGCCACTCCATGAAACATGTAGCCAACAGGTGATAGAATGTCGGGCTTATTTGGCAGGCATGAACCCCTAGTCGGGTCAGAATCCGCTGAGCGATCGGCGGGAACGGGAGGCGCAGCCCACATATAAGGCTCTCGATCGTCACGGCCGCAAACCCGTTCCTCGGGCGGGAGGGCCCGTCCTCGGGGGCAGGCTTGAGCAGCCCCACCGAGGAAGGGATGTCGTACGTCTCACAGAGCGTGCTAAAGACTCGGATGGTAAGCGTGCTCGCAACATCGACCCCCTTGCAGTCTAAGTCGTCGGGGGCAACAGAATCGCCTACTCCGTACAGGCGAGTCCTCTCCAAAGACTTCGCGTAGGTATAGCCCGAAGACTCCACTGATACAAAGGCCGCCTTGACCGTCTCCAGTACTTTTCCGCTACGCTTCACCCATCGCACGGGAAGCCTCCAGGTCCTCTCCAAGACCTTTCGAGCCCGACCGTAGGGGGTCATCAGAGTAAATCTCGTCCAAGAACGATTCGGACGGTACTATCGCAAGTTCGGCGCCCGAGGCCTCTAAGTCAGACGCCCGGGGAAGCCCTGCGTACTCGGTCACATCGCCTCGCTATTTGAGCGAGGGGGCATCAAAAGACGCCTTGCGGGAGACCAGATTAATTACCAGTCGCGACGAACGCGAGTTTTTAGACCCTTCGTCCTCCCCTTTCGGAGCCACACTTAGTGGGTGGGCCGCTCTCGGGCTCCGCCACCTCGGCTACCGCCGCGACGTTAGTCTCCAACTCCGCGAGCCATTGATCGGCCGCGCGAGAGTCTTCCTCGACATAGATGGCAATCCTGTCGAGTTCCTCAAAGGGACCCTTGGCCGCCCTCCCAAGATCTTGGGACGGGCAGAGAGGGCCAACCTCGGGACTATCAACGTGGGAAAAAAGTTCACTCCCCATTTAATGGGTAAAAATCGGCAGCCCAAAGGAAATTTCAAACTCAAAAAGGAATTTCTCAATTTCCAAAAGGCTGCCACTTTGAGGAAAAAGGGAGAGGGACCCTTCTATTTATAGGAGAGGAAGGAGCAAACCCTGCTCCTTCCTCCCTCCCCACCCCAAACCCTGCTCCTTCCTCCCTCCCCACCCCCTCGCGCGTGCATAATGGGACCGGCCCATGCGCCGGCCACGCGCGCGCCCTGGCCCGCCGGCCTAGTCGGCCCGGTCCGACCAAACTAAAAAAAAATTTGGTCACACATGATCAAGAGAGGCAAAAAGACCTCAATGCCCTCTGAAATTAAAGTTCACGACTCGCGACTCGCAAGCCGTAAACTTGGTGGGCTAATGTTACCGGTCGTTTTCGGCAAATCGGAAATTTAAAAACAATTCAAGCCGGTCGGGCATCGCCGGCCAAATAACCCAACGAGCCCCGGCCTCAGGGCCCGCGCACGCCCTAGCGCACCCGCGCCCCCCGGCCCAATGGGCCCGCACGCGCCCTAGCGCACCTGCGCCCCGGCCTGCGCGCGCACCTGCGCCGCCCTGCCGCCCCGGCCCGCGCGCACACCCGCGCCCCGACCCGCGCACGCCTTAGCGCACCTGCGCCCCGGCCGCCCAAGCCCGTGCGCGCACCTGCGCCCCCGGCCCTCCGGCCCGCGCGCGCACCCGCGGGCGCTTGCGCCCCCGGTCGCTTCGGCCCGCGCGCGCTCCTACGCCTCCGGCCCTCCGGCCCGCGCAGCGTGCTCCCAGGCGTCCAGCCCGAGCGCGCACAGCGCTCCGTCGGTCGAGCGTCCTGCTGCCTCGGCCGAGCGCCCCTGCTGCCTCGGCCGAGCGCCCTTGCTGCCTCGGCCGGGTGCTCCTGCTGCCTCGGTCGAGTGCCATGCTGCCTCGGTTGGGTGCTCCTGCCGCCTCGGTCGGGCGCTCCTACCGCCTCGGCCGAGTGCCCTACTGCCCCGGTCGGGCGCCCATGTCGCCTTGGCCAAGCATCCCCAACCCGGCCAAGCGTCATGCCACGCGCGTCCCGTGCCCGTCCAGGCGTCACGCCCCGCGCGTCCTGCGCCCGTCCAGGCATCTCGCCCCACGTCCGGGCATCCGACGGGCCTCAAGGGGGCCGGCCCAAGGCCTCTTCCAAAACTATAAATACCTCCCCCCCCCTTGGGGGAGGGAAAGGCATTCCAAATCAACCCAACACAACACTTCCTTCTGCTCGAGAACTCTCTCACTCTCCCATCTTCACTCGGACCTCTAGCTTGCGTCCTTTGAAGAGCTCTCCTCTCCGCCCGCCCTCTTGTGACATCCCGAGAGCACGCGCTCCTCATCCCTCGGCTCAGAAACCCAAGGACCCTCCTCCACGAGAGGGAGCGCGCTCATCTTCTGCGACCCGAGCCTCTGCAGTGCACCAACTGCACTCCCGCTTCTTGGCCCTTGATTTAGAACTCCGAGCTACGAGACAAGCGACCCTTCTAAAGTCTTCACTAGAAGCTACGAGCCGGGTCCCTCTCTAAAGCCTTGGATTCTCAACCTCCGAGCCCAAGATAGCCCCTCACATTCACATTGAACTACGTTCTGACCTGATCCTGACAAACGGGTACGTAGGCAGCCAACCTTTGGCACGGTCACACCCTTCAAAACACACCTCAGGGTCTGGAGGGTGCAACTCGGTCCACGAGTTCACATTTTTGGCCCGGGTGCGATCACTTGGTCCGGCCTTGGATCGAATCGCCCGAGGTAATTAATCGTTGTTCATTTTCGTGCGACAACAATTCCGATTCATATTCACAATATTTCACCGGTCTTGGAGGATCCAACGCTAATCTTCTCGAGTATTAGTTTATGTATTGTAATTTTATTTTGTTGTATTTTGTGTTTTATTATTTTAATGTCTTTTTTTTCATTTCGATGTCGTTATAATGTTATTTCGTTTCGGTATTAATATTAATGTCATTTTAATTTTTCCCAAACTTCAAATGTCAATGTTGTATTTGAAAATAAATTTAAAATATAAAATATAAATAATTTAAGGATAAATATGATATAATTTTATAAATCAGTGCAAATGTATAAATTATAAATTTTACAGGGATAATTTTTTTAGTACAGTGAATAGTGTCTCGCCATATTTGGCGAGACACCAAACACAATTAAGAACCCACGCCAAAATGGCGTGGGAAATGCAGATCGGGTGGACTCCACCCTTATGCTATTCAGTGGGAATGCGTTTGGGTGGAGTTGGTCTTACATCAAGTGATTTGCAAGTAAATAATTAAAATTTAATTAGTAAACATAATCTAAAGCTTGATAAAGATTACTCGACAAATGTATAATATTAGTTACAAATTAATTGGCAAAACTGGAATACAGAGTACTTGGCAAACCCCCATAATAGTAAGTAGAAAACACTTGGAAAACATAATCTAACGATTACATAAACTCATAACATTATTATTATTCTATATGTTTTTTTGCAAAATAGATAAAATACATGCATTGAGTTAGTTTTTTTTTAATTTAAACGAAAATAGATTAGAGTTAGAGTTCCTCACTGCAAACGAGTATGATTTTAAGAAAAAACATATCGATCAAAAGAGCTATACAATTTGTCAAAAAAAGCCAAACAAAATGACACAAGTTATAGCATCACAATAAAATAAAATAAAAGTGTGATATAAAGCAAAATTAGATAAATAATAAAGAGCCAAAAAAATATCGTTGACTACATCAGCTCATATAAAGTTGTCAGTGGCATTGATTTTACACTAATCAAGAATACATTTTCACACATTTGTTTGATGCTTATAGTTTTCTTTACCGTCATTTTTGAAAGTTCCTGTGAGGCTGTGATGAATTTTCTTCTGTATGATGCAGGGAATGCATAAGAGTTGATCGAGTTTATGAACCTGATTAATAGTATACTAATGTTTCAATCTAGACAAAGCTGTCAAATATCAAAATTGTTCTTTAAAATTAAGTTAAGAGGGTTTTTTTCGACCATCAAAAGATCATTTAGCATCTTTCATGGTGTCTTTTCTACTGCAGCGATCCTCAAGCAGACAGTGAAATGGGAAGAGCATGTAACTGTTGAACAATGTTCAAAGAGGGTTGGTTTTTCTATTTGTCATCACAATAACGATTGACAAAACAATTGCATCTATAATTTACACAGCAAGACAAAAGGAAACTCAGAGATAAAAAAGTGTACTCTTGAAACACAGAATATCAAATTTAGTTCTTCCTCAAAAATTTCAATTTGAAGCCTTTCGTCACCATCATGATCTTTTTCACAAATTCTTTGTCTGCCAAAACCTTAAATCTTATGCAATATAATCTATAAACATAATGATAAGGAATCCATTAGAGTTGAAAAGGAGATAATTGAATTCCAATTCACTAAGATATATGCTTACAAAGTTGATGGAATTCCAGGCCACTAAAATCGACTTGATCACTAATAAGGATCCATATATCATAGTTGACAGCTGATTCATCCATTTTATATTGTAATAGGTGTCATGTTTTTCTCTTTTATGAATTTCAACCAAGTGAATCAAACTTTCATATCTGGAATAGCCTCATTACGGGTCCCTTGTGTATAACATTAAAAAAAGCTTTTGTAATGTTAACTAACCCTTCATTTGGCCCGAACTCTAGTATCTTCGTGAAGTTATCAACTGCATAATCAATGCATTCAGCAACATGTTTGCGTGGAAATTAAGAAAAAAAAATATACCCAACTCTTCTATATAAAAGAAATACCTAGAGTAAGAGATCAACAAGATATTAGTTCATAAATGAGTAAGAAATCAACAAGAAATAATTGAGACAAATTGCAGTTAGTGAGATAAGAAGTTAAAATAGTGTTGACTGAGCACCACACAAAAATACTTACCTAAATTGTTCTCTAAAAAATACAAAATATAACTTGAATCGTTGAATCTAACCCAGATACGTCATTCAAAATTCAAGTGGGTATCAAGAATATAGGAAATCAGAAGATAACATACTAGAATACTATTTTTCAAAGTAAATTAAATTAATCTAACTAATTAATTAATTTACTTCGGGCTAATGAGCTACTTTTTTTAATAATGGA
Organism: Urtica dioica subsp. dioica; assembly: GCF_054948205.1. Classification (NCBI taxonomy): domain Eukaryota; kingdom Viridiplantae; phylum Streptophyta; class Magnoliopsida; order Rosales; family Urticaceae; genus Urtica; species Urtica dioica. The sequence goes on along the minus strand of NC_142766.1, from coordinate 4,126,517 downwards.
ACTTTGATTTAAAAAAAAAAGAATGTGGGTTATTGGGCTATTGGCCTAATTGACCCATTCTTAATGAGTTTAATTCACTTAAAAAGTAGAAGTAAAATAATGGTCAAATTTCTATTTAAATACTCATTTAAGTCAGTCGATTTTTTTTTTTTTTTTTTTTTGTTCAAAAACACATAAAATAATTTAATCCATTAATTTGAATGATAATGGTCAATTAATGATATGCCAAACAGGCTGAATGACTTGATCTCTGCTATGCCAAATGATCAATAACTCATGATTGATCCTCGTTTCTCGGCCAACATTCTCAAGTTTGATCGGCCTTGATTCTATCGCCACACTTTTTTTTTTACTTGAATGAATTGAGGAGGACTTGACCTCGATCCATCCGAGAGATCGTGCAAGCCAATCGATTTAAATTTAAAATGCTCTTATTGTATAATGAAAAAGTTGTACAACATAGTCATTTGAAACTTATTGATTAGAAAAAATAGCAAAAATTTCAACTTTTCAGCAAAGTAGTCAAATTTACGTTTTCAAAATCTTTTTGACAGCCAAGATTAAAATTTTTGACGATTATTATAAGCGATTTATCACATTCAAAAAAATTAATCTTTGGATCAATTTTTTTAATCAGATTACTGCATTTTTTGGCCATTTCGCTAAATTAAGATAAACTTTGACTATTTTATAAATTCATAAATTAAATTGGCTATTTAACTACGTCACCTTTATATGATTAGCTAAATTTAAAATTGTTTAAACTCTCAGTTTTTTTTTTAATTTTTATTTATTTATTTTACAACGAGATGATTAAAGCATGTCTCATGTGATGTATGCGAAAAGCGAATTAAGAAAATAAAACGAAAAGCTTCTTTTTGGGAAGAAGGAACAGAAAACACTTTTATTCGAGGAAATATCTGTCAAAAAGCTCTGCTTGTCCACTTTACTTGTAACTTTACCAATCGGGGAGTGCGATTTTGAATCCGTTCAAAAATTAAAAACCCAGAACGAAGCATAAGCAAAAACTCTTCACTTAAAAGCTTCAAGCTTTTCTTCCCTCATCAATGGCGATCATCACAGAGGAAGAAGCCGAACACAAAGTACCCAAGGGACAGCCAAAAGGACCCTCAATGTCAAAACCCCAACAAAACCCCACAACTTCTTCAACAGAAACGAAACCCCATAAGTCGTCGTCACCACCTTCAAACCCTTTTGCTTTCTGGTTCTACTTCACAGCCATAGTTTCGCTCGTATCTCTGCTCTTCGTCTCCTTCAACTCTCTCGCGCCACGAGACCCCAAGTCCTGGTTCCTCGGCTTGCCCTCGGATCTTCGCCAGCACTACTCCAAGGGTCGGACCATAAAGGTACAAACCCATCGACACCAATCCCCATTTGAAGTCTTTGCTTTCGAACAAGGTCGGTCTGAGTCCGAGACTGTTCTCATCGTTCACGGCTTGGGTCTTAGTTCCTACTCTTTTAGGAGAATAGTCCGGTCTCTGAGCGATAAAGGTGTCCGTACGGTGGCGATTGATTTACCCGGACACGGGTTTTCCGACAAATCGGCGATGGAAGAAGCTGGAGGGAGGTCAGAGGGGGTTTTAGGGAGGTTGAGAGACGTTTACGATGAGATTCAAGAGAAGGGTTTGTTCTCAGCTTTTGATCGCATTATCGAAACCGGGCAAATGCCTTACGAGGAGATCGAAGCTCGGATTTCCGAGAGGAAGGTCTCGAAGACGATCGAATTCGGGCCTGAAGAGATCGGGAAGGTCTTGGGGCAAGTGATCGAGGCCATGGATTTATCTGCGGTCCATTTGGTTCTCCATGATTCGGCTCTGGGAATGACAGCGAACTGGGTTTCGCAGAATTCGAAGGCCTTGAGGAGCGTGACACTCCTCGACACCGCTCGAGGGTCGTTTCCGGTTTTACCCTTGTGGGCATTGGCAACGCCCGTGGTGAGAGAGCTCGTGCTGGGGTCTTCGACCGTGCACGCTTGGCTGCTTAACAAGTGCTGCTCTAGAGAGATGGGCTCGGCGGAGTCTCGGGCTCACAGGGCTCTTCTGACGAGCCGCGGTGCGAGAAGCTCGATTGTGGGGATAGGACGGAATTTGAATCACAGCTTCGACGTTTTGAAATGGGGCGGTTCGCAGGAGTTGAAGGGTGTGCCGATTCAAGTGGTTTGGTCGAAGAGTTGGTCGCAGGAATGGACCGCAGAAGGAGAGAGCGTATCGGGATCGCTTCCGCAAGCAAGTTTTGCCTTGCATTCTGGTGGGCGTTGGCCTCAGGTGAGAACACCTCCTTCTTATCACATTTCTACTTATCTCCAAGTTTATCTTCTTCTTCTTCTTCTTTTTTTTTGTGAATAGTAACAAATTAATAAAATTGGGTGATTTGTTGAATCACATAAGCCACATTGTCAAAAGTGTTCCGAGATGGCTCAGAGAGCTTGATGAGCTACGTGATTTAAAGAAGCACAAAAGAATAGCCAAGGATAGTTGCTTGTACTACTGTAATTAATTTTCATCTGAATGAGCTGATTCTATTGGTGATCGCTTCTATTCTATCTATTTATATTGTATCCTCTTTTTGGTAAACCATTGGAATAGTTCAATGTTAGGCTCTGCCAAATCTAACGACCCGCTGACTATTTTGCTATCACATCAATTAAAAAAAAAAAATCAACGATAGCTTCTTGAGTTCCATTTGAGTAAAAAAAGAAAAGGAAAAAGATTAACCTGTTTATTTCTCCTATTATGTAGGAAAACTCTGCTGACGAAATAGCTCAAAGCATATTCGAGTTTGTTTCTTCATTGCCTGCAACGATCAGAAAAACTGAGGAAGAGCCGATCCCAGATCACATCCAGAGAATGCTTGATGAGGCCCAAAACGACCCTCATCATCATGACCATGATGGCCATGGGGCTGGCTTCATGGACACGTATGGCCTTGGTCATGGCCACGGATGGTGAAACATTTTTTATTTTATTTTATTATTCATTTTCATGGATGTTCGTTAGTGTTGGTCTATGAAATGCCTTTTAACTTGAGTAAAGCTTGTTGTGACACAGATTCTTATCATGAATTTTTGTAATTTAAATTTGTACTTGCTTCGCTAAGAAGCCTAGTTTATGAGCAAAATGAGTGATGCTGTTTTTCTGGTTATCTTCCTTCGTTTACCTGTTCACAACTAATATAAGTTTGGTTGTAGAGTAGTCTTTCTTGTAGCACTCATCATTAATTATCATTATTTGGTGACTGTTGTAGTTGTACATAGGCAACTAATTATTTGCGTATTGATGTAAATCCCCCTCAGCTAATTGTTTGCTTATTGATTTCCCCTTAAGAGAAATAGCACAAATTAACTCACTCTAAACATGAGAATTTCAATCTAGCCCAACATTTAGAAAAGAGGGATGCTATTAAGCACGAACAATTGTGGTGAGCCTAAAGTAACGACTCACTCATTATTGTACACTTGTTATCTTTTTTACATGTCATCATCTTAGAGTTATTATTTATGTTTAAAAAATTATATTTCTCTCTCTTCATTTATTATCTTACATTTTATACTATTTATCGCCATTTTTGAACTCCTTAAAAAAAACACCATTTTTTAAACAAACAAACAGAACATAAAACCTCCAAGTAAAAAGAAAAATATAAAACCACCACTACTAGACTAAATACAAATAGTTTACACCAGACTCCATAGCCAGAATAACAAGTTAACATTTCCATAAAAAAAAGTTTGAATTTCTCAAATATCACAAATAATAATTATTCAAAAAATTTATAAAAACACCAATAATTACAAATAAAAAATAAATATGAACATCATTGGAAATAGTATCATCCATTCGTGGCTCTCTGGAATCTATATGAGTATATGGAACTATGGAACCAACTAGATAGTTTTGTTTGAGTTAGAGTATTTTTTTAAGGGTAAATTAGCAAAATAGCCAAATCAAACGTTATGATTTGCTATATAGCCAATGTTTTGTAAATACTAAGTAAATAGCCACTCGGATGACGTGGCCCAATAATATGTTTTTTCATATCCGAAATTGTCCTTGTTGCGTTTGAATTTTGAATTTTATTTCAAATTTCGGATTTTATAACTTCCCGAAATTTTTTGAAATTTATTTCCTGATTAAGTGTGAACATGATTTAGTCTATTAATGATTCCCTTTATGTAGGAACTAATTTGGATGTGGCAGTTGCAATTTATTTGTTTCCTATTATATATTATTTTCTTATATTTACTGCTTAATTTATCGTTTATCTTGTCTTGTTTAATATTTAAAAAAAAAAAATTCCAACGCACATGAATGAATCAGGTCTATATGCTTTTTTTTTGTTTTTTTTTTAATTTTAGGCTATTTTCGCACAGGTTTTCATAAAATTAATATTGTATTTACGTATATTTACTATCATTGTTATGCTGCAGTTGAGCTTTTTGAACGTCAATGGCTGGAAAACCATAATCCATTGTCAGGTGGTGTAAATACAGAATGTAATCAACATGATTTACAAACTGTTTTCGGTAGACGGCGTTATTGTGAGCGTCTTATTTCTTACGGCAGTTATTTTTGTTCTCGCTGTGGTGGTTGAGTCATATTAACCCTGTTTGCAGTAAATACACGTTAATATTCTAATTTCACTAGATATAACAAATTCATAACTTGACATATTCAGCAGCAAATACATGGAAATATCTTCGTCACAACTTTTTAATGTATTTCGGCAACTTTGAAAGATTGACATATTCTGCAGTAAATATGTGTAAAATAAAGATTTGGTAAAAAAAACTTAGAGTGTCCGATATTTACTCACATTTACTGCAAAATATGTCGACTCCTATTTTCTTCTAATATCCAAACACCCAAAATCTTCAAACGCATTCACAATGGTATTACCCATACACTAACACACTGAAACATGATTTCATTTCACTACGCATCAAGATCTAGATATAACACATCAAGATTTATACATCAAACCCAATCCAACAACATTAAAACATTCAAAAGGATCACAATAGTCGGATCCCCCAAATTTCATTGTGATGAATAGGGTTTTGTGTAAATTTTAGGATTAATGAACAATAATCCAGGGATTCATTACATATAGGGAGAGGAATAAGCAATACCATCTATTTTCGTAATCGATTCCAAAAAAAACATTTTTTTCCATATTTTAATATGTAAATCGAGGTTGAACATTAGTAAATAAGAGTTCCAATCGAAAAAAAATCACACATGCATACCTGTTACAGTCGGAGAGAGGAGCTTGTTTTGAAAAATAGTTGCGGTAGTCGGAGAAGATGGATGCAGTTCGTCGGAGAAAGTGAAGCGAGTTGGAAATTTTTTTTGGGAGAATTTTTGTTTTTTTTTTGTTTTTCTTAATTGCCGTGTGATAAGATGTTGTGAGTTGATCGGTTTTAAATTTGCATTTATTACTCCCCTCAAATCTCGGAATTACGTTTTTTTTTAAAGTCAACTGCTGTGACTTATGGGCGGGAATCATTTGGGCGTTTTTGTAAATTTAGGAGTGTATTAAATGATATCTGGCTATTTACTTAGTATTTACAAAACCTTGGCTATTTAGCAATTTTAAAGGTTTGAGTTGGCTATTTTGCTAAATAATTGTTTTTTTAAAGTAAATATAAATTTAAAAATCGGAATATTTTTTGGCGAGCTGCCTTTCGGTGTCGGAGGAATCAAGATTTGCTCGTCGGAATGGCTGGTCGGTTGGGAGTTCTCACAGCGTTGATCGAGTCCGATAGTTTATCTCATTCATTGTCTAAATGGCGGTTATTTCGTGCCCTCTGTGGCTTTCTTCATGTATTGAGTGTGATTCCATTATTATAGTTTTATGAAGATAATTGATTTTTCCCTAAAAAAATGGATAAACTGAGATGTTATAAAAGAGAGAGAGAGAGAGAGAGAGAGAGAGAGAGAGAGAGAGAGAGAGAGAGAGAGAGAGAATGAATGAACAGAGGAAGGAACGAGAAAAAGTGTGAACATTACTGAAATTATGTCTTTTAGAATTCTCAAGTTTCAACTAACAAAAAAAAAATTCTAAATCTAAATAATAATTAATGTCCATGTCAGCAGGACACGTCAAGTCGTAAGAATAACCCGATTAAAAATTCGGGATGGTTAGCATTTTTGTTTAGAAAACATCAAATGATTAGCCAAATGGATTATGAGGCATATATAATATCTATTTTTTTTTTGCCATTTCCTGATTTGTGAAATCAGGTTAAAAGATTATTATTATTATTTTTTATAATAAATATTATTATTTTGACACTTAATTTTTAGGAAGCAGTTATTGAGTGTATTCATCTCTATCTTTATCGCACAATCTCTTTGTCTCTCTTAAAGCACCATAAAAAAATTTAAATTTAAAAAACGCATTCTCTTTCTCTCTCTCTCTCATCTTTCTTTTTTTTTTTTTTTCAAGAACCCTCAAATGGTTCATATTCGTTGCCATCATCCCACTATAGTTGCCTCTATTATCATCATCATCATGCAAACCTTTTTTTTTTTTTTTTTTTTTTTTTGATTTTTTACTTCCTACACTTGTAATCGGTACATTAGTTTTGTTATTTTTTTTTTCTTTGAATCAATTTTTTTTAATCTAGCAAATTTATTCTATTTAACTTTTCTTATTCGTTTATTTTTTTTTAACAATGGCGGGGAGCGAGATGACTGCTGAGGGACTTGCATGACAATCTGAGCACATCTGAGAGGAGCACCGCACCGATAATAATCAATTCAGTTAATAATCAATCATTTTTGTAAATAATTTTTTTGGATTAATAATCGTCAATTTTTATTAATATGCAGCCATTTGCATTTACATCTTTGCTTTTATGGTCATAACTGTAATTGTCGCTAATAGTCTATCGGTATTTTTTTAATCGTTAATAACTGTAAATTTTTGTTAATAATTTAAGGTTTTTTATTTTTATTTTTTTTAAAGTATTAATTGATGGTTACTTCAATTTAGAAATTAGTAACACAATTTTTTTTTCCTTTCTTTTCTTTTTTTTCCTCAAATTATATCACTTACATTTGGGCAAAGGTTTTTTTTAGGGGCATTTGTGTATCAAATAGGCAGTTCATTGATATAATTGACTAGTTTTTAAACTCTTTCAAAATGATGGCTAGAATGAAATTTCAAGTTTCATTTTGGCTATTTTTCTAGAGTGCCCATCTCTTAATCCGATTTTTAGGATATATACATATATAAATATATACACATACATATAACTCTCTCTCTCTCTCTCTCTCCCTATTTTTATTCACAATATCATTTATCTATTTAATTTTACCATTATTTCACTCCTAAAGTCTAATAACCACATTCAAAATCCTTACTTGAACTAAAAAGCGATTTTTTAACGGATATCAAGATTATCGAAGACACATATACATCCTTTGATATGCATTGGAATCCATTGCAGAAAACATTTTTTTTTAATTTCATCATATTTTGTACGAAGTCGTCAAAATCTACGAGAAATCGTCTATACTTGAGAAGGATTTTCTTACGGTAGGTTTATCTCTCACGATATCGCAGGGTTTGCAGCGATAACATGGTGTATCTACTATACCACCATTAACTAAAATATGTCTATGGTTAACCAATTGACGAGCTTGAGGAATAGCGACAGATTTCGACGACTTCTAATGAAATTCAAAGGATTTATGCATTATGCGATAACTTTCTTTTTTACATTCATATAAAGTCTTTGAGGAAAAAAAAAAATTGATTTCTAGTTCACAAATGAATTTCGGATGTGATATTGGACTTTTAGAGGTCAAAGACAAACAACACAAGATATAAAAGATAATTTTCAAGTAAAAATAGAGTTCGTAAACAAATTTTTTTTAGAAGTTAATTATAAGAAATTTTGGTCCAAATTATAAAGTTAGACTTGGATCTATATTTATAACTTATTATCATAATAGTTATAAAATGGTGTAATTTGCAATATTGTCAACGTTTATATTAATGTGTTGCTCATCCTATTTTGATCGTTCCTTCCCCAATCAATAACGACATAAAGACTTCGTGTGTCAAACTTCTACGGCTAGTACATCTCAAGTAATAGATAATTTGAAAGATAATATTGTTTCAAATTTAGTAGAGATGATAAATGAATAGTTAATTTGCACGTCATTCATTTAAATTAATATAATTATATTTCCATGTTATACTTTAGTATTGTATTTGTGATCATGAAGTTTTCTATAATAATTGTCAAATTTTGTTTAACAATTATTAGATATTTTATTTATCAAATATATAAATAATTATAAAAAATGTCACTATTAGTAATTTTATGTAATCATATCACTTTTACCAAGCATTAAATCTTCTTCTGCTTACAATAGAAGCTGTTTTAAAAACAATTTATCAAGCACTATTATTTATCGCAACAACAGTTTTTTCCTACCGCAAAATCTAAAAAGATAATTTTTTTTTTTTTTTTTTTTTTAAGCACAGCAATACCAAACCTCTTTTATATTTCCCATCGACTCGAGTATGTCGTTCGCTCCAATGAAAATCGGTTTTTGCTGCGACGAAGACGAATATGAAGATGAAATTCAGAAACACCTAAACCCAACCGAAAAGTTAGCCCCCTCATCTTCATCGTGCGATTCCCTCCCCGTAATATCTCCGATGAATTCGCACTTCTCTGCCCTGACGTGCCGCGACACGCTCCGCGTCATCCTCCAGAAGCTTCCGATCCCCGACCTGGCTCGCTCCAGCTGCGTCTGCCGACTCTGGAACTCCGTCGCCTCCGACCGGGAAATCCTCGTGAGAGCCTTCATGGAGCCCTGGAAGCTGAGCCTCCTCGTCGGAGATCCTCTCTCCGGGAACTTCTGGAGGGACAACGGCCTCGGTAAGTTCGCGATCTCTCATCGAATCGTCCGTGGCGATAGTGTGCCCAGCCTCGCCGTCAAGTACTCTGTTCAGGTACGAAAGCAGCTGGTCCTGTTTGGTTCCTGAGTAAGTGTGGGAAAATTGATTTGGGTACAACAAATGGAAACTTGGTGGATTAGATTGGATTGGATGGTTATGAGGATTTTAATCTTTTCCGAAACAGTTATCAAGAACTGTACTTTTGAGTGTTAAAAGATGGCCTTTATAACAAATTCTTCGTGTTGATGTTTTCTTTTGTTGTAGATTTTGCTACGTTTTTAGAATTTGTCGTCTTCTAATGGGATTATAGAGATAGGACATATGTTTGTGATGACTCCTACAGCTTGTTCTTTCATTGTGCTGCTTTGGTAACCCTCATCTCTGTGTAATGAGTTATAGCTCATGATTACGGATACCGTTGAACTCTGCATAGCCTGTGTAAATCTTACAATGCAAAGTTCAGTATTGTTTATATGGATTCAAATATTACAGTTTATGACTAACGTTGCGACTTTGGTGCTAACTCTCTCAGGTTGTGGACATTAAGCGATTAAACAACATGATGAGCGAGCACGGGATCTACTCAAGGGACAGGCTTTTGATTCCCATAAGCGATCCGAGGCTTCTAGTTGGAGGCACTTGCTATGTGGAGCTCGACGTCTATGCCAAAAGGGAAGTTGCTGTGTTGTACTTGGACGGTTCTGGTCCTGACCAAAAGACTTTGTCTTCGTACAAATGGAGGACTTCCTTGGAAGCCAAGAAAAGGGTGATTCACTCCCTGAAGAGATCCATGCAGGTCGACGATGGAACAGCTGAGTACTACTTGTCCATCTCCGATGGCAATCCTCGGGCTGCTTTGTCAGAGTTCTCGGAGGATCTGAGGTGGGAAAGGGAGCTTGGTTCGCGTTGAAAAATCGGAACTTGATCCGATATTGAGCTGCTTTCTCTTGAGCAGTCAAGCTGTAAGTTCTCTATACGAAGACGATTACTAAGGCGAGTGAAGTGATTCTTTAGTGATTTGTTAAATATGATTGTGTGGAAGTCGGTAAAGTAAACAGACTTAGCATCTGTTATCAAGTTGCGTCTATATATAAAAATCGGCATTTTGCCAAGTTGTGAAGAAAGATTGATCATATTTTAATGATTTAATATTATCTGCAGTGTGTCCAATATTAGATCCACCTTCGTTTATATCATCTCATCAAATGCACCAGCAGGGTATTTTGACATTGTTGGATACCCTAGTTTTAGAATTTATGGAGATAGTCTTGGGTTACACTGGAGCTCAAACAAGAGGGATGATTAAAGGGTGGATTTGGCTCTGTTTTCTCCTACAAGGGGAAGAAATATGTCGGCATTTGGAATCGTTTTGGCATGTTTTTATACAGAAAATGTGTCATTAGCCACCACTTGATAGTCAGACTGGATGACATCCCTCTTGAGATTTAGATATTTGGCAAGCCACATACCATGAAGGATCGCCAAAGCTTCTATCGCATTGGGAGGTTTAAGAATTCCAACGCTGCCAAAAAGAGCAACATAAATAGCTCACTACTCTCCTTTCCCAGACCGCTACAAATTGAAGTGAGGAAAGTTAAAAAATTGAAGAGAGGAAAGTTAAAAACATCATGTTTCTAATCTCGAGAAATTAGACAAGTCATATCAGTTCCTATTCCTACATAAGAACAGTGATGTAAGATTTCCTTAACTAGGAAAATCTCACACAACGAGAGCATACGTGTCGTCAAATAGTAGATGTGTTTAGAGCATGAATATCGATCTCAACAGGAACTTGTCTATTTTTCGATATTAATTAATTAGGAAATCTAAATGAGTTATGAAAATTTAAAAGGGATTTTGATGGTTTAAAAGTGAAATGAAAATAGAATGCAAAATTAAACAAAAGCAATTAAAATAAGGCTTGACAAATATTATGGAGAGTGAAGGGTGTGATTTCGTTGAGTTCTTCGATTCGGTCAGTTTTAAGAATTCTAGTAATAGATAGTGTTTGGGTAAACCTTGTACAATTCCCTCTTGAATACCCATTTAACTCTCTCGAGTAAAAACTGGTCTAATTGGTTGATGAACTTACACCTCTTAGCTTGAGTCCTATTAAAACAAACAATTGCATTTGCTACGAGAATTCAAACAATTACACAAACCCCTAATATTTCTATAGATCTAGGTAGGCGGGTGAGCGAACGGGTTGAACACACTCGATTACCACCTCTCGGTGTCTAAACGGGTCTAGAGATTCACTACCTAGTTTGTCAAGCCAAACAATGATATTAACCACCCCAATTTCTCTTTATCACCACAAACAAACCACATTTAAGCACAAAGCTAGACCGAATCAAATCACCCAACTACATCACACCTATTCTAAGGGTTTAGCAACTCATGATTATGATTAAGCAAAACAATATTAAGATGAGCACAAGCATAAACACAAAGAGAGACATGATCATTCAATGAACAATAATCAAATCCAATCCAACAAGAAATCCAAAGTCTCAATCAAGATCAACTAAAGTTATCTCTAATCAATTGCACAAGATTCAAACTAAAATAGAAAAGATAAACAAAATGGAGTTCAAGCAAAGTAATGAGAAAGAGGAAATGATAGAATGATAAAACTATGGAGAAGATGGTGGTGAAGAATAGGTTGGAGAAGCTTATCACACTAGCTCTTTCATTCTTCTCCTTTTTCTTCTTCTTCTCAAAAACTTCAATAACTTCTTTTCCAAACCCTCATTTTGCTCTCTCTCTCTCTCTCTCTCTCTCTCTCAAACCAAGTTTAATGAGAAATAATGAAAACTAACCCTAACAAATTGTATTTAGTGCTTCAGTGGGTATTTTCAGAGCATTATGGGCCCTTGGATGTGATCCCAATGCCTTAGCTCGAAAATGAGCTCTTTATAGATGTGATCCCAATGCCTTAGCATTATTTAGTACGCGACACATGAGACCATTAACGCATCGCGTCGTGTGTCTGCATATGTGTCTGTCGCGTGAGCCTCAGAGTAACTTTGTGTCGTGTACGTGACGCGTTCACGGGTGCACGCGTCGCGTCCCTCTTCTTTGCTCGCGACGTGTGGCCTGGTCAATGGGACATGTTGACTTTCGGGTTGACTTTTCTTCAACTTTGACCCTTGACGTTCGAGGGCCGCAACTTGCTTCATTTAGCTCCGATTTGTCACGATTTCGCACTAGAACCTTCTCTTACTCTGCTATACCCGAAAAGAACTAAACACTACAAAATAACATAAAAAATATCAAGAACAAGTCTCGATTCACTTTCGAAAAGCATTGATAAGTGTGAAATGAATTGTACTTATCAAACATTGTCGTACAACTCTGGATAGCATGAAAAATGGGTTCCCATATGTCTGAACAAAAAGATTGTGATCGTTTGGTCATGGGACATTCTCAGGTTTTGCGTTGTTTTCCAAACCTTGTTCACCTTTGCTGGTTTTTTTTTAATATCCTTAATAGTTCCACCACTCTAGTTTGGGACGCATCAGAAAGACCATTGGTTTTCAATCCTTACATATATAGTACATGCCGAGTGAGAGAACGTTTATTTCATCTCTTCTCTACTCATGTCAAACAATATATTTCTTGTACTCTTTCTGCGGTCCTGATTCTCCGTCTAATTTTTGATGTAATAGCTTGTCTAGCCCAAACTATACCTCTCCCAACAAACAAACATGCAACATGTTACAACCCAAGGAGAAACTCCTCGAAAAGTCTTGGGCGAGCTCGAGATAGTGAGGATAGCGAGCATTCTTTGTCGGCCTCTTCCTCACGGCGGGACAAGGCATCTGCAACTCGATTTAGGACGCATGCACATTATTCTACGCCAAAATCAAACCCGAGCAACTTATTGATCCTGTGTTGTTGGGGCAAAGTCGTCAACCGTTGTTCCAAGAGGAACACTACTACAAAAAATGTCTCTAGAAGCGACAAAAGTCGTTTTAAAGGCAAAAAAAGTCGCTTCTAATGACCTTTAGAAGTGACTTTCTAAAGGCCAGTCGCTTATAAAAATTAGAAGCAAATTTTTTAGAAGCGACTTGTTGCCTCTAGGGTCACTTCTAAGTCCAAAATTTGGTGCCAAAAATGGCTCCCGCGAAATAGCAAGAAGCGGCTAGAAGCGACAATTGAAGCGGATTGTCGCTTCTAATGTTTTCCCGCCATTTCGCGGGTAATATTTAGAAGCGACATTAGAAGTGGATTGTCGCTTCCAATATTACTGTTTTTTTATATATTTTTTTAATATTATATTTTTCCTAATTCTAATTAAAATTTGCAGATTTCATTTAATTTATTTTTAAAAACATGAAATCAAAAGTTTTGTTTATACCAAAATACGTAGTAATAAACTAATTAAAAGTTTAAACAAAATAAAAAATGAAATAAAAATAGTCTGAACATAAGAAAATTCCTAAATAACAAATAACTGCGGTCAACGTCGTCCGTCTGATGCGCGTCTTCCACCTGGTCCATATTCGGCTTCATCAGGACGGAGCCACGACTTCCTCTACTTGCTTGAGCCGATGACGATGGAGGATCCTCAGGTGATCATCGTCGTGCCTCTGGGTTGCGCTCGGATGCACGTGGGGAGGTCGATGACGGCGATCCGTAACGTCTCGCAATCTGGCTCAACCTTGACGCTACCTCTGGGTCTAACGCTCCTCTAGATAAGGCGTCATACACACCAACTAGGCCTCTCACTGCTCTCCGTAGTGTAGACATCTCTTCCTCTAGCGCGGGGTCCTCCTGGGCTTCTAGCAGATCCGAACGAGGGATCAATGGACCTATCACCATAGTCTAGTCACATCGTGTGTCGAGAATAATAGCCATCACAGCCTCCTCCATAGTGTCTTGGCTTGGGGTTTCCCCTCGCGCTTGAGCTTGTCGTTGTATATCAGCTACCTGATCTACGATCCGGGTCTGCATACAATAGTTACAAAATTAATTACACTAATTGAAAACTTGAAGCGTTACTGAAAATTAAATCAAAGTTACATAGTAGTGTCTAGTCGTAGGCGTAGTCCATTTCCCATGAGTGGTTTGATGGAGTCTCTCCCACCCAATAAGCGGACTGAGCATCAAACCATTAGCCCGCCTTTGTGAATGTAGATAACAAATTAGTTTACTTGTGAAATAAGTTGAATAGGTTATACTTTAATTAAAACTTACGTTCATCCATCGATAGTGAGAAAATGATACCATCCCTTGCTGACTTTGTGTGGTCTTTTTTGCTTGGTTCGCTTTGTTTTGTTTAGACTTTTTTTTATGCAAAATAATAATATTACAAGTTAGAAAACTGAACAAGTGGAGGTTTGCGCTTGCATTTCTCAGATCTTTTATGCTCAATCTGACATGTCTCTGATAAAAAGACTTTACAAGTTCCTAAGCAAGTCCTAACAACTTAAAGGTTGCATTATATCTATATTTATCATAAATCATGGTTAAAGATGATTTTTTCCCTTAATATATCATTAATTTTTTTTAAAGGCTTATTTTTAAATTCTCATCTCGATATATATTTGGCCGGCCCTACCCTTAGCCACCGCCGAAGCCTCACCTCTCGCCACGTCACAAACTCTCTCCACCACTCCGCCGGCTCCGCCGAGTTCTCTATTCCGAAACCTCCGTGGCGAACAGTCACCAGAGACTAAAGCCCGATGAAAATGAGATCAGGTCAAACGCGTTAAGATTGCTCTCTTTTCTATCGCCGCCGTAGTCAAGCTTGTTGTAGTGGTGGGGAAAATCACAATTCTCGTTGTGGTTACCCCAAAAAAAAACCCAAAGTCCTTGCAATGGCTACCAAGAACATCTTCATCGTCAATAGCCACAACAACACTTAAGAATAGCAAAAGCTCTAAATTTCATGCAAGATTACTTAATATAAAGCATTTCTTCTTCTTACTCGTCCATTGTGAAACAAAAGTAGACGTTGATTTGCGTGACTTTATAAACCTAAAACCTTGATTGTCCTCGTGGTTGTGTCGAACCTGTGATGGTTACACCGATTGGAGAAGGAGCAAAAACAATCGTGTCTTCGTGCGCGTCGTAGAGATCATATCTGGACGGCGTTGAAAGTTCATTGAATCTCGGTGCTAAATTCCGCGTCCTTGTCGTGTCGTCCGGGGCCAACGTTCCAGATCTGAACGTGGTCGGAGCGTGTTCATCTTTGATGCCGAGTGGCGACAGTCAAGTGCAACTCACGGCAGGGCGATTCTTCAGATCTAGGGATACCAAGATGATGACTCAACCCACCGTTCTGGCTTGCGGCGCGGATTTCTTTGGAGCAATGTCTCTCATCGTCGGGGTCGGTGGCGTGAGTCTCGGCATCGGGGCGGGACTGGAAGCCGCTAGCGTAAACCTCAGCGGCGTGGATTGATAGATTTTGAAATAGTTCAATCCGCGAAACTTGACGGAAATAGAGATGAGCAACGGCGGAGCAATATCAGAATTGGTGGTGGTGGTTCGATGATTTTAATATATTTGTTTATATTTATGTTTAATTTTTTTCATTTATTAACTTGATTATTGTTTAATTCTTAGTTTTGTATAATGGAAATCAAAAGGTATTTATGAAAATTCTCTTATTTTGTCTATCACGTGATGAAAATGTGATTAGTTAATTGACTATTTGACTTCAAATTAGACAGAAGGAGTGTAATGACACTTAGCGTGATATTAAAGAGAAAAGATCGAGTTTTTATATTACGAGGACATATTATTTCACAGACGGTTGTTCTTAATTTTATTATAGTACACGTTGTTCATTTGACGCTCCCTTGAATCCTTTATATTAGACTCTGAGTCATCCTTGGAGTTCGTTGGATTTTAAAAATAAAAATTCAAGCAATGAAGTATATGAGCGCATAATACCGCTATTGCTTACTGCTTACAAGATGGGGTACTTTGTTTATGAATAATAAATAGAAATAGTGACCATAAATATAAAATATAAGAGCTACCATAACAGTACACTTACGTACCATATATTATACAATAATAATAGTTGCATAAACAACAAGCTTATACGTACCATAATATAGTGCTACATGGGGTAATCAAATAAACTTAGGTAACACGTATATTATACTTAATAATTACATTTCCTTTCAAAAAATTAAAAAATATAGTTGCATTTGAATTAGCAGCCAATCTGCATTATTCTTTATGTGCAAGTGCAACTTTGTTCGGATTCATCTCCCACCTAATATATTAACTAACTTTTAAGTATTATTAGTACAATTGATCACGTGAGCTCTTTTATATAAAAGAAAATAACTACCATTCTCGCATAGATTCCAAAGTCTTCCAACAACCCCTGACAGTATACACGATTGGCAGCCCCTTTTTAATAGTCGACTATTTAAAATTAACACTATCTATCAATAACACGAATCCAAAAGAGAAATTTCATTAATTGGGCTTAATAAGCCATTAAATATCAAGATTAGACCCTAATGTTTAAAAATATCTGAATATGGACTTTTGGCCCAAAATCGGACACAAATACCATTGATTCAAAAAACCCATGTGTTTTCTCTCATTTTCAAATGATTTTCATCACAAATCTTTTTCATTTTCGAATTGGTTGCGCTAGGATTAGAATTTTCGGTGGTCGAGCTCACCGTTGAGCTCGTGGGGTTCGGGGCAACGCCCCGATTTTTTTTTTTTTTTTAGGAATTTGGGTATGTGTTCAGTTTCGATTTTGAGGGTTTCACCTTGAATTTCATCGTACAGCATCGTACGGTATCGTACAGCATCGTACGATGTCGTACGATGAGATACGACATCGTACAGCATTGTATGTGTTCAGATTCGATTTTGAGGGTTTCACATTGAATCTCATCGTATCGCATCGTACAGCATCGTACGACATCGTACAACATCGTACGACATCGTACATCATCGTACGACATTGTACAGCATTGAATGTGTTCAGGTTCGATTTTGAGGGTTTCACATTGAATCTCATCGTATCGCATCGTACAGCATCGTACGACATCGTACAACATCGTACGACATCGTACATCATCGTACGACATCGTACAGCATTGAATGTGTTCAGGTTCGATTTTGAGGGTTTCACATTGAATCTCATCGTATCGCATCGTACAGCATCGTACGACATCGTACAGAATCGTACGACATCGTACATTATAATGTGTATGAATTTTATCGATTTTGAGGGTTTCACATTGTATCTCATCGTATCGCATCGTACAGCATCGTACGACATCGTACAGAATCGTACGACATCGTACATTATAATGTGTATGAATTTTATCGATTTTGAGGGTTTCACATTGTATCTCATCGTATCGCATCGTACAGCATCGTACGACATCGTACAGAATCGTACGACATCGTACATTATAATGTGTATGAATTTTATCGATTTTGAGGGTTTCACATTGTATCTCATCGTATCGCATCGTACAGCATCGTACGACATCGTACAGAATCGTACGACATCGTACATTATAATGTGTATGAATTTTATCGATTTTGAGGGTTTCACATTGTATCTCATCGTACGATGTCGTACGATGCTGTACGATGTCGTACGATGAGATTCAATGTGAGATTCATTGTATCTCATCGTACGACATCGTACGATGCCGTACGATGCTGTACGATGAAATTCAAGGTGAAACCCTCAAAATCGAAACTGAACACATACCCAAATTCCTAAAAAAAAAAAAAAATCGGGGCATTGCCCCGAACCCCACGAGCTCAACGGTGAGCTCGACCACCGAAAATTCTAATCCTAGCGCAACCAATTCGAAAATGAAAAAGATTTGTGATGAAAATCATTTGAAAATGAGAGAAAACACATGGGTTTTTTGAATCAAGGGTATTTGTGTCCGATTTTGGGTCAAAAGTTCATATTTAGATATTTTTAAACATTAGGGTCTAATCTTGATATTTAATGGTTTATTAAGCCCAGAAAATGAAATTTCTCATCCAAAATATAATAAAGGATAAACAGATAAGCTTAGCCATTTACATCGGTCGTACGACTTGCCAAGTGCCAACCACCGAGCGCAATATAGCTTTGGAATTTTTTAATTCGTTGTTCGTAACTTCTTATTTAATTTAGGACTGTACAGGTTGAGTTATTTGATTTTTTTTTTTTATATATATCTTTAAACCGAGTTCGACTTTTCATTTTTTTTTTTTTTTTTTTTTTTGTGTTATTCTAGAATCAAAATTGAGAGTTGTGGAGTAAATCTAACAATATTTTGTGGGTATGTGTTGAGGAAACTTTAGACAGAGAAAAAAAGAGCGAGAGGGAGAGAGAAGTTGTTATATTTTACTTCTTTAAGGATTGTGTGTTTTTTTTTCTTCTAAGACATGCTGGTATTTATAGAGAGATTTGTACCTTTAGCTGCCAAAAAAATGGTTTCACATCATTAGAGACGTTTGAGGCTCAATTTTTAGAGCTGTTTGGAGTCAGCTCTCAGAGCCAATTGAGGCTCAGAACCGTTTGGGGCTAAAAGCTATTTGGGGTTCCGCCTTCAGAATCATTTTGTGGCTCGACCTTCAGAGCCGTTTGGGGTTTAACCTTCGGAACCGTTTGGGGCTCAGCCTTCATAAGCATTTTATGGCTCAATATTCAGAGCCGTTTGAGGCTTAACCTTTAGAGCTACTTGAAGCGCATCCTTCAGAGTTGTTTGAGTCATTTTCCTTTAATTTTTTATTTGTTGTTTTTTTGGTTAGGAGTTTCGTTATTCACTTGTGAAAAATGACGGCATAACACGTAACGTAAAGTGCAAGAGTACATTGATAAAAGTCATGGAGCATAATATACGGCAGATCAATTAATATCAAACTATATAGACAATAACATTATTCTAATGGTTAATTAAGTTCTTTTCCACATGTTATTAACTATAAGATCACATGGGCTTAGTTTTAATGAATCATTATCTACTACAGAAGAGACGTATTTCCATGCACAAGCCGAGAAACTCACGCAAGTAAGTCCTTTTCAGGCGCCAAATGCGACCTAAAACTTCAACTTAATTATTTTAGAGATTATTTTCTAATTCCGTTCAAGAAAGTTCCTGGAAGTCAAATTCCATGAAAATCTTAATACTTAGTTGCCTGGTCTTGACGAAAGAAGAAATTTCCGAACTTTTACAGTTGGCATTGATTTGAGAAAAGTTATGTTATAAGGCGCTATGATCTTGAACAAAATCAGATACACATCCGGTATCAAATTAATATTTATATGTGGACCTAAAACGCTTCTATGATGTTACCTAACAATTTAGAGGGTAGGGTGTAAAGAGTGACACATTAACAAAATTTTATTTGAACGACATATACGCAAGTACATAACTGTTGTTGTTGTTGTTTTTTTTTTTTTTTTTTTTAAATAGTTAATTTAAACGTTCGAGATTGCTAAATAGACAACGTTTGATAAATTTCCTCTATATATTAGGCCACGTAATTATTTGCGGCTATTTACCTAAGATTTATCAAACGTTTGCTATTTAGCATGTCAAACGTTTAAATTGACTATTTTTTTTTATTATATATATATATATATATATATATATATATATCTTAGGAAAGAGATTTTATGGCATAAAATAATATGGAAATGAGATTTAAAAACATTATCTTGTAATCGTACTTCAAAGTCTCAAAATGGAACCATGATACATATATGTTATGTAATCGCACTTCAAAACATTTTATGGCATTTTTGTTACCCTAATTATCAATTAATACATATGTTATGTAATCGTACTTCAAAGTCTCAAAATGGAACCATGATACATATATATGATATATAATTTGTAAGGGAGGAAACATAGTTATAGTTGTTGTAAATTGAACTGGCCAAAACTCGATCCTAACAATCTTCCGTACTCACAGATAGTAATCAACCAAACACACAAACAATGCAAACCTTAAGAACCCAAAAAAAAAATGCAAAACTTAAGAACCCAAAAACAAGAGAAATTACTCTATCTAGACTACTTTGCAAGTAATTCAATGAAAAAATAGTCAATCCTTCATTTTAATAACTAACCATGCTCACTATTTTAGACAATTTTTCTTTAATTCATTACACTATTCTATCGTTCTTTATAATTCATTTTTTTAATATTAATATGGTAGTTTTTTTTTTCTTTTCATATTTTGTTTTTCCCTTATTTTTTGTTGACCCATATATTTTTCTTTGGTGTTGTTACCGATTTAGATGTTGCCGATATTGGGTGTGTTCGAGATTGCTTATTAAATTAGTTATTTTGTTTCCTCACACAATATTACCCTAACACTTTTGTGGTTCTCAAGACATTGGTTGGCGAGAGCGTAGCTGCGTAAGTGTTGGCGACGCCGATCTCTTCGACGTCGTGTCCGAGTCGTGTGAATATGCCAACTAAGGCGTCCAAGTTCACGCCTTGCCTTCCCTTCACCTTTTGCCGGTCGCACACGATGAGGCCCTCGGTCATGCACTGGGGGTGGTCGAGCGGTCCCGCGGGATGGGGTCCTCTTATTGGTTATTTTGTTTCCTCGTACAATATTACCATCACAGTTTTGTGGCTCACCAAGACTTTATGGTACGTAGTACTACACTAACCTTTACTATTTTAAGCTTTATTATATATTCTTATTATAATTAAAAAGCAATTTTTTTATGGTTATTAGAATTAACACATTTAACGAGTCATGCACGGTGTTAACCAAACAAACAAATCTATACCTATATTTATGTATATATATATATATATATATATATATATATATGTATATACATATTTAAAGCTTACATATGTTAAGGGAGATATATTGAGAGAGAAGCATGGAAGCATACAAAACAACTATTTATATTTCATGGGTCACGTACATATACATAATACATATATATATATATATATATATATATGTACAATATAAATTATTAAATATAAAAATTATTTATATCATTTAACTATAAAATTATGATTTATTTATTTATTACATATATATAATTTTTATTACAAATCACTATGTATAATTATTATTTATAGTAGAAAGAGATGTTTATTTTGGTCTTTTTTTCATAATCATTTGTATTTTACCAAACGATAAATCTACTCTGCTACTAACAAAAACTATTTTAAAAACAGTTTACAAACGTAGATTTTAACGGGTTAAGTTTCATACAAAATTGACGGAGTATTTCAAAAGCTCTTTTTAAGTGTTTGACATGTTCACTTATTTTTTGAATTTTTACTAATAGGTCATCGATGTATGCTTCAATCGTAATTCCAAGTAAGTCTGCAAACATCCAATTAACTAGCCTTTGGCATGTTGCTCCGACATTTTTCAATCCGAAATGCATTACTTTATAACAGTATATTCCCCAGTCTGTTATAAATGTTGTGTGGTCGTGGTCTAGACCATACATAGGGATCTGATTATATCCGGAGTAGGCATCCATAAAGGTTAGAAGCCCGTGACCTGTAGTAACATCGACTAATTGGTCAATCCTCAGCAGGAGGAAGCTATCTTTAGGACCAACTTTGTTTAAGTATGTGAAATCCACACAGGTACGCCATTTTTCGTTTGATTTTTTTTTTTACCAAGACGAGGTTGGCCACCCAACTCGGATACTTTGTTTCACAAATCAATCTATTCAAGATTAACTCATCTACTTCTTCTTTCAAAGCAGTGTATCTCTCATTGTTTAACATTATTATTTTTTGCCTAATGAGCTTTTCTTTGGGATCTATATTTAGCCTACGGCATGCTAGCTCAGGATTTGTCCTTATCATGTTAGCTTGATACCATGCAAAAATATCTAAGTTATTAGATAGAAGATATATGATATCATTTTTGGTACATGATTCAAGGTATTTCTCGACTCTAAGCTTTTTCTCTAGCTGCTCTGGATATGAGACAACTTCTTCCACTTCATTTCCAGGTCCGATTGCTTCTTGTACTAGAGACGCGGGTCGAGATGGATGTCGATCGTCATTACCTTGTGGGTCTGCTTATCTTGAGATAGTCGGCGTAGCAGCTTCTTGCGAGGGCTTGGGTTCCCTGGACTTCTTTGACCCCTTGCTCGGTTGGGAACATCATCTTCAAATATTGAATCGAAGTGATAGATCCAAGATTTTGCAGGGTCGACCTTCCAATTATCGGATTGAAAGCCAATTTTTCCGAGACTACTACCCATCTAGTATTGACAAGTTTTTTTTAATTTTATTTTTTATTTTTTTTCATAATCTCAGATGCTCTCCTATTATAATCGGGACTGAGATCATTCCTTCAAGTTTGATTGAATCTCTGGTGAATCCGTAGAGATTTTTCGGAGACGGGGACAAACATTCTTTCATAAGACCCATTATGTTGAATGTTTCTTCGTAGAGAATATCGAATGCACTCTTCCACTGTGCGGGGACAAAGATCCGATGAATATTACGGTTCTCGATTAGAGATGAGATTACCAAAGGATCATTGCTGCGGGAACATCACCCATCGCACGTCTTCCACCGTAAAACTGATTAGTTCCGAACTCGGTTTGAGTACCTTGGTTGGTCCTTGTTCTACCGCAAACAAGATTTTTCGGTGCCTAGGCTATGCTTCCCTGACATAGCTTTTTTGAGCGTTCATCGTATTTCCTCCGATGTGTGGTCCGTGTTAGAAATTTTGCCCACGAGAATATGCTTATGTAAGTTCTCGTTGAAATTACTAATAAAATAAAGTTTTTTCATTTATAATTTATTCGAATCGAAAGCGTTATTTCTTATACATTAAGATTTATAAAAAATTCATCAACCCATAGTCTCCGTATTGAAGTGAGTCACATGCACGGCATCTGAGCTTGGACGGTGAACTAAAACTAGTCGATGATTGATTCAAGCCTGGGTAGCTGAATCTGAAATCATATATGTGGAACACAAGTGAAGGTTGATCATTTAGTGGGAGCATTCTACACTTGTGGTAAGTATACGACCCGGACATGTCTTGATTGTAGATGTGTCATTTAAGGACCGTTACGATACACTAACCGATGTCGCTAATGATGATCACACTGAGACTTGATTTAAATCTTGAAGTGATCGTGGACACTAGATCATGTTACCGCACTCTTTGACTCATCCGCTAAAAGGTCACTATCATGCTAATCATAGCTTATGTCTTGGGAGTTTCGAAACATGGTTCGAGTGAGAAGTGATTTACATATATGAAATCCAGCCTTCCTGAAAGAAGGTAAATGTTCTCTCACATAAGGATGGATTCCAGAACCGATAGATTACGTGCACTTCCGAAGTTTGTACGTTCGGAAGAATCTTTCACTGGGAAAGCAACAATACTTAGGGCTTATAGGTTTCAAGAAAAGTATAACGGAATAATTGACTTTTCTCGACATGGGATGAACTTTGAGGATCTTGATCACGAACTGACTATATCAATGGACACTCGTGACGATGAGTAAATATAATTCTAGTACCAAGGAGGATTCAGTCTTGGCTTGCAAGGTAGAGTTTAACAAAGATTAGACAAATCTATGTGGAAAAGAGAAATGACTTTTTCGTCTTTTTCATCGGATTTGTTAAGCTTCTAATACTAGGTCCATAGTGTCCGATTCGGATCTTCTAATACTAGGTCCATAGTCCCTGATTCGGCTCTGATAAAGGCGGATAAGAACTTTTGAATAATAATGTTTCATTATTATAGTCTCACAAGCTGTAATTGTGATTGACAGCATCAATTATGAAATATGAGTATTTGCAGAGTTAAATAATTATTTATGGTAGTATTAATTATTCGTTGTTTGATCAAGTAAATAATTAATCAATTACTTATTTGTTTATTGTTGGACCAAGTAACTAATTAATTAATTGAGTTTTAAGCAATTGGGCCTTGCACAAAATGAGGAAGTCGAATTTTTTGGGATTTGAGCACAAGGAATTGCGTCATCTCCCTCTTGGCCATGTGTCAAATTCGTCCATAGCATATTGATACTTACCAAAATTTTCTCGTTAGTTGTTTAAATTAAAGAGAGAGAAAAATATTTAAAAGGAAATAAGATGTTGTCCTTTATTCTCTCTCATGAATATTTAGAGAGAATAATATTTAAAAGGAAATATGATATTTTCCTTTATTCTCTCTCATGAATATTTAGAGAGAATAATATTTAAAAGAAATAAGATATTTTCATTTATTTTCTCTCATGAATATTTAGAGAATAATATTTAAAAAGAAATAAGATATTCTCCTTTATTTTCTCTCATAAATATTTAGAGAGAATAATATTTAAAGGGAAATAAGATATTTCCTTTATTCTCTCATTAATAAATATTCTCTATTTAAACAAAAAATAAAATCTCATAAATATTGATCTGATGGGCTAAGAGAGAAAGTATGATTCATGAGATGAGATCTAATGGCTAAGCTTTGATTTACTAGTGTGAACACAATAAAAGTAAATAATATATTTTGGAAACTACCAAGAATATAGCCTTCTCACTACTATAAACAAGGGTTCATGAGAAGGCAAAAAACAAGTGATTAACTAAAACTTTGTTTGTTGTCACTTCGGTTAGCAAAAACTTTCAAAGTGAAGATATTCATATCAACGATGCTATAGATTAACTAAAAGGCATTGTTTCTTTTTTTGAAAATTATCGTCAAAATGGATTTGTATCTGCTATGATTTCCGCAAAAGAAATTGCAAATGAGATGAAGATAGATCCTACGTTTCGTGAAAAAAGAGTTATCCGTAGAAAAAAAAACATTTTGAAGAAAATGATGTTGATGATAACATAAGATCTCCCGAGGAGTTATTTAGGATTGAGTATTTTCTTTTTATGGTTGATCAAGTAATAACTTTTCTTAGAACCATATTTGAACAATTTAAAGTATTTGAAAATCTATTTGGTTTTTTGTTCAACTTTAAAAAACTTAAGCTATTAGATGAAGATACTTTGAAAAAATGTTGTTTGAATCTTGAATGTTTTTTTTAAGGTATGATGGAAATTCCGATTTAGATGGTTTGGATTTATTTTCTGAATTAAAGGTTTTAAGGGAAGTTTTTCAAAAGGATGATAGCAATTCAATGGAAATACTTAATTATATTAAGCACATTGATTCTTTTCCTAATGCTTATGTTGTTTATAGGATAATGTTGATTATTTCTGTTTCCGTTGCTTCCGCATAGAGAAATTTTTCCAAGTGAAGTTGGTAAAGTCTTATTTGAGGTCATCTATGTGCCAAGAAAGACTCAATGGACTTGCTATTTTATCAGTTGAAAAGAGTTGTTAGACGAACTTGAGTATAAGAATTTAATTTCTGAATTTGCATGTAAAAAAGCAAGAAAAATGGATTTTGTGTAATTTTCTTACTTTCTAATTTGTCGTATGACTCTTTTTTTAAATTAATTCAATTGTCTTATAATTTCATATTTAATGTTTTGTTTAATGATAAATTAAAAATTTAAATATAATTATAAAAAACTCTCTATTTTTTTCTCGTCCAAGACCCCGATTTCTTTGAGCCGGGCTCTGTCTCTCCCACTCAAGATTTTTTTCCCTCGTTCGAACCTCTTAACATAAACAGCGTAACTAACTTTTAATTTATTTACAAACAATTTAAATAAAGCGGCTCTTCTACATTAGAGAACAAGCAATAGGCCCCGGCGTTGCCCGGGAGGCTTGATAAATTTTAATTTAGATAATAATGTGAACGGTTTGCAATTGTTGGTTGTCATTTGTCATATGTAAAAGTTAGCATTTTTTTACCACTTTTTAATATATATTTAAACCATTTTAATGAAATAATAACTTAGATATAAAAAAATTAGAAATAGTAAGTTGTAATTATAAACACAATTTTTTTTAGCAATACAAAAATTATGATTAACCAATATCATTACTTATATGTTCATTAGTTTTCAATAATTGTACTGATCATAAGTAATTTGAATTATAAAATTATTAATCGGCTAATAATTATTATCGTTTTAAAGTAAGTTTAGAGAATTTTCATTTTTTAGAGTTATTTTTGGAATTTTCGCTTTTTAGAGTTGTTTTTGGAATTTTCGTTTTTTAAAGTTATTTTTGAAATTTTGTTATACGGTTACTTATGTAATTTTAAAAGTTAAATAGGTATTTTTGGAAATTTTAAGAAAAAAAGATGGGGTTACTTGTAGTATGAATAGTAAAACATGAGTTTTGCTTTATATATATATAATAATATGCCACGTCATAAATGAATCCCTGACTTCAACAACAGTTGTGCTCATAATAATCTTGTAATGAAATATCCCACGCAAGATAATTTTGTTGGACGAATATGTGAAAAAGTTGAATTTTACAACTTTATATAACGTAGTCACTAACTGTGTTAATTTTATCTTTTATATTGAATAATTTTTTGTTTTGTTTTGTTAAATTTAAGAAAAAATGACATGAACTAGCCAATTCAAACTATATCTTTTGCAAAATAGCCATAATTTCATTAGGTTAAGCAAAATAGTCACCACTCTCTCCAAATCCTCGATCGACTCTTCGCTCGCCGGAACGAAACCGATCAATCTCTCCTCTGTCGCCTCGCCGCCGGGGATTCTATCAACCGGGAGGACCATCTCGACTTCCATGCGCAGCATCGCGGGGTCCGGCCGCGGGCGGTGGTCGGCCATGTGGCGGGCGGCGGAGACTATCTCGGCGACGAACCTTTCCAGCGAGGAAGCCCTCCTCGTCGCCGTAGCGTGACAGAGAGTCCCGAATCTCCGTCGATCTCCTCGCCTTCATCGTCGTGACGGAGAGTCCGACGGGAGGTAAGATCTGTGCGATTGCGGTGACTGGAAGGAGGTCTGAGAAGAAGGAGATCGGAGAAGGTCGATGATTAAATTTTAAGACTGAATAAAATCACTGGATTAAATTAATCATGCCTGGATTAAATTTAATCCAGAAATACTATCTGGATTAAATTTAATCCTGCCTGGATTAATCGCAGCTTGACTATTTTGCTTATACTTGATAAACTTTGGCTATTTTGCAAATCCTTAAATTCTATTTGGCCATTTAGCCGCTTCAACTTAAATTTAATCAGTTGTCTAATAATTGTGTAGTATAACTTTTGTTATTTTACGAAAGTCATATGGCTCTAACTATAATGATCAACCTTTTCAAACCGTTCTATTCTTAGCATATAACTATAAGGGCTCTCTATATTTAGAATTGCGTAGGGATTGTTTATACAACTAAGCGTTTGTCAATTGGATAGATGAGACGTACCTCAGTTTGGCCTCCCTCACTTACACGAGGGTAATAGTGACTGTAATCTCACCTCTTTGGAAGTGGATGTATTTAGCACAGGCGCGCTGGACAAGAAATCATAATGTTACGTGTCAAGTTCTTATATGTTTAACAAAAAAGATTTCAGATAAAGACTTTAATTATAATTAGGCTATCGCGACTATATATAAATTATAAGCCTCCACCGTTGTAAAGACAATTTCAAGGTTTCCTTCAACGAAAAAAAAAAGAGAACAAATTTCAAGGTTGGCGACATGGTTCCCAGTCAAATTGGCGCGTAGCCCAATCATTACTTTCAAATATTATATTTTTCTATGGATTGAAACCTTGGATTGAAATGGGTATATCAATTAAATTTAAATTCAAACAAAAGATTTTCCTTGGGAACTTTTTAAAATGTGTGGTCCTTCAAAGAGTTTTTGACTAATTCTGGTCTATTTGTTTCTACAGGAAAAAAACATTGTCATCATTTATGCAGATAATTAATTTTTGATAGAAATAAATGTCCAATTTTATATATTTTTAGCCACGCCAATAGGATCGTAAAGATGGGTTCCTACAAACCATCGGGATGGAAATGTAACGAAACTTGATTAGGTAGCTCATTTTGCATAGAGTCTAAATATATATTCTAACAAAAGAGGTGACAATTAAAATTGTATTAAGGTAATTACACTTTCTACGGATGCGCATAACAGTCTGATATTGGTTATCTCAAATTTGAACTTATTATTGAAGACTGTCCTGAATTTTTTTATTCGACACTCAGCAACAAATAAGCAACACTAAAGTGATATTCTTCTGCCGTATCAATATCAAAAGTTACAATATTCGCATAAAATTCATACAATTCACCAATGTTTCTAAAGGCTGAATATTTTGGCCAAAACGTCAGCTGTGTCACTATATATAATATACATACGTGTCTCCAACTTTAATAATCTTTTTCATGAAACAAATTAACTTCGAAATTACAAAAGATAAGAAGATTAATAAATCTTCTAATTTTGTTTCCTAAAAGATGTAATAAAGAAAGAGGACTACATCAAACAGCTTATATCTTTATTACAGCTAGAAAATCAAACAATTCAATGTACGTAAATCACCAATAAGGAAATCTGAATTGATTTGGACACGTCTTTTCATAACCATAGTAACATACGCAGTTGGAAAAAAAGAGAAGAAGAACTGACCCACAAAAAATATGCTAAAAATTTGACTAGAACTTTTATTGCCTGGTCAACAGCAGCCTCTTCTAATATATTATATAGACAAGCTTTTTCGCTCTCTATATAGAAGCCTTTTGGTTCTCTATATAGACAAGCCTTGATTGTCTAATTGTATACAAAGTCTCATCCATTTGCAACAAAAGAAGAAGAAGAAGAAAAAAAAAATATAAATACATCTTACCCAATCTACAAACGTTATTCTTTGCTCGACCAGTACATCATTCTTCATCAAATAAATTTTTAACAAAGAAGGAAAAGATGTTGCACAACATCATGAATGCAATCACCGGCGACGATGAGCATAATAATAAGAAGAAGATGATCAAAGGAACGGTGGTTTTGATGAAGAAAAACGTTTTGGACTTCAACGATTTCCACGCCTCTGTTCTCGATCGAGTTCACGAGCTCTTTGGCCGAGGCGTTTCTCTTCAGCTCATCAGCTCACTCGATGCTCATTCCGGTTAGTGCTTATTTTTTTTTTAATATTATATATACTTGTTCTTGGTTCTTTCAATATTCTCTACGGTTATTGGCTATAGCTTTTTAAGGCGTATGTTTGTGAAAAAGGCAGTACTGAGTCCTGAGTCCTGACATCAAAATGTTTATTTTTTTAAAAAATTAATAGGAAGTGAAATCTCATTTTATCCCCTTATTTTCTTTTTAAGTTAATCCGAATATGACAGTCTCTATAGCTAGACGAAAAAGGATCAAAATAATTCATGATAGAATATCTTATAATTCTACTCATATCACTTACGAATTTATCATACTTTAACTGCTTCACTTTCATTTTTAGACTTATTATGTACATATCCGCACACAATTTCCAATTCTTAAATTTTTGTTGTATTTTATAAATACGATGAAACAAATACAACTCAGTACACATAAGTCCATATGAAAATTGCTTCTAAGAGTCCTTAAAATATAATATAAGAAATACTGGGTGTGGTGGCGATTTTACACACGTTGAAGTAATTGTTTTTTCAATAGTACTGACGCGGCGGTTTGATAAATAATGGTTACCATATATTATATAATCATGAGTATATATAAAGTATGTATGAATTGTCGTAGCATGTGCATGTCTTTGTCTATACACTATACATGCCTCCTTACTTTTTCAGTGACAACCACGCAAAAAGTTTTTCTAGTACTGCAATATGTTGAATGCTACAAAATTATGAATCCTCACTTTGAATGTTAACCAATAGAACAAATGGTAATTAATTAAGCCACGAAACAGCCACCAACGAAAAGTCAAGCATACCCCTCTTGTTTATACATTAATTTCGACAAAGAAAATTGTACTTGAGAAGTATTTTATATATATATATATAAAAGGAAGTTTGTTAAACAAGTTGGACGTTTAGGTATCATATTTGAGAAGTACTAATTTCTACGAATTGTAAGAGTCAACTTTGGCTTAATTAACGACATACGTAGGAACCTTTATTTTCTTTATTATTTTTCACGAGGTAAAGTAAAACTATATTGCTAAAACGGAAAACTGTAAATCGGATCGGACCACCAATTTTTCAAACCACCGGTCCGATTCAAAATGGTTTTTTTTTTTTTTATCTCAAATAGTCCGGTTCTATTTGGTCTAAAACGGTTCGGTCCAGTTTCAAAAATTGAAACTGTGGTTTAGACCGGATCGAACCATTCTAAGTTTATTTAAGTTTCTTATATATATATATATATATATATATATATATTTTTTTTTTTTTTTGTAATTTTAAGATACGTAATCCTTCTAATTTATATTTTACTTGTTAATTAATTGAATGTTCATGTTAATACTTTAAAGAATTATTTTTTTAGCCATTCTTTTATTGAACTTATTAAAATATAATTAAAAAAATCCAAACGGTTTGAAACGGTCTAAAACGGTTTGATCCAGTTTGATTTATTTTATTAAACAGTTCAGTCTGGTCTCAATTTTTTCAAACTGTTTAAAATGGTCTGGTCCGATTTTTTTGACCGATTTTAGACCGGAATCGGACCGTGCACACTTCTATTGCTAATCAATCTGGGGAAGTACTGTCATCTATTATTTTTATTAATTTAATGTTACATGAGCATAATCCTGGAAGATCAATAATTTCGTTTTCTATATTACCAAAATAACCATACTTGTTTTCTTCAAATTAGCACAATAGAAGTAAGAAAGGTGTTTTGAATGGGACACCATTTTAATTGATAACATATATAAAAGTTCAGTTTTCTTTGAAAACATTATATGAATTCGAAACTAACTAATTATTAAATCAGCCAAAATATTAAGTTTTTAACAAAATACCTACAAAATACCCAAAGTCTGATACTTTTTATAAATTTTTTTACACAATTTCCAAATTTGTTTTGACATTGTATACAATGTCATTTATTAATGAGTTAATGACGATAAAAATACTTCATATTTATCCAAAACGATACTTAGATTTTTTTTTTGGTCGACAATAATACTTAATGTTACGTTTTAGTTGCGCCGTATGTACTTTTACAGTTAAGTTGGATGAGAACACGTGACAGCCTCTAATGTGATGAAAATTCAATACTTTTTCTTCTTCTTAAAATTAGTTTAATATTAGATGTATATGTTTATAATTAAAAAATTCAAAAAAAATATCTTACCTCATGAATATGCAAAAAATAAAAACTCTTCAAACTAATTAAATATTAATTATATCAGTTTATAATACAAAAATTTTAATAACTATATTTATTAAAACTAATAAAGATTAATTACATTATTTTTACAACACAAAAAAATTATTATTAACTTTCCTAAAAAAATGATTAAACGTTTATTATATAATTTCACAATATAAATCAGAGGCCGCCACGTGTATTTTTTAATGGATTTTTGGCTCAAATAGTCTCTAAATTTTTATGATGGTCGCATTTTAGTTCTTAAATTCTTTTTTGAAGCATTTGGTCCCTAACCTAATGATTTTGTAGCATTTTGGTCCTTTTTCAAAAAATATATATTTTATTTTGTGAAATTATATACCTTATAA
Organism: Urtica dioica subsp. dioica; assembly: GCF_054948205.1. NCBI lineage: Eukaryota > Viridiplantae > Streptophyta > Magnoliopsida > Rosales > Urticaceae > Urtica > Urtica dioica. The sequence continues at coordinate 4,095,032 of NC_142766.1, read as the reverse complement.
ACTTAAAACATGTTTGCATACTAAATTAAATTGATAATTTTACAAAATAAGTTTATTGCATCATATTTTGATCCTAAAGTCACTAAAAAAATTATACAATATTAGATTTTTATAGCATTATATATGTTACTTTTTAAAATTATAAACAAGCTATTTTAGTTTGCAAATATGTTTTAAGTTGATTTGTTGTTAAATCTTATAAAAAGGTTATCACTTTTTTTTTTTAAAAAAGGATCAAAATGTTACAAAATCAACAGGTTAAGGATCAAAATGCTTCAAATATAAAGTTTAGGGACCAAAACGCCACTATCATAAAAAGTTGGAGACTGTTGCACCAAAATTTCTTTATTAATTTTAGACAAATTTTAACTATTTTAAATTTATTATTTCTTATTGGTTCTTTAACTAGATGACCCTTTTTCTTTTGAGAAATAATAACTTGGATATTTTGGTAAACTACCATCATTATTTATTTTTCCTAGTCTTTCCATTTTCATTTTTTCCATCTCAATTATTTGACTCCTCTTCCGACCGTGACTGTCTGTCTGTGCATCCGGGCTGATAAATAAATTAATGGCCCCCACTTCATTACGTTATTCATTTTCCCCCAAATTAGTTGCTTTCTTAATTTTGCTCCCACTTCATATTTTGTGCAGATCATTTTTCTCACCATTAATGAAATGTAGTGTATCGAACTAATTAAGCAGGAATAAACCGTGATAATATAATTAGTACTTGTTTATTCTATAATTGAAGACCAATTAATCACACTCATCATTAGGTCTATTATTGTCTTAAATTTATATATCTGATGATTAGATCTGGATACATAGTTTACAAAATAAACAAAAGAAACAACCTCGTACCACAACATCACAATTTATATACTCATGTATATGTTGCTCATATTTTATCCCAGAAAAAGGAATAAAAGGAAAGCTTGGGAAGCCGGCGTTCTTGGAGGACTGGATCACGACATTCACACCGCTGACAGCTGGCGGGGAATCGGAGTTCAAAGTGGGTTTTGAGTGGGAAGACGAGATGGGAGTCCCAGAGGCTTTCCTGATCAAGAACAACCACCACAGCGAGTTCTACCTCAAGACTCTCACTCTACAAGGCTTTCCCGCCAAGGAAAACGCCAGGGTCCACTTCGTTTGCAACTCTTGGGTCTACCCAACGGACAAGTACCCCAAAGACCGCGTTTTCTTCAGCAACAAGGTAACCAATCACAATGGTAAACAAAAAAAAAAAAAAATTCAAGAAAGACTTTCTAATGCTTAAGTACTAATAATGCCCGTGTTGCTTTGCTTGTATGGATTTGTAGACGTATCTCCCGAGTGAGACTCCGAATGCACTGAGAGTGTACAGAGAGCAAGAGTTAGTGAACTTGAGAGGGAATGGGAAAGGAGAGCTCAAAGAGTGGGACCGAGTTTACGACTATGCTTACTATAATGATCTCGGAAACCCGGACAAGGGCTCGGATTATTCCCGTCCCGTTCTTGGAGGGTCTACCGAGTACCCTTATCCTCGGCGTGGAAGAACTGGCCGAGACCCGGCCAAAACAGGTCATTATCCCTAACCTCATCATCGTCATATCATAATCGAGCCCAAGGAAATTTTTACCCTTGAGACCTTTGTATCAACATAAAAAAAGGGAAATGGGCAGAGATACTATCAAAAGATGAATAATGATTTCCCTATGTCCATAAATATATGCTGATATGATGTATGGACATCAATTTTACGGACACATTGGCATGAGGAGATTTCAACACCAATTATAACCAAAACAGAGATTCACTATAATGTCTAGCAAAAAAAGATGTATTTTGTTGTGTTCTAGTAATAATCATGTCACGTCAATCGTGTTTAAATTTTTTAGTTTGGAGTCCACTTTGGTCGGTCAGGGCTGGTCCTGTAATCGAGTTTCGAAGATATTGTTCGAAATTAGTAATGCGTGTGAGGTGTCATTTTAATTGAATATCTTTCTAATTTTTATATCTTATATTTTGGATACAGATCCCAGGAGCGAGAGCAGATTGGGCATTCTTCAGAGCCTGAACATTTATGTGCCGCGAGACGAACGGTTCGGGCACTTGAAGATGTCGGACTTCTTGGCGTACGCCCTGAAATCACTGGGCCAAGTCATCAAGCCGGAGCTTCAGTCTTTGTTCGATAAGACACCCACCGAGTTCGACTCCTTTCAAGACGTTCTCGACCTCTACGACGGAGGATTTCAGCTTCCCAAAGGACTCCTCTCCGACATCAGAGACCACATCCCCGCTGAGATGCTCAAAGAAATCTTCCGTAGCGACGGCGAGCAAGTCCTCAAGTTCCCTCCGCCCCAAGTCATTCAAAGTAAGCTCGTACCCGGGTTTTATATTTTGTTGATTAATAAATGATAAAATTAACACAAAAAATGTATTTGTTATGTGTAGCGGATAAGTCTGCTTGGAGGACAGATGAGGAGTTCGCAAGAGAAATGCTTGCTGGAGTGAACCCAGTCAGCATTAGTCTTCTCAAAGTAACTCTCTTTTCTCTACTTTTTATAATTAATTGTGGAACAAGAAACAAAGGAGGAACCCTTTTGACCGTTAAGCATTCATTCTAAATCAACCCCAGGAATTCCCGCCGGCGAGCAACCTTGACCGAAAAGTCTACGGTGACCACACGAGCACGATAAAAGTAGACCAGATTGAGAGCAGCTTAGACGGACTCACCGTGAAGGAGGTACCAAAACAAATCCACAAAACTATTTCCGCTGATTAATACTCAGCGTCTTAAGAAAAACATGGTGTTGTTGACAGGCTGTGGAAAGCGGGAAGATGTTCATATTGAATCACCATGACATGCTGTTCGGTTACTTGAGGAAGATCAACTCGACTTCGACAAAGCTGTATGCGACGAGGACAGTGCTGTTCCTGAAGAGTGATGGGACGTTGAAGCCGTTGGCGATAGAGCTGAGCTTGCCGCACCCAGACGGAGATCGGTTCGGTCCGGTCAGCAGAGTGTACACCCCGGCTCACGAGGGCGTGGAAGCTTCCGTTTGGGAGTTGGCCAAAGCCTACGTGTCTGTGAACGACTCCGGAGTTCATCAGCTTATCAGTCACTGGTACTTTTCATTTGAAATTCTTTATGTAATCATTGAATAATTTGTCCCTTTCATTAAAAACGTTAATTTTTTGTTAGGCTGAACACTCACGCAGCGATCGAGCCGTTTGTGATAGCGACGAACCGGCAGTTGAGTGTACTCCACCCGATTCACAAGCTTTTGCATCCTCATTTCCGAGACACGATGAACATCAACGCGTTTGCGAGGCAGATTCTGATAAACGCCGGCGGGATTCTTGAGGCAACTGTTTTCCCCGGAAAGTACGCCATGGAAATGTCTTCCGCGGTTTACAAGAACTGGGTTTTCACCGACCATGCTCTGCCCGTTGACCTCGTCAAAAGGTAAACTAGTCTTCACAAGTTTAGCATCATTTAACCCAAACAAGAATTTCATGTAGAAATAGAGTATAGCTCAAGTCATGATACAGTAAAAGTAGTAAATTGTCCTAGGCATTGAATCAAGCCAGTGCAGATATAACATAGACATTATTGCTCCGTGAGCCGATTTGACATTGTTGTGCTCATCAAAAGTTTACTTCTAATCCGCTTATAAAGGAAACAAACAGTTGTAAAAAAAAAAAAAATTTAACTCAAACACCTATTGTGCTTGAAAATTAGTTCAAAGGACCAAAATGTTACACCCGCCCCAAGAACTATTTAAGCTACATATTTCAAAGTTGACTCTGACATTGTTGTGTATTCACAACAGAGGAGTGGCTGTGGAGGACTCGACAGCCCCGCATGGGCTCCGCCTGCTGATAGAGGACTATCCATACGCGGTGGACGGGCTCGAGATTTGGTCTGCCATCAAATCCTGGGTCGACGAGTACACCTCTTTCTACTACAAGACCGACGAGGCGGTCCAGAAGGACACCGAGCTCCAGGCTTGGTGGAGCGAGCTCATAAACGAAGGGCACGGAGACAAGAAGGACGAGCCGTGGTGGCCGAAGATGCAGAGCCGCAAGGCCCTGTCGGAATCGTGCACCATAATCGTGTGGGTGGCGTCGGCGCTCCACGCGGCCGTCAACTTCGGGCAGTACCCTTACGCGGGGTACCTGCCGAACCGGCCGACCATAAGCCGGCGCTTCATGCCCGAAGAGGGGACACAGGATTTCGAGGACCTGAAAGCGGACCCGGAGAAGGTCTTCCTGAGGACCATCACGGCTCAGCTCCAGACCCTCATCGGCGTCTCCCTCATCGAGATCCTGTCCAGGCACGCCTCGGACGAGCTCTACCTCGGCCAGAGGGACAGCGCCGAGTGGACCAAGGACGCTGCGGCGCTGCACGCCTTTGAGCGGTTCGGGAAGAGGCTCGGAGAGATCGAGGAGCAGATTGTGAGGATGAACAATGATGAGAGGCTCAAGAACCGCGTTGGTCCCGTCAATGTTCCTTATACTTTGCTGTTTCCCACCAGTGAAGGTGGCCTCACCGGCAAGGGAATTCCTAACAGCGTGTCTATCTGATCACTGTTTATATATAGCGTCGTTTTTGTGTATAATTTGTTTGTATTTCTATTTTTTATTTTGTACTTGTTACTCCAACCTGAATAAGGGACTATGTGCAGCCCACGTTAAGATAATTGTTTTGTGATTTAAGGAGTTGCTTACGCATTATAATTAATAATATAAAATTAGAAAAATAATCGACTTAAAATAACCACCGCTCTAATTAAATCAACTACTAAAACATATATAAGAAAAGGAAAAATAATTAAATTTCACTTATTTATTTAAAAAAATCTCATATTTTTCCTCAAATTTTTTTCCTCACATTTTACCTTTATCTACACGACATAAAAAAATAAATTCTATTTTTGTTTTTCCTCATCTTTATATCTATTAGAAGTGTGGGCTTAACTCACACGCAAAAACGACTCAAAAGTGGAAGGATGAGCACATTGTTCAAGTACCCAATCGATGTGAGACATTCTAATACACCCCCTCATGTCCATGATGAACAACTGGAGCGTGAAGTTTGTGAGAATGCACATTCACGTGTGATCGTACAATTGAAATTAGGCCTGGCTCTGATAACATATTAAAAGTGTGGGCTTAACTTAAACTCAAAAGCTAGCTCAAGAGTCAAGAGTTACCACACGCTTATAAAGAGCACATTGTTCAAGTACCGAATCGATGCGGGACATTCTAATAATATCTTCCAAACACTTTAATTTTCTTTTTCATTCTCTCTCTAAAGTCCAAATTAATATTCTCTATTCCTTTTGTATAGGGATGGTGAAAATGCTTCATTAACCACTAAAAAAATTCAGTGTTAATATAACAAATCATTAGCACAATCTATTGGATCCTTTGTGACATAGTTTAAAGTTTAGCAAAATAAATTGTATCAGTTGTTCAAGTCAAAACTACAAGAAGTTGTTCAAGCGACCCAGAGTACTTAAGTCCGATTTTTATAGATGCATTAGTATCGAATATCTTGGACGCTTCTGACTTATTAGATTTTGCGAGAGATTAGGAATCAGCCGAATATAAAACCCACCTAGGGTTTAATTCACGGATTCACTTTTCTATTTGGTTAATTCACGCAACCTTAACCTTTGAGCTCGTATATCTATTATGGAGGAATTCATCGACAACGAGTTCAAAGAGCTTGTAAACTGGTGTATCTTTATTTGTGAAAAGTTAGTGAGAGCGTGTGTTTGCGTTGACACACTTGTCAATATTTGGGAGATGATTGAATGAAAGTGAGAAGGATTCTTAGATCTAAGAGGAGCTTAGATTGTAGATCCATTGAAGAAGTCAAAGTTGAGAGGTGTTTGAGAGTCGTCAAACCTAAGTCCTGTAACTTTGAATCTTGAGATTGTGGATTGCTTTTCACCACCGGACGTATCAGCCCCCTTGAGTAGGTGCTTTATCACCGAACATGTCATTTACCAATTTTGTGTGTCCTTTATTGCTTTCTACTTGTACTTTCTTGTTTGATTGTTGATTTAATTAATCCGGCTAAAAAACAATCAGTTGTTCAACTAGCTGTTTAACCCAACAGTTGGTAACCCACTAGTTGTTCAACAACTGTTTCACATCACGTTTAGTAATTTCAATTAATATCAGAGCGGGTCACTCACAGAGTGTGATCTAGTTTTTCTACTAACATTTTGTTTAAGATGAACATGAATGAAGGACAAAGCATTGATCGACGTCCACTCTTGGAAGGACCAAACTATGACTACTGGAAGACGTAGATGAAATATTTTCTAAAAGCGATTGATGATATAGCTTGGATTATAGTTGAGAAATGATGAATCGCTCCCACAGTTATCGATGATAAGGGGCCAACGACCGCACAAGATAAGTGGTCTAAAGAGCAACACAAAGATGTTATGCGAAATTCCAAAGCTATGAACGTATTCAAACTAATTTCCAACTTTGAAATCGCAAAGAAGGCATATGATATTCTTCTTGTCACTCATGAGAGAACTGATAAAGTTAGATCACAATGGCTCATAATGTTAACCACCAGGTTTGAGAATCTCAATATGAAGGATCATGAAACTATTGCAGAATTTAGTCCCATAATATATGATATCTCTATTGAAGGTTATGCCTCGGGAGAGCCAATTAAAGATGCAAAGCTTGTTAGCAAAGTGTTGAGTTCCTTTTCCAGATCGATTGGATATGAAAGTGGTGCCTATAGAAGAAACTCATGACTTGAAGAACATGAAGCTTGACAATCTAACGAGATCCCTTAGAACTGTCGAGATGAATTTTGAAGGGGAACGAACTTGAAAAGAAAAAAAAAACAGTTGTGGACTTGAAGGTTGAAGTCATCACAGAAGTTGGAAATGATCATGATATATCTGACCAGATTGCTTTTCTTGCTAAGAACCTCAGCAAGTTCATGAAGAAGATCAACCGGAAAAGTAATGATCAAGGGCATAATTCTTCATCAAACATTCATAATAGAAAAGGATACAACTTCCAGCGAAGAAACATATCTGGTGACAATGGCCAAGACAATCGTGGCGAGAAATCTAAAGGAATCCAACGTAGAGTGTGCTAATACTTTGAAGAAGAACAACACACCATATGTTGTGAATTGGAGCGATGATGACTGCTGCTTCAACATGAAAGATGAGCAGAACACTAACTTTCTTGCGTTTAATGTTGTCACACATTGTGAAGAGGACGATACTTATGGTTCTAGCTCAAGTAAGAAGTTGGTTGAGCAACTTTCTGATAATTGGAGTAGTGACGAAGAAGCAAAGTTGGTCGAACAACTTCGTGATGATTAGAGTAGTGATGAAGAAGTTTCAGTCATTGAAGATGAAATTATCAAGAACTATTCCCTACTACATAAGAAGTGGGTAGCAGTCATCAACAACAACAACAAGCTGAGTTAGAACATCACTAGTTTGAAGCTGGAGAAGAGTGTGCTTGAAAAGAAGGTAACTTGCTTGATCACTGAGAATCGTGAATTATCTGATACTGTGGTGATATTGAAGGATCATATAACTAGTGATAGAAGAGCCTACGTTGAAGCATCTGAAGATCTGAGTCAACTAAGAAAGAATGTGAAAATGCTAAATTCTGGCTCTAGCAATCTGGACTTCATCTTGGCATCTCAAATGAGGAGTGGTGGCAAAATAGGACTTGGCTTCCATGACGAGTCGTCTCAAAATGAAACCGAATTCGCGAAAGCTGGTGAGAGCATGAAGAACGCAATACCTTTGAACATGTTCCAGCAGCTACAGAGATATTCTACCCTTACTGTGAGTAGAAAGAAGAAAGAAGTGGATCTATCATTACGTAATAAAGCTGGTCACATCAAGTCGTGTTGTTTCAAGTACTTAGCGGATATGAGACTAATGAAGGTGAAGAAACAGACTCCTATCTAACATGAGTGAAGAGTCAAGCATAAGATGTATCTTGTGGCATACAGTTCAACAAAGAGTATACATGAGGGAAGCTGATACTTTGGCAGTGGATGCTCATGGCATATGACAGGTGACAAGAGTTGCCTCACTAATCTGAAATCATGCGCGGCATAAACTATGACTTTTGGTGATGGTGAAAGGAGAAGAGTAATTTGCAAAGGAACTCTCCAGTTGAAAGGCTCACCACAACTTGAGAATGTACTTCTCGTTGATGGATTGTAAGCTAACTTGATCAGTATTAGCCAACTATGAGATGGTGATCGTCACATGAAGTTTACTCAGGGAGCTTGTCAGGTGATTAACAAGAGTGATCAGTGTGTCCTGGAAGGAAACATATCATCGAATAAGGCTTACTTACTGGGAGTTGATCAAACAATAGCTCGACAACTTGTCTGCTGAGTAAGTTTGATGAGATGAATCTCTGGCACAAGAGAATGAGACATCTGAATTTTGAGACCATGAAGAAAGTTACTTCAGAGGGTCTAGTCAAAGGAATTTCAGAACTGAAGAGAGATTTCAATATTGTTTATGGGGAATGCCAAACCGGGAAGCTGGTAAAGGCTCCTCACAAAAGTACTTCTTTAATCAATACTAAAAGATCTCTTGAGCTACTCCGCATGGACTTGATGTCCTATACAGGTGGAAATCATTGGTGGGAAGAAGGTATCTGTTTATGTGTAGATACCTTGCGTAGACTTTCTCAGGGAGAAATAAGATGCTTCCAAGGTGTTTACCGTTGGAATCGATCTAGGGTTTAAGAAAAAGTTTAACGCTTCGGTAAGCGGCGGAATTTTAAAAATTTTCTTTTACAAGTAAAACAGCTTTTACTAACCTAGACAAAGAGCAAGCACATGTAAATAAAAACTAATATGAGCATATTAAATTTACTAACCTTTTTAGAAGCTTGAACGTTGAGAAGCTTTTGGAAAAGGTTGCAACGTCGTCTCCCTCGCAACACGTTTCTCTTTCTTTCCTCGGCACCTCGAGCAACCACGAAAGTTTCTATCACTAAATCACTCGAGAGAAAAGGAATTAGTGAGTGGGCACTTTTAAACACTACGCTTAAGAACGAGTCTCGTACACTAGTACAAAAAAAAGCATTGGGTGCGACTTTTTTCGCACCTAAAGGTCGAAAGTCGCACCCATTGATACCTTTAGGTGCGACTTTAGGTGCGACAAAGTCGCACCCGAAAGTTCGCACCTAAAGGTCATGGGTGCGACTAATCGCACCCGATGGTCATGATTTTTAGGTGCGACTTTTAGGTGCGGATATTCGCACCCATATTCGCACCCATAAGTCAGAAAAAATGTGCGAAAAAGTCCGTGGGAAGGCCATTGGGTGCGACTAGTCGCACCCAAAGACTTGGCGCGAAGGCAATCGGGTGCGTAACTAAATAGTTTATTAATTAGAAAATTCATTAATTAATATTTATAATCATAATAAAAACTAACCATTTGTTGTTCGATTACAATAATTATTATAATGTACGACAAATAATTAAAATAAATGTTCATTCTTTTCCCTTTCCTTTTCCTCTGTTTGTAAACCAATCCTTGAACATTTTACTCCCTCTTCCGCCAAATCTTCCTCCAGAACTGCTGCTACCTCCCCGTCCACTTCCGCTCGTACGCTCACTGCCGCTCGTACGCTCTCGCTGGTAATTTGCTGAACCTGGCGGCGTCGTCTGAGCATCTGCCATTGAAACTGATGGCGGCGTTGTCTGATGCATAGGGTGCATCTGAGGCGACGGCGTCGTCTGAGGCATCTGTGGCATCATACCGGGCGACATCTGAGGCATCTGTGGCATCGTGCCGGACGACATCTGAGGCAATGGCGAAAACTGCTGCGTGAACGTGAACATTTGTCGCTGCATCTCCTCCATCTGCTGTTGTTGTGCCGCCATAGCGAGTTGTTGTGCCGCCACCTGAGCTTGGAGCTCGCCAACCACTGGATCTGGAACGTGGCGCCGCGACGAGCCCGAGCCTGACGACGAGCTTTCGTCCTGAGCCTGAGCAATAGCCCAAGATGTTCTCGGGACCGTTGGACCTATTCCAACGTACCAATCTTGACGGTTCCCGAGAATTTCTAGCATCGCGTGCTCCTCTGCGGCGTCCTGGTCAAAGACTACGCCTTGCTCTGCTGCTTGTCGCTGAAGATCCGCCAGTAGAGTAACTATCCGCGCCTTTACACATAAAAAAATTATTAAAAATTAATTATTATGTAAGTAACGTACACTTAATTATCACATATGACTTACATGTGCTCGTCTCGCCCAATCTGTCGTCCATTCACCTTTTCTATTATGGTGTTTTTGCTCCCACGTCGTTAACGCGGAGCCCAAAGTCCCATCATCCTAACTCTGCAATTGTTATGAAAATATAAGTACTGAATTTATTTCAAATTAAGTATTTCAAAATTAGAATAACTTACGTTCAAATGACGATGAGCCAAGAAAGAAAGAGATCCTTGAGTCGACCTCGTCTTCTTCTTCTTCGAATTCTCCTTGTTGCGATTAGACTTTTTCTGCAAATAATTAATTTTGTCATTATTCAATCTGATAAAGATATTATGATTTATTACAATCATACATTACGTACCTTCCAATCGTCAGTTGCGAACTCGTCTACCACCGCCTCCCAATCCTCTTTCTTATATCCCGGTGGTGTTTCCGCCTTAGCGTTTTCTTGGCTCCCACAAAACTCCAACCTGAACTTCTCTGATAGCTTGGACTTCTGGTTGCGTCGCCTGATCTTGGCATTCCGAATGATAGCATGATCAATCGTATTCTGATAGCAATCCGCAGGCAGATCCTCGCCGGTGTCAGGATCCGTGTACACAAATCTAAACTCGGAATGAAGTGCGCTCAAAATAGAAGCCAACATCTGGGGCATCACTTCACTCCAATCACGAGTCGTAGGCGGGATATGTGCTTTCACCAAAGCACCGAGGCGGTTGTTAAATAGTCCAACCTTTTTATTTTCTTTCATTATCTCTTGATAGAATGTTTGGTGTATTGGGTCCCACTTGACCACCTTCGCACCCGGTACACCCTGTGTTGCTCGCGCCGACGTCGAGCCGGTTGTTGGTCCCCTTGATTTCTTAGGACCTTGGGAATCAGGTTCCTGTGGCGGACCTTGAGAATCCGGTCTCTGTGGCGAATCTCCACCAGAACCTGAAGCGGTCGACATCCTATAAAATGAAAACAACATTTGTAAATTGACATCGTATAAAATAAAACAACATTTGTGAACATACATCACAAAACAAAAGGAAACAACATCATACAAAAACGTGGGTGACACCACAGATATATTTTATTATAAAACCTCACATATGGCGGAGGAAAACCGTGGTTACATAGATAGTTCTCATTCATCGTCATCACTACCTATATCAACATCAACATCAACATCAACATCTTCTCCCTAAAAAACGATGCATTCCTCATGATCATCATCGTCTTCCTCACCATCGTCAACGATATTTACTAGCTCAGCATCTTCGATTTCATGTCAATGATTCAGACGATCGATGTTTGACAATTCTATTGTCAACGGAATCGAGGCTGAGGTGGTGGGGTCGACTTCAGGAACGTCCCAAATCCCTCGATGATTGCATTCCTGAACGATTTCCCAGTTACCACCTAAAACAAGATCTTTGATGTAAAAGACTTGTTTCACTTGAATTGCGAGTATGTACGGCTCCTCTGTAAGCCACTGTTTCGCGGTAAAAGCACTCGTTTCTCCAGTAGTCTTATCGTTGTGAACTAGTCGCCGAGAATCGTGCTTGTCACCGTACCATATACATTTGAATAATACAACACGACAGTCGTACCTATAATTCAGCACTATGACGTCTTCCATACGACCGTAGTAAGTGAAATCATCCACAGGCACACATACACCGCTATTTTGAGTGACTCGTTGATTATCGCGACGATGAGTAATGAACTTCACGCCGTTAACAAAGCAGCATGGGTATTGATAAGCGACTTGAAGGGAACCGATAGAAAGCGAGTAGATCTCATCAGACACGTCAGAGCCACTAGCTTTCATTTTAAAAATCTGGTTATTACGAAACAAAGTATTGGTTAGCACTTGTGTGTTTATTAAAAACCGGGTTATTGTGCTATTACCTTGTTCGCAAACCAATCTTTGAATCCGTTTCTATGCTCCGCTTCAATATCGCGAACTCCAGATTCGTTCAGGAAATCCAAATGCTCGCTGTTGCATGTTTAAAACATTGCTTAAAGAAAATACAACAATGAAATAAGTTAGAGAAGCAAGTGGATCGATTACTTACACCAAATACGGATCGACTTCAGGACAGTTGGTATAGATGTACCACTCCGCTTTTTCTCTTTGCTCATCATCTAATACTATCGCGTTCATCATCCCATAAGGCACACACATCTCGGATCGAAAAACAGAGAGCTCTCGCACTTTAACTTCTTCAACTACTTTCTTATCTTCAATATACCTTGCAATGAACGTTAGAGCTTCTTCTACAACATAAGCTTCTGCAATAGAGCCTTCTGGTCTAGCTCTATTTTTGACAAAATGTTTTAACGTCCCAAGGTATCTCTCAAAAGGGTACATCCACCGCATATGCACCGGGCCGCCGTGCAACGCTTCCTCTGGTAGATGGATCGCCACGTGAACCATGATCGTGAAAAAAGCAGGTGGAAATATCATCTCAAGCTTACATAAGATCTCGACGATAGACTCTTGCGCTCTTTCAAGATCTTCAGCTCTTAATGTTCTCGAACTTATCAACTTGAAAAAGTTGCAAAGCTCAGTGATCGTATCATGTATGGGTTGTGGCACAAAAGGACGAATACCAACAGCCAACAATCTTTGCAAGATCACGTGGCAATCATGCGACTTCAAACCCGTGAGCTTCCCATCAGTTGTCACATTTTTTTTTAAATTCCCAGCGAGACCATCGGGAAATTTGACAGATTTTAAGTACTCTGTAAATCGCTGTCTTTGCTCAAGGGTCAAAACGTACGACGCTCGCGGTTTGTAATACCCACCCCCATTTGGTTCCAAGTGCAAAGCGGTCTTGATGCCCAAGTCCATCAAGTCAAGCCTCGCCTTCTCGGTGTCATAGTTCTTCTTTTCCAAGCTGAGCATCGTCCCGAGAAGATTCTCACACACGTTCTTCTCTACGTGCATCACGTCCATGTTGTGTTTCAACTGCGACTCAGACCAGTACGGCAGCTCGTAAAAGATGCTTTTCTTGGTCCAATTCAGTTCGCTCTCAGCTCGCTTTCGTTTTTTGCCTACAGAGGCAGCGTGTTTGCCAGTAGTCGTGCAAGAAACACCAGCCAACTGAGCGAGTATGTCTTGCGAAGTCAACTTCTCGGGTTTATTTCGTTTCTCGTGCTTATCTTTGTAGTGATCGTTGCTTTTCCTCAATCGGTGACGCCTTTTTAAGAACCGACGATGGTCGTAGTAGATGATCCTGTTTCTGACTTTTAGGGACGGCGTGTCAAAGTTGCACGTAGGGCAAGCGAGATACCCCTGGCCGCTCCATCCCGATAAATACGATCTAGCCGGAAAATCGTTTATCGTCCAAAGTAACGTGGCACGCAACCGAAACACTTCATCTCTGGCTCCATCACGAACGCGGACTCCATTCTCCCACAGTTCTTTCAACTCTTCAACCACAGGCTGCAAAAAAACGTCCATGTCTTTTCCTGGTGAATGGGGCCCCGGGATCAGAAGCGTTAGCATCAGGTACTCTTTCTTCATGCACAACCAAGGCGGCAAGTTGTACGTCGTAAATACTACAGGCCACATGCTGTATGATAGGCTCATATCCCCAAACGGGTTGAATCCATCCGCAGCTAGCCCAAGCCGCACGTTCCGAGGCTCTGCAGCAAAACCTGGGTATCTCTCGTCCAAATTCTTCCACGCGGTACCATCAGCAGGATGTCGTAGAACGCCAGCTTCCCTGACGCGATCTCTTTCGTGCCACTCCATATGAAGCGCCGTGTGTCGAGATGCGTACAGTCGCTTCAATCGATCTTTCAAGGGAAAATATCGCAATATCTTCTGCGGTATCTTCTTACCAGTTGGCTTCCATCTACTCTCGTTACATATCGGACACACGTCGACGTTCACGAGATGTTTTCCGAATAGGACACAGTCATTAATGCACGCGTCGATCATCTCGTATCCCATGCCAAAACGCTTCAGCTTCGCTTTTGCCTCGTAGTGCTTCTCCGGTATTCGATTACCGGCTGGATGAGACTTCCTCAAAAGCTGCAGCAGTTCTGTGAACGACTTGTTCGTCCAATGGTTCGTGACTTTAAGGTGCATCAACTGAACCAAGAATGACAACGACGAAAACTCCTTGCATCCAGGGTACAATTCCGCTTCCAACTCAGCGAACAAGTCTTCCACTTGCTCCTCCGCACGCACATCGCTCGGAGCCGGCTCCGTAACACCATCGAAATCCTCGTGATCTCTTATATCCTCCACAGCAGCATGTATTCCTCCTACTCTTCTCTGGGTTGTTTCTCCGATGGGGACTTCTTCAAGATGACCGACGGAACGCACGACCTTGCCATGATGATACCATTCTGTGTAGCCCGGAGTAAACCCTTTGTTTAGCAGATGATGCCTTACAACCCCAATGTCGTGCCATCTCACGTTGTTGCAAGGCTTGCATGGACATCGATATTCGTAATTATCGTTCGGAAATCTTCTTGCAACGCGGATAAATTCATTAACTCTGAGTTTATACTGCAAGGACAACCGATTGTTCTCGGTGATCCAATCTCTACTTGGATTGGACATTGATTTCGCTAAACGAAATGAAAAAAGAACAATTATTAAGAGTTGTTGCTAAGTGACGAAGACGAATGAAGTCGATTACTTATTGCTACGGGACGAAGATCAATGAATGAAGATGAGATTATGAATTTTATGTTATTTGAGAATAATATGCTAGAAACTCAATCTAAAATTCGGCAGAGTTTCCCCTATAATACTAACAAACCAAAAACCTGCAAACTCATTTAAAAGCATATACAAATCATCTAAAACTATCATAATAATAAACTAAACCCTAAACAGAACCTCCGTGGCTCGTTTACAACAAACTAACTAATTATATCAACTTAAATTAATTCAAACATAACATATGTTAATTCAGTCCAAACATATCATTTACTAAATCACAAACCTAAGCATGTTACTATACAATCTAAACATGTTATTAAATTAATTCAAATTAACATTACTAAAATTAACATAACATTTGTTAATTCAATCCAAACATATCATTTACTAAATCACAAACCTAAGCATTTTATTATACAATCTATACATGTTATTAAATTAATTCAAATTAACATTACTAAAATTAACATAACATTTGTTAATTCAATCCAAACATATAATTTACTAAATCACAAACCTAAGCATTTTACTATACAATCTAAACATGTTATCAAATTAATTCAAATTAACATTACTAAAATTAACATAACATTTACAATATAACATTACTAACTAAACTAAAATGTCTAATTAACATTTCAAATTAAGTAAACTAATGATATCATTTACAATTTACTAATGTTATTAAGTAATAATTTCAAATTACAATTTACATATAAAACTAACCTAACTAAACTAAACTGGCTATCTAATTAACTTTCTAATTAATTAGAGTACATATAAGAATATAAATAAATGAAGTAACCTCTTGAAGAGCCGACGAGCAAGGACGGTGGCGAAAGAGGCTGTCGGAGTGGGACTGTCTCGCAGCGAGAGGCACCGAGAGCCTGTTTTGGGCAGCGAGGCTCGGCACCGGGAGCCTATTTTGGTAGGGGAGATCGTCTTTCTCGGGGGTTGTCCCGTAAAACTGTTTTCAAGGTGTTTTTGGATAGTGTCGAGGTTGAGACACCAAGGGACTAGGCTGAGACAACAAGAGACGGGACAAAGAGTTAAATTGAGAGGAAGAGAGAGAGAGAGAGAGAGAGAGAGAGAGAGAGAGAGAGAGAGAGAGAGAGAGAGAGAGAGAGAGAGAGAGAGATTGAGAGGTACACTGAGAGAGAGAGAGAGATTACCGGCTAGAACTGAGAGCAGCGTCGACGGAGAGAAGCGCGGAGAAGGCTCTGCACCACACCGGAGCTGGGTCGTGGAGACTATGACTCGGTCTCGATCTTCAGCCGGGACACGCGAAGGGTGATGGGTGAAGACTGTGACTCGGCTCATCTCTGTTGATGTACGTCCGTGCCTTTGTGGCGGCGAGAGGTTGGAGGTTGGAGTGGTGGCTGCGACGGGGTGGGAGAGAGAGAGGGCAGTGGCGGCGGTCCTCGTGACGGAGGCTGAGAGAGAGAGGGTCGTGGCGGCGGTCGGAGGAGCGTAGTGGTGGCGGCGGCGACGGGGTGGTGGCGGCGACGGGGTGGGAGAGAAGGAGAGAGTCGGAGACAGAGAGATAGAGGCGCATAGGTTTTTTTGGGCGAATAGGTTTTTTTGGGTGTTTGAATGAAAACCCATCGAGCATGCTTTATATATAAAGACTTTTAAATTTGGGTGCGACTTTGTCGCACCCAATGACACCTTTGGGTGCGACTAAGTCGCACCCAATGACCTGTGTCAGTGGTTTCGGGTGCGACAAAGTCGCACCCAATGACATTTTGTAAAAAAAGGGGGAAGTTTTGGCCGCCGAAAATTTTTAGGACATTTAGGTGCGACTTAGTCGCACCTATAACTTTGGAGACAATATTAGGTGCGACTAAGTCTCACCCAATAGTAGTACCACACTATTGGGTGCGACTAGTCGCACCCAAATTCATTAAATTTCCCGAAAATTTTCCAGCGCTTAATTGATTTTTGGGTCCAACTATTCGCACCTGAAAGTCTTTTTGGTGCGACTTTTAGGTGCGAATAGTCGCACCCAAAAGTCAACCGCACCGGAAAACTGTATTTGTAGTAGTGGTAGTCGCGGAGCTAAACACTAGGTCAAATGAGGACCTAGGTGCCAAAACAAAAAACGAAATTGAATAGAGAGAGAGAGGATCGGCCAAGCTAGAGAGAGAAGCTCTCAAATATCTAGAACTTGGGATGAATGAAATGTGTGGAATGAGGCTCCTATTTATAGGATAGGTCTCACCTTCAATAAGGTAGTTTCCTCTTCTATAGAATATCATATATTCATGAGCAAATATTGCCCATTTCCCTCTTATTCCACACGGCCAAGGCAGCCTTCTAGAAGGCTTGGATTTGTTTCCTTTTTTGTTCATTGCCTTGCCTTTTTCTCACTTGGCCGAAATTCCTATTGCCATGCATAGGAAATTTGTTTCCTCTTTTTCTTTTGGCAAGTATCTTGATACATTTATGCGCAAAATATTCTCTCTTTCTCTTGGGTAGTAGGCGCCCAACATGTCTCTAGAAGGAGCTTCTAGAAGCTTCTTCATTTGTTCATGACAACATGAGAAAGACCCATTAAGAATTTTCAATAAAATTCTTATGAAATGAAATTAATCCACAAGGCCCAATAAATCTAATTTTGGCCGAGTGATATTAAGTCATCAAATGACCTTGTCAAAAAATTTATTGACATTCATTTCATCCTATGTCTCAAAAGACAAAAATACCCTTTTGACAATTTTCGTTCTCGTTTTGACTTAGCTTCTAGTTTAACTATTCCTACTCGATGTGATTCGTGACAGTGACCTCATGGATCCAAATGAACAAAGCTTGATCTAAACACTTGGACTCAAAAGTTCACAAACCTTTTCCAAGTTTAGCTTAATGCCAACTGACTCCACTAAAGAGTTGACACTGAAAATCTCTCGGTTCAAATGAATTTATTTTCTACTCAAGAATTCAACCTAATTGTAATGAGCGGATCCACAGAATATTATCAGTGTTTACCCTTCATGAATATCATCAGCTAGTCGGGATTTATAAAATTACCATTTTACCCTTCTAGCTATTATTTCCTCAACTCCATTGTCGCTTGTGAATAAGTTAGAAACAATGTATTGACGAGGAGCTAACAAGTCACATTGTTTCATCCAAAAGAGTCAGGACTCAATTTGGACACTGGCCAGTTCATTTATTCACACTCCAAGGAACAAAGCATGAGGTGATATACATTGCATTTCCGCAATCTTGTACATGAATTCCATATCTATGAGAACTTCACAAAGTTACTCATGACATTCTCACAACTTAGTATTTCACCAATAGGCCTTGTTCGGAATCACATAGTGAGTCCGAACTTTGACTTTCTCAAATGAGAATACGTAAGGTGTGAAATGGCATGTCTCATTTCAGGATTAAGGTAAGCACGATGCAATTCATACGTAGTGACTTCGAGACATAAGAGGTTAAATGGTTTGTTCTTATCTTGTCTCTAGAAGTGCACTGGTCAATTCAGTACCTTCGGAAGATACCTAGAAGAACTATAGAGTCTCCAACTCTCAATGTCTCATAACCAGACATTATAGATTCTTCTAACAATCATATTGAGGTCAATAGTCCTTTGACCCTTAGATTGCGAATGTATTGTTTTAAGAAAACTACGAAGAGTTTGTTCATGCAAATCTAAATTTGTCTCTTCGTAAGTTGTTAAGTTTGTTTATGGACTAAAGACTAATGTTTTATCATAAAGCTTCAAACAGACAAGAAAGAATGAATGAACGTTTCAACTTTTTATTAATGAATTAGCAATTACAAGCAAGAGTCTTCGTGAGACTTTATTACATCAAATGTATAAAATAAAGACTACAACTCTTCTTGTGGGCACCATTGACAACATTTACTACTCTATGCACCAAGATTCAGAGAGAAAAAAGAGATTATCATAATGTCTATTCGCAGTAATCACGGTCGTGAATTCGAGAACAGAGCCTTTACAGACTTCTGTGAAGCCAAGGGAATTGCTTATCAATGATTCTCATCACCCATCACCCCTCAGAAAAATAGGGTCATTGAGTGCAAGAATCCAACTATCCAAAAGATGGCAAGGGTGATGATTCACGCAAAGAAAATGCCACTGAAATTATAGGCTGAAGCTGTTAACACAACCTGCTACATCATCAACATAGTCTTAATCTGTACATGCACAAACAAGACCTTTTATGACTTGTGGAAGGAGAAGAATCCTACTATTAAATACTTCCATGTGTTCGAAAGTGTGTGCTACATCCTTAACGACATAGAGTACATACAAAAGTTAGATCTAAAGAGTGATCAAGGGATCTTCCTAGGCTACTCCACAACAAGCCGGGCGTACAAAGTCTACAACAAGCGCACCCATTATGTCATCGAATCCATAAATGTCACTATCAAAGACATTTAAGATCAAAGAGAAGCTGAAGAAGCTAATCCGACCATTTTTTAAACAACTAGTTCCTCCCAAGTTGTTCAAGAAGTTGGTCAATGAGAGACTATAGAAGACATTCAAGATACATTTCCTGGCTAATGTTATGATGAATTTATCCAGGACTTGAATGAGGATCAATATACTCAGGTGGTTAAAAGCACACTACTTCATTAATCTTCATCCAAGATTCAGAAAAACCATCTCATCGACTCGGTTATCGGCAATCCATATGAAGGAAAAAGAACCATAGATAACCCTATTATAAACTATCGTGATATGCTTAATCATTCATGCTTTATCTCTAATATTGAACCCAAGAACATCAAAGAAGTCATCATTGATGAATACTGGGTAGTGGCCATGCAAGAAGAGCTTGGTGAATTCTAAAGGAATTATGTGTGTGATCTCATTCCATGTCCCACTGATGTTAACGTCATAAGCACCAAGTGGATCTTCAAAAATAAATATGATGAGAAAAGGAACAACTCCAAGAACAAGGCATGATTAGTAGCTCAAGGCTACTCTCAAATCAAAGGTGTTGATTTTAAAGAAATCTTTGCCCCAATTGCTTGTCTAGAGGCCATTCGACTGTTGCTTGCCTTGGCGTGTCAGCTGAAATTTAAACTTCATCAGATGGACGTCAAGACTGCGTTCCTGAATGGACTTCTCACCAACGAACTGTATGTTGGTCAACCTAAGGGATTTTAAGATCCTCACCTACCTGGTCATGTCTACAAGCTGAAGAGCGCTCTCTATGGATTGAAACAGGTGCCTAGGACCTGGTACGAGATATTGATTGTGTTTCTGATCAATTATGGCTATGATCGAGGAGGAGTAGACAAAAAGTTATTTGTTAAATTCATCTAATCAGATTTCTTCATTGCTCAAATATGTGTTGATGATATTGTTTTCGGTTTTAGCTCGCACAAGTTGGTCGAACAATTTATTGAACAAATGCAACGCGAGTTCAAGATGAGCATGGTGGGCGAGTTGTCCTACTTTCTTGGACTTCATGTGTATAAAAAACTAGATGGTATCTTCATCTCACAGAGCGAATATGCTAAAAATATGGTGAAGAAGTTTGAGTTGGAGATAATCACTCACAAGAGGACTCCAACAGCCGCTCACATCAAGGTCTCCAAGGATGAAGATGACATTCTAGTTGATCAAGCACTCTACATAAGTATGATTGAGAGTCTATTGTACTTAACATCAAGCAGGCCAGATATCTCATATACAGTGGAAGTGTGTGCACATTATTAGGATAGTACGAAGCCGAGCCAAATGGCAAATGTGAAGAGGATCATGTCAGCGAAACCGTGAACTATGGCATCTGGTATACTAAAGACACTAGCTCAAGTCTAGTGGGATAACGTGATGCAAATTGGGCATAGAGTGCTGAGGATCGTAAGAGCACTTAAGGAGGCTTTTATTTCTATGGAAATAACCTTGTTTCTTGGTTCAGTAAGAAGTATAACAATATTTCTCTATCTACAGCAGAATCAGATTACATAGCAGCTGACAGTAGTTGCATTCAGATGATGTCGATGATATAGATGTTGTTCGAGTATGGTGTACAACAATATTTTATGACTCCGTACTGCTACACCATGAGTGCAATAAGTATCTCAAAGAATCTAGTGCAGCATTTCAGAACAAAACACATCGACTTCAGGCATCATTTCACCAGGGAATTAGTGGAGAAAAAGATTATTGAGTTGAATAAGCACAAATCTACAGAGAAGCAGCTAGCAAAAATCTTCCATCAACCAAGTATTATCGAGATTTATCTCTTGTTGCTTGACGTGTAATCTAGGGAGAGTGGCAACGTTGCAAGTTTTTTCTTCTTCATTTTTTTTATTGGGGTTATTTGAAAAAAAAGAAAAAAAGAAAAAAAGAAATGGGTTTATTTGTAATTTGAAAAGGGCTAATATATTTTACAAGTGGTATTAGTGGGTGAAGTGAAAATATTTAGTTCCCGCTTCCCATAGATACTCGAGTATTTCTCTTCTACGCCAAAGAGACTCTCTCTCTCTCTCTCTCTCTCTCTCTCTCTCTCTCTCGTTCAATATATATCACAAGAAAACCCTATTTTGCTTGTTCTCTGAAAAAATCGCCCATAATTCTTTTTGTTATCAGCAATCCAGTGCGAAAATGTTTGTCACTCGCTCGAAGAAGAGCTTCTCTGCTCTTGAATCTGCACCGATTGAGTCTCAGCCTTGCCTAGAGACATATGCTACTCCATTGAGCATCATCGCCGATGTCGCGACATTGAAGAACATCGAGGAGATGCTACAAAGTCACCCAAACCCTCGAGAGAGTTCCGATGAAGCCTTGAATTAGGTGAGTCCTAATGTTGATCCCTTATCTGCTGTTGGTAATGCGTATGTCTTAGAACCTGTAATGGGCTCTCATACCTTGGAGGAAGGGCCATATTAGGCATATGTTGGCTTTGATGCCCACAAGAAGAGTAGTAGTTATTACTTATATGCATTCGATGTAATAAAGTCTCACAAAGACTCTTGCTTGTAACTGCTGAATAATTAATAACGAGTTGAAACTGTCATTCATTCTTCCATGTTTGTTTGAAGCTTTATGATAAACCTTAGTCTTTAGTCCTTAAACAAGCTTAACAAAAAATGAAGAGTCAAATACAGATTTGCATGAACAAGCTCTTCATGGTTTGCTTAAAACAGTATAATCACAATATAAGGATCAAAGGGCTATTGATCTCAGTATAATTGTTAGGAGAACCTATGATGTCTGGTTATGAGACATGGAGAGTTGGAGACTCTATAGTTCTTCATAGGTATCTTCTGAAGATATTGAATTGACCACTGCACTTCTAGAGACAGTATAAGAACAAATCATTCAACCTCTTCTGTCTCAAAGTCACTATGTATGAATTGCATCATCCTTACCTCAATCCTGAAATGAGACATGTCATTTCATAGCTTACGTACTCTCATTTGAGAAAGTCAGAGTTCTAGATTCATTATGTGATATAGACAACTTATTGATGAAATACTAAGTTATGAAGATGTCATGAACAACTTTGTGAAGATCTCATAGATATGGAATTCATGTACAAGATTGCTGACATGCAATGTATATCACCTCATGCTTTGTTCATTGGAATGTGAATAAATGAACTGGCCAGTGTCCAAATTGAGTCATTACTCTTTCGGATGAATCAATGTGACTTGTTAGCTCCTCGTCAATACATTGTTTCTAACTTATTCACAAGTGACAAATGAGTTGAGGAGATAACAACTAGAAGGATAAAATGGTAATTTTATAAATCCCATCTAGTTGATGATATTCATGGAGGGTAAGAATAGATAATATCCAATGGATCAACTAATCATAATTAAGTAGAATTTTGAGTAGAAAATATATTCATTTGAACCGAGAGATTTTCAGTGTCAACTCTTTAGTGGAGTTAGTTGACATTAAGCTAGAACTTGGAAAAGGTTTCTGAACTTTTGAGTCCAAGTATGCTAGCTCAAGCTTTGTTCATTTGGATCCATGAGGTCACTACCACAAGTCATTAGAGTAGGATTAGTTAAACTAGTAGCTAAGTCAAAACAAGGTCAAGTGTTGAACTAGACGAATTTTACGAAAATTGTCTAAAGGGTAATCTTGTCCATAAGGATATAAGATGGTATAAATGTGAAAATAAGATTTTGGACATTATCATATGATTATAATGTAAATTAGTTTACACGGCCATGAATAGGATTTGGGCCTTGAGTATTGAATTTCATTTTATGGAAATTTATGTGAAAATTCTACATGGGCTTTTCTTGTATTGTCTTGAACAAATAAAGAAACATCTGGATGCATGTTCTAGATGATATTTTTGTGGCCTCCATCAAAAGAACGAGGGAAATTATTTTGTGTTGCATAAAAGAAAAAGAGGAAACAAATTTATAGCACATGCTATATGATGTTGGACGACCAAAAAGAAAAAAAAGGAAACAAATTTCCAACCTTGGTATTTTTATGATAGGAATGAGAAACAAATATTGTGCTCATGAGTATGTGATATTCAACCATAATAGAAAAGAGGAAATTGCCTCTTCAAGGCAATCCCTTCTCCTATAAGTATCACACCACATTCACAATGTTAAAACAAGTTTTGGTGAGACCTTCTCTCTCTAGTTGGCCATCCCCTCTCTCTCTCTCTCTTTCCCTCTCTTCTTCTTGCTATTTTGTTTTGGCACCTAGGTCCTCATTAGACCTAGCGTTTTGTATTAGCTCTTTGGCTATAAGACTAGTTCTCGAGTCATTGTGTTTGATAGTTCCCACACAGTAAATCCTTTCCAAACTCGAAGATTCTAGTGGTAGAAACTATCATGGTTACTCGGATTCAAGAAGACACGAAGAAGACAAGCCAAGTGGGGAGACGAGCGATTCAACCAATCTAAAAGCTTCTCAATGCTCAAGCTTCAATTAAGGTTGGTACCGAGTGAAAATTCATTATAGTTTTATTTTAGATTACATGTTTATGCACTTTGTCTAGGTAGTAAAACCGTTTTACATGTTTTAAAGAATTTTTTATATTCCACTGCTTACAAGAAGCGATAAATTATTCTTAATCCTAGATATATTCCAACAAATGGTATGAGAGCTATGGCCAAAGTTTAAGCATGTGTATGTAATTTAAACTATGAGTATGAAAATTGTTTTCTTAATTTTACTCGGGTAATGAATTTGCTAGAATTGGTTTTTTTAGATTTTTTTTAATGGGAAAATATCTAGAGTACCCCTCGTGTTTAATCGAAATGCGAGATTTATCCCCTCTATTTCTAGAAATATCAGACATATGCCTTCAGTTTAACATAAATGACATATACATCCCCTCAAAAAATATTATATTACAAATATCACTCTTTTCGTTTATTTTTTACAAAAAAATAATTTGAACTCCTCAAAATACACTTAATAGAATAAATATTTATTTACTATTTTAATAAAAAAAAATCAAAATCTCTCTTTTATATAAAAAAAAACCCTTAACTTTTTATAAAGAAATTTTTTTAATTTAATTTTTTTGTATATAGAATAGAAGATAAAAAATTATTTCATTAAGGGTATTTAGGGGATTTTAAATTACTTTTTTGTAAAAAATAAACGAAAATGGTGATATTTGTAATATATCATTTTTTAGGGGATGTATATGTCATTTATATTAAACTGGAGGGATATGTCTGATATTTCTAAAAATAGAGGGGATAAATCTCGCATTTCGATTAAACACAAGGGATACTCGTGATATTTTCCCTTTTTTAATTTATTGCTCGGGCCTTTAAATTAAAATGCATGTTAATTTTTACACTATTGAGATGCTATTAAAACACATTAGAATCAGTTCTAAAAGTTTTTAATTTATTACTCGGCCGAATTTCTGTCCAATCGGTAAAACGAGTGCATTTCTTTGCTCGAAATTTGGATTTGAATGGTTCTTGAACCAAATTGAAGGCATGTGAGTCTATCCTTCCAAATAATTTGGAATTAGCTCAATTGGACATCAGAGCCACCGTCTACGGCGTTTTTACTCCGAGGTGCTTGCAGTCCGGGATTCCAGGATTTCTGAAAATTTTGGATTCCGGATCCCGGATCCCATTCCGAGAGTTCTAGAACTCGAATGAAAAAATTTCATTGAGAAAAAATGTTTTTAAGTATAACAAACATAATGTGTAAGATTGAAAAGTTTTGATATTTTGAATATTTACTTGGAATTGAGATTTTATGAAAACTAGTTCGAATTTTGAAAAGTTGTTTTAACTTTCAAACTTGAAAATGTTTTGTCATCCAAATCAAATATGTTTTTCAAAATGTTTTCAAAACTATATCTATATCACTTATGTTCAAAATTACTACTATTGAAAATTTAAGTGGGAGGTCTCCTCGAAGACTAGTTGGCAAGAAGATGCAAGAAGATGTGTAATCTCAAACTTCAAGTGTTCAAGTGAGTTAAAGGTTAAAACATTTCTCACACACTTACCCTTGTAGAAAATAGGAAATGTCTGAGTATGTACCTTGTGTTTTTGTGCGTTAACACTGCTCTCCCTAGAAACATGTCGATCTAAGAATCAATTTCTATAATTTCACTCTATCTCTCTATACACTAGGAAACGTGTTTCCGAACATATAAGAGATGATGTGCCAACTCTAAAAACTAAGTGGGAGGGTTATACTTGTTGTTTGAAACCCATGATACCTAACACTAATGAAAAGTGCAATTATCGCCAGACTAAGAGTTACCCTCGTGGCCCTCTCTTAAATGAGAGTATTCAACGGTGCTTTGCTCTGATCATTGCTAGAAGAGCTACATTCGAGAGTTAAACGATGATACAAGGCCTCCCCTCGTTGGATTGTTTTTCAAAGTAGATCTCATGGACTAAGTGGTTGGTTACACACTTAGACTCAATCCCCCAGTAATTCTCCCTCGAGGCCTTGCGAAGGGATATGAGTGATCAAACTTTTTTACAAGGTGGCTAGTCCAAAATTGATGCATTGACATCTTAGCTATGCATTAATGATGAGTCATTTACTTATGAAAGGAGACTCTTTTCGGCCTTCCCTCGAAGGAGTAAAGTATCATTTCGTTCATAACACTTTTGGATTTCTTTTATCTTGTTCATCCTAAAAAGTTAAACAAACTTAAATCCTAAACTAAAAGACTAATTATAAACTTGTTTCAACTTATTTTTAGCAAGATGTCTCTCAACCCTTTCTCAACCATCATTTCCTCAAACAAACTCGAAGGCGAAAACTAAGTTGATTAGAAATGTAACCTCAACATCGTCCTTACCGTTGACAAGCACAAGTGGGTACTCACCACCCCGTGTCCTCCTCAGATAAATGATGATTCGACTCAAGAGGACAAGGATGCCTTGGCGGCCTGGCTCTGCTACGATGAGATTGCGAGTTGCTATATCTTAGCATCTATGAACAATGTGCTCCAGCAGAACATCGTGACATTGAGACAACCGCCGACATGCTCTATAATCTCCATGAGATGTTTGGAGGGCAAGGGCGTCAGGCCAGACAGCAAGCAGTCCGACAATATATGAACTGTCGGATGAAGGCTGGGACTCCTGTCAGAGACCATATGATGTTGATCATTAGTTATTTGAATGAAATGGAAATCCTAAGATCGGAGATTGATGGGGAGACTAAAATAGATATGATCTTGGAAACTCTCCCCGAATCTTTCGATACTTTTAAGCTGAACTACTCCATGAATAAGCTAGAGTAAACTGTTACCGAGCTATTGAAGGAGCTTCACACTGCTGAAGGTCTCACTAAGAGAAAGAGGAACCAAGGAGAGGCACATGCTACTGAGCACAAAGATCCACCTCTGGATCTAAGAAGAGACCTCACAAGGCCGAGAAAAAGAACCAAGGCAAGGTTCAGAAGAGGAAGAAACCCCGGGCAGTCAAGGTGGACAAGTCTAAAGACAAATGCCACCACTGCAATGGACCCGGACACTGGCGCAGGAACTGTTCTGCCTACCTCAAAACAAAGGAAAAAGGTATTGTACTTATTACCGAAGCATGCTTAGTAGCTGATAATGTATCAACGTGGATTCTTGACTCCGCTTCTGCTAACCATATTTATTGTTCCTCGACTGGTTTCAAGAAAGCAAAAGCTTAGAGGAAGGTGACTTCTCCTTCAGATCGGGTGATGAGAGCTCGGTGTCAGCAAAGGCCGTGGGATCAGTGACGCTATCTTTTGAAGATCGAACTTTAAATTTGAATATTTTTATTTTTTTTCCTTCATTCGGGAAAAACTTGATATCTGTTGCTCGTCTTTGTGAGCAAGATTATTGTTTAAAGTTTATTAAGAATGGAATTCGAATTTCTCTTTCTAATAATTCTTTCATCACTGATGCATTTATGAAGAATGCTCTCTTTTACATTTATCCCACACAACCTTTGCTTTTAGACACTGAAATAGATAACGATCTAGTTAGGGAGCGAAAGAGGATCAAACTTTCTCATTCCTCAGATCTAATAAAATCAACATATCTCTGGCACTTAAGACTTGGTCATATCAGTCTAGACAGGATTAAGAGACTTGTGAGGGACGGTCCACTCCAAGCCTCTGCAATAGGTTCATTGCCTGCATGTGAATCTTGTATAGAAGGAAAAATGACTAGACGACCTTTTTCTGCTAAGGGTCGAAGAGCCGCTGAGTTATTGGAACTCGTACATTCTGATGTATGTGGTCCGCTCAGTACAAAGGTACGAGGAGGATACGAATACTTCGTTACCTTCACTGATGATTACTCAAGATACGGTTTTGTCTATTTGCTGAAACACAAATCCGAGATCTTTTACTTATTTAAGGTCTTCAGGGCTTTAGTGGAAAAGCAAACTGGCAAACAGATCAAAACCCTTCGATCCGATCGAGGTGGTGAGTATATGTCTGGAGAGTTCGATGACTTTCTTAAAGAAGAAGTTATCGCTTCTCAGCTTACAGCACCTGACACACCTCAGCAAAACACAGTGTTAGAGAGAAGAAATCGAACTCTAATGGAGATGGTTAGATCGATGATGGGTTACTCATCACTCCCTCTTTCCTTTTGGGGATATGCCCTCGAAACAACAGCTTATATTCTGAACCAAGTCCCGTCTAAAACGGTTCCTGGTACTCCTTATGAACGATGGACTGACCGTTAAGTAAATCTAGGCCACATCCGAATTTGGGGTTGCCCTGCACATGTGCTAAGGCAAAAGACTAGCAAGTTGGCTAGTAGGTCAGAATTTTGTCTGTTTGTTGGATATACGAAGGAAACGAAAGGTTTCACATTCTATAGTCCCGAGGACAACAAAACATTCGTTAACATGAATGCTCGTTTCCTTGAGGAGGACTTTATGAAAAACGTAAGACCTAGAAGCAAAATTGTGCTTGAAGAAAAGTTGGGTGAGGATACTTCTAACTCATTTGTAAGAACTGTTCTTACCCCAACTGAAACACTACCTAACTCATCAGAATCTCGTTAGGTAGTAATTTGACGTAGTGGGAGGGCTTCTCAAAATCCTGACAGGTACATGTCTTATGGAGATACTCTCGTAGCTGTCTCTGACATGGATGTCCCTGTTTCCTATAGTCAAGTGATGACTGGTTCTGAATCAAGCCTTTGACTTGACGCCATGAAAGTTGAAATGCAATTGATGTACGTCAACAAAGTCTGGAAACTTGAAGACCTTCCCAAAGGGATTAAACCCGTAGGGTGTAAGTGGATATACAAGAAGAAAAGAGGTCCGGATGGGAATGTTGAGACGTTTAAAGCACGACTAGTGGCTAAGGGTTATACCCAAAAGGTAGGTATTGACTATAGGATACATTCTCACCAGTCGCGATGCTTAAATCCATCCGCATACTTTTATCCATTGATTTAGCTCTCGATTATGAGATTTGGCTAATGGATGTTAAGACTGCCTTTCTGAATGAAAATCTTGACGAGGACATTTGTATGGCTCAACCAGACGGTTTCGTGGAAGAAGGTCGAGAGACCAAGGTTTATGAGTTGCTTAAGTCTATTTATGGATTACAGCAAGCATCTAGGTCATGGAATATTAGATTCAATGAAACTGTAAAAAGCTTCGGTTTTGAGCAATAGATAGATGAGCCTCGTGTTTACAAATTAATGCTCAAGGGCAAAGTTGTGTTTCTGGTATTTTATGTTGATGATATATTACTCATAGCTAATGACGTGAGTAAGTTATCTGAGGTTAAAATCTGGCTCGCAAAGCAATTCGATATGAAGGATCTAGGAGAAGCCGCGTACAGTCTGGGGATTCAAATCTTTCGAGATCTGAAGAACCGGACTTTGTCGCTTTCTCAAGCATCTTATATTGATAAGGTGATGGATCGCTTCTCAATGCAAGACTCCAAGAAGGGCCAAACACCCTTTAGGCATGGAGTCTCACTCTCTAAGAGTCTGCCAAGACTGCACAAGAGATTGGGGACATGAGAAAAATTCCTTACGCCTCAGCCGTTGGAAGTCTCATGTATCTTTTGCTTTGTACTAGACCAAATATCTGCTTTGCAGTTGGCGTTGTAAGCCGTTTTCAGTCCAACCCTGGACCCGAGCACTGGATTGCTGTTAAGCATGTTCTTAAGTATGTTCGGAGAACTAGGAAATTCATGCGTACATATTTAGTTCCTGACCTGATTATGACGGGATATACCGACTCCGATTTTTAGACGGACAAGGATTCCAGGAAATCCACTTCAGGATCTGTGTTCATCCTGAATGGTGGATGTATTGTTTAGAGGAGTATCAAGCAATCTTGCATTGCTGACTCCACAATGGAAGCAGAATATATGGCTGCTGTTGTCAATGGTGCCCACAAGAAGAGTAGTAGTGTCTATTTGTGTACATTTGATGTAATATAGTCTCACGAAGACTCTTGCTTGTAATTGCTTATTCATTAATAAAAAGCTGAAACGTTCATTCAATCTTCCTTGTCTGAAGCTTTATGATAAAACCTTAGTCTTTTAGTCCATAAACAAACTAAACAACTTACAAAGAGACAAATGTAGATTTGCATGACCAAACTCTTCGTAGTTTGCTTAAAATGATATATTCGCAATCTAAGGGTCAACGGACTATTGACCCGAGTATGATTGTTAGAAGAATCTATGATGTCTGGTTATGAGGCATTGAGAGTTGGAGACTCTATAGTTCTTCTAGGTATCTTCCGAAGGTACTGAATTGACCAGTGCACTTCTAGAGACAAGATAAGAACAAACAATTTAACCTCTTATGTCTCGAAGTCACTACGTATGAATTGCATCGTGCTTACCTTAATCCTGAAATGAGACATGTCATTTCACACCTTAGTATTCTCATTTGAGAAAGTCAGAGTTCGGACTCACTATGTGATTCCGAACAAGGCCTATTGGTGAAGTACTAAGTTGTGAGAATGTCATGAGTAACTTTGTGAAGTTCTCGTAGATATGGAATTCATGTACAAGATTGCTGAAATGCAATGTATATCACCTCATGCTTTGTTCCTTGGAGTGTGAATAAATGAACTGGCCAGTGTCCAAATTGAGTCCTGACTCTTTTGGATGAAACAATGTGACTTGTTAGCTCCTCATCAATACATTGTTTCTAACTTATTCACAAGCGACAAAGGAGTTGAGAAATAACAGCTAGAAGGGTAAAATGGTAATTTTGTAAATCCCGACTAGCTGATGATATTCATGAAGGGTAAACACTGATAATATTCTGTGGATCCGCTCATTACAATTAGGTTGAATTCTTGAGTAGAAAATAAATTCATTTGAACCGAGAGATTTTGAGTGTCAACTCTTTAGTGTAGTTAGTTGACATTATGCTAAACTTGGAAAAGGTTTGTGAACTTTTGAGTCCAAGTATTTAGCTCAAGCTTTGTTCATTTGGGTCCATGAGGTCACTGTCATGAATCACATCGAGTAGGAATAGTTAAACTGGAAGCTAAGTCAAAACAAGAACGAAAATTGTCAAAAGGGTATTTTTGTCTTTTGAGACATAGGATGAAATGAATGTCAATAAATTTTTTGACAAGGTCATTTGATGACATATACCACTCGGCCAATACTAGTCTTATTGGGCCTTGTGGATTAATTTCATTTCATACGAATTTTATTGAAAATTCTTAATGGGCCTTTTTCATTTTGTCATGAATAAATGGAAAAGCTTCTAGAAGCCTTTTCTAGACAATATGGGCGCCCAACATACCCAAAGAAATAGAGAATATTTTGTGCATAAATGTATCAAGATACTTGCCAAAAGAGGAAACAAATTTCCTCTATGAGGAAACAAGGGAATCGGCCAAGTAGACAAAAGGCAAGGCAAGGAACAAAAAAAGAAACAAATCCAAGCCTTCTAGAAGGCAGCCTTGGCCGAGTGAATCAAAGGGGAAATGGGCAATATTTGCTCATGAATATGTGACATTCTATAGAAGAGGAAACTACCTTATTGAAGGTGAGACCTCTCCTATAAATAGGAGCCCCTTTTGTTCACATTTTATTCATCCAAGTTTAAGAGATTTGAGAGACTCTCTCGCTAGAACTTGGCCGCCCCTCTCCTCTCTCTCTCTAGTCAATTTCGTTTTATTGTTTTGGCACCTAGGTCCTCATTTGACCTAGAGTTTAGCTCTGCGACTTCAAGACTCGTTCTTAAGTCGTAGTGTTTAAAAATGCCCACTCACTGATTCCTTTTATTTCGAGTGATTTAGTGATAGAAACTATCGTGGTTGCTCGAGTTGTCGAGGAAAGGAAGAGAGACATGCTGCGAGGGGAGACGTGTTGTCAATGGTGCCCACAAGAAGAGTTGTAATCTTTATTTTGAACATTTGATGTAATAAAGTCTCATGAAGACTCTTGCTTGTAATTGCCTATTCATTCATTAATAAAGTTGAAACGTTCATTCAATCTTCCTTGTCTGAAGCTTTATGATAAAACCTTAGTCTTTTAGTCCATAAACAAACTTAACAACTTACGAAGAGACAAATGTAGATTTGCATGAACAAACTCTTCGTAGTTTGCTTAAAACGATATATTCGCAATCTTAGGGTCAAAGGACTATTGACCTCAGTATGATTGTTAGAAGAATCTATGATGTCTGGTTATGAGGCATTGAGAGTTGGGGACTCTATAGTTCTTCTAGGTATCTTCCGAAGGTACTGAATTGACCAGTGCACTTCTAGAGACAATATAAGAACAAACCATTTAACCTCTTATGTCTCGAAGTCACTATGTATGAATTGCATCATGCTTACCTTAATCCTGAAATGAGACATGCCATTTCACACCTTAGTATTCTCATTTAAGAAAGTCAGAGTTCGGACTCACTATGTCATTCCGAACAGGGCCTATTGGTGAAATACTAAGTTGTGAGTATGTCATGAGTAACTTTGTGAAGTTCTCATAGATATGGAATTCATGTACAAGATTGCTGAAATGCAATGTGTGTCACCTCATGCTTTGTTCCTTGGAGTGTGAATAAATGAACTGGCCAGTGTCCAAATTGAGTCCTGACTCTTTTGGATGAAACAATGTGACTTGTTAGCTCCTCGTCAATACATTGTTTCTAACTTATTCACAAGCGACAAAGGAGTTGAGGAAATAACAGCTAGAAGGGTAAAATGGTAATTTAGTAAATCCCGACTAGCTGATGACATTCATGAAGGGTAGCATAGATAATATTCAGTGGATCCGCTCATCATAATTAGGTCGAATTCTTGAGTAGAAAATAAATTCATTTGAACCGAGAGATTTTCAGTGTCAGCTCTTTAGTGGAGTCAGTTGGCATTAAGCTAAACTTGGAAAAGGTTTGTGAACTTTTGAGTCCAAGTGTTTAGCTCAAGCTTTGTTCATTTGGGTCCATGAGGTCACTGTCACGAATCACATCGATAGGAATAGTTAAACTGGAAGCTAAGTCAAAACAAGAACGAAAATAGTCAAAAGGGTAATTTTGTCTTTTGAGACAAAGGATGAAATGAATGTCAATAAATTTTGACAAGTTCATTTGATGACTTAATGTCACTCGGCCATAATATGATTAATTGGGCCTTGTGAATTAATTTCGTTTCATAAGAATTTTATTGAAAATTCTTAATGGGCTTTTCTCATGTTGTTATGAACAAATGAAGAAGCTTCTAGAAGCTCCTTCTAAAGACATGTTGGGCGCCCATAATACCCAAAGAAAGAGAGTTTATTTTGTGCATAAATGTATATAGATACTTGCCAAAAGAAAAAGAGGAAACAAATTTGCATAAGGATGCTTAAGAATTTCGGCCAAGTAAGAAAAAGGCAAGGCAAGGCACATAAAAGGAAACAAATCCAAGCCTTCTAGAAGGCTGCCTTGGCCGTGTGGAATAAGAGGGAAATGGGCAATATTTGCTCATGAATATGTGATATTCTATAGAAGAGGAAACTACCTTATTGAAGGTGAGACCTCTCCTATAAATAGGAGCCTCATTTCCTCACATTTTAATCATCCAAAGTTTTAGAGATTGAGAGCTTCTCTCTCTAGACTTGGCCGCCCCTTCCTCTCTCTCTCTCTAGTTTATATTTTCGATTTTTCTTGTCTTGGCACCTAGGTCCTCACTCGACCTAGTGTTTAGCTCTGCGACTTCGAGACTCGTTCTTAAGTCGTAGTGTTTAAAAGTGCCCACTCACTGATTCCTTCTTTTCGAGTGATTTAGTGATAGAAAGTTTCGTGGTTGCTCGAGGTGCCGAGGAAAGGAAGAGAGACGTGCTGCGAGGGGAGACGAGCGTTGCAACTTTCCGAAAGCTTCTTCAAAGTTCAAGCTTCAAGAAAGGTTAGTAAACTCTTAGCTCATATTGGTTTTTAATTACATGTACTTGCACTTGTCTAGGTTAGTAAAAACTGTTTTACTTGTAAAAGAAAATTTTTAAAATTCCGCCGCTTACCGAAGCGTTAATTATTTTCTCAAACCCTAGATCGATCCCAACAAGACGAACATTGCAACCTTTTTCCAAAAGCTTCTCAACGTTCAAGCGTCTAAAAATGTTAGTGTTGTCGCACGAAAATGAACAACGATTAAATACCTCGGGCGGTTCGATCCAAGGCCGGACCAAGTGATCGCTCCCGGGCCAAAAACGGGAGCTCGTAGACCGAGCTGCACCCTCCAAACCCTGAGGTGTGTTTTGGGGGGTGTGACCGTGCCAAAGGTTGGCTGCCTACGTACCCTTTAGTAGGGATCAGGTCAGAACGTAGTTCAATTTGTGTGGGGAGGCTATCTTGGGCTCGGAGGCTTTGTGAATCCAAGGCTTTAGTGTAGGACCCAGCTCGTAGCTTCTAGTGAAGGCTTTAGAGGGGTCGCGTACTCGTAGCTCGGAGTTCTAGCTCAATGGCCAAGAAGCAGGAGGGCAGTATGTACTGCAGAGGCTCGGGTCGCAGAAGAGGAGCGCGCTCCCTCTCGTGGAGGGGGTCCTTGACTTTCTGAGCTGAGGGAGGAGGAGTGCGCGCTCTTGGAAATGTCACAAGAGGGCGATAGAGAGTTCTCGAGAGAAGAGAAGTGTTGTTGGCATCAACTAGGATGTAAGTTGTGTCAAAAACGGGATCCTTTTCCTTCCCCAAGGGGGGGGGGGTATTTATAGTGTTTGAGGGGAGGCCTTGGGCCGGCCCCTTGAGGCCCACCGGGTGGCCATGAGCGAGGTGCGCGAGGCCCCACACCTAGGAGGGCAGAGGCGCGTGGGACATGTCGCCTGGACGGGCGCGGGGCGTGCCAGGCGCGGGACTTGGCCGGGCGTGGCGTGCCCGGCAGCGGGCGTGCTGGGCCGAGGTGGCAAGAACGATCGGCCGCGGTGGCGAAGGCGCTCGACCGAGGTGGCCAAGCTGACGAAGGCGCTCGGCCCAGGTGGCCGAGCTGGCGAAGGCGCTCGACCGAGGTGGCCGAACTGACGAAGACGCTTGGCCGAGGTGGCCGAGCTGGCGAAGGCGCTCGACCGAGGTGGCCGGGCTGGCGAAGGCGCTTGACCGAGGTGGCCGAGCTGGCGAAGGTGCTCGACCGAGGTGGCCGAGGTGGCGGGGACACCCGGCTGAGGCGGCAGGGGCGCTCAGCCGGGGTGCCAAGGCGCGCGCAGGCCGGGAGGTCGGGGTGCGCGGGAGCGCGCGCGCGGGCCGGGAGGCCGGGGCGCAGAGTGCGCGCAACCCAGGCGCGATAGGGCGCGTTGAGGCCCATTGGGCCGGGGGCCTCAAGGCCGGGAGCGCAGGTGCGCGCGCACCGGCCGCGCCGGGCCGTGGGCGCATCGAGGCGCTCGGGCCTGGTGGGTTGGGACCCGTTGGGCTTTCGGTCGGCAAAGCCCGGCCGGCCTTGAATTGTTTTGAATTTCCGGTGTTCCGAAAACGACCGGTAACATTAGCCCCCCAAGTTTACGGCTTACGGGACGTAAGTCGTGAACTTTAGAAAAGAGAAGGGCGTTGAGGTATTTTTCACCTTCGATCACATGTGATCGTCCGCATGCATATCTCCTGTGGCCGGACCCCTGGGGGCCGGACCGGGCCGGTCGGGCCGCAAGACCCGCGCGCAGCCTGGCGCTGGGGGACTGGCGCGCGCGCGAGGTCGGCCCGCGGGCCGGGCCTTGTGTCGCGCGCGCAGGGGGAAGGAGCAAGGTTTGCTCCTTCCTCTATATAAATAGGAGAGCTCCCGCTCTCTCTTGTTTACACTGGCGGCCTGCGGGTAATCGGAAGATTCTTTTGACTTTGAAATTTCCCCCGGGCAGTTGACCTTCTTCTTTTTCTTCTTTTTTTTTCTTTTTCTTCGATGGGGAGTGAGCTTGTTCCCCGTGTTGATGATCCCGAGGTCGACCCTACCTGCCCTCTTCCAAATTTTGGGGGGGCGGTCAAGGGTCCCTTTGAGGAACTCGACGGGATTCCCATCTTCGTCGAGGAAGACTCTGGCGTGGCCGACCAATGGCTCGCGGAGTTGGAGACCGATGCCGCGGTGATCGCCGAGCTGGCTAGGCCCGGGAGCGGCCCACCTACTAGGTGCGGCCCCGAAGGGGAGGACGAGGGGCCCGATGGCCCGCGTTCGTCAAGGTTGGTGATCAACTTGGTCTCCCGCGAGGCGTCCTTTGACGCCCCCTGCTCAAGCAGCGGGGTGAAGCGGTGGTGAGTGCCGAGCTCCCCCGGGCGTCTAACATGGACGCCCCGGGTGTCGAGCTTGCGATTGTGCCGTCCGAGTCTTTTTTGGCGAGATCTATTCTGATGATCCCCAAGGGTCGGGCTCGGAGGCTCCTGAGGAGAACTCGGAGGCTCCTCCCGCGAGGGGGAATGAGAAACACGATGGCGAGGTGTTGACGACGGCATGGCCGGCCCTCGAGTCTGCGGAGGCCTCGGGTTACACTTACGCCCGATCGCTGGAGAGGACTCATATGTACGGAGTGGGCGACTCTGTTGCCCCCGTCGGCTTGGACTGCAAGGGAATAGACGCTGCGAGCATGCTCACTTCCCGAGTCTTCGAAAATCTTCGGGAGGCGTATAACATCCCTCCCTTGGTGGGGTTGCTTAAACCTGCCCCCGAGGACAGGCCCTCCCGTCCCTGGGACGGGTATGCGGCCGTGACGATCGAGAGTCTTGTCTGCGGGTTGCGTCTCCCGTTCCCCGCGATCGTCCAGCAGATCTTGACCCGGCTCGGGGTCCATGCGTGTCAGATGAGCCCGGCGTTCTATCGCCTGTTGGCCACATGTTTCATGGAGTGGCACTGCCAGACGCAGCGTGCCATGACCGTGGACGACTTCCGTAACCTGGTCGCCGTCTTCTCGGCACCGGGGCAGCCGGGATTCCATATGGCCCGTGCCCGGGGCAACGTGAGGCTGGTCGAAGATTGTGACCCACCTAGCCGCCGGGCGTGGGTATGGGTCACCTCGGACGCTTTCGGCGAGGTGCCCCTTCACTTTGGCCGCATGGCCGACTTTTCAGCGGACGAGGGGGCAGCGGAGCTCCCCTTTGTGAGAGAAATATCGGGGATGTCGGAAGCCCGCAAGGCTGGCGAGCGGTTCCGTTCCCCCGAGCTGATGGCGCTCACCGGGTGGTTCCCGCCCTTTGCTCCGGGCACCGAGGAGGCGCTCCGGGCGAGCAGGCCCCCGAGTCCCGAGGCTCAATCAGCCGCTCCTGCTTCCCGAGGTATCTTTATGGTTTTGTAAAACTTGTTGTTTTGACAGGAACCTGACCTTTGTCACTTTGTTTTGTGTAGCTGCGAGGAGGCGAGCTAGGAGGCAGGCCCTTGCTTCTCGGGACCCCGAGTCAATGGCGGAGATTCGCTCTAGGGTCGCTGACCGCAAGGCGAAGGGCGAGCTCGTTGAGATCGCCGTTCTGGTCGAACCGGAGTCTCGGGCTTCTTTGAAGAGGGCTTCGACATCGGCACCTCCCGACGAGCGTTCCGAACCCAAGAGGGTGAACTCGGCGGTGGAGCTGGAGGCGATAGAGGCCCGAGGGGACTGTTTTCGCCACCTCGAGGGATCCCCGCTATCCTGGTGGAAGGGCGTGGTGTCGAAGGGTGACATCGCCTTCTTCCAGGCGGGTGTTACCGACGCTCAGAGGGTTAGTACTTCTGCTTTTATTGTAAGCGTAGGTTTTTAGCTTTAACCTTTGCTTCTTTGTCGTCGCAGGCGTATGCAAGGGCCGTGCGAAGCGACATGATTTTGCATGACTTCATCTGGCGCTTAGGGGCATCCCAGGAGGAGCTCGCCCGGACGAAGGCTAGGTTGGCTCAGGTCGAGCGAGGTTCGCACCCGGGGGCGGAGACCGAGACGCTTCGAGACCAGCTCCGTGAGGCCAGGGTGGAACTCCAGATCGCACAAGGCCAGCGCGATGGAGCCCAACTGTCAGTGGCCAAGATGGCGGGCGAGCTCACTGAAGAGCGGCGAGCTGGCGAGGTGGCGACCCGATCAGCGGAGATTTTTCGCACTAAGGTTACCGACCTTCGGAGGCAGCTGGACTCTCGATCCGACGCCTTGGAGACGTCGCAC
The DNA here is from genome assembly GCF_054948205.1 of Urtica dioica subsp. dioica. NCBI lineage: Eukaryota > Viridiplantae > Streptophyta > Magnoliopsida > Rosales > Urticaceae > Urtica > Urtica dioica. The sequence goes on along the minus strand of NC_142766.1, from coordinate 4,057,167 downwards.
CGCCAGCTTACTTCGAGCGAGGCGGCGCGAGTTAGGGCGGAGCAAGAGCGCGACTCTCTGGCGGAGGAAAACGCTCGACTCTCGTCCCGGATTGCTGAAGCGGAGCGGAGAGCATCCGACTTGCAGGATGACTGCAACATAGGGACCGAGGAAGCCCGTCGTGTCGGAGCAGTGGAATGTCGAGACGCGACCGCGGCCGAGAACGAGGCTCGGGGGGTCACTTTTGACTTCTTCGACACCCTGTTCCCTTTGTTGGACGAGGGTGCTCCTTGAGCCGAGATGGCTTTCTTTTTCAGCGCGTATGTTTAGCGCTTTGTTTCTTTTCCCTTTCCAGGATTTATTTTTCACGCACTTTTGTTTAGCACGTGTTTATCAGAGCCGTGGTTCTTTTTTTTTTATTTATGAGACATTTTTGTCGCTTTCAAGTTGAATGCATATCTCATTTTTCGAGCTATTTTTACTCGCATGTGCCTTCTTTGTGGGCTTATCGTGGCCCAGTGACTTCGCTTCGTGCCTTTCGGAAATCGAAGAGGTCGTACCGGGTAGTCCCCGGGGGCTTTGCATCCGTTCCATTGGCGACTGGACGTGTAAGTCGCGTCGGGTTGGGCCGGCGTCTTTTGGAGCCCGTGCTTTTAAGCGACCGAGCTCGCCGGGTTAGGCTGGCGTCTTCGAGCTCGCGCTGCTTTGAGCGATCGAGCTCGCCGGGTAAGGCCGGCGTCTTTGAGCTCGCGCTGCTTGAGCGACCGAGCTCGCCAGGTAAGGCCGGCGTCTTTGAGCTCGCGCCGCCTGAGCGACCGAGCTCGCCGGCGTCTTTGAGCTCGCACTGCTTGAGCGACCGAGCTCGCCGGGTAAGGCCGGCATCTTTGGGTTCGTGCCCTGGAGCAAGCGAACGCGCTTTGCGTCGGGTTTAGGCCGACGTTTTTTTATGTGTTCGCGCCCTTGAGCGTCGGAACATAGGTGCGCCGGGTTAGACCGGCGTCTTTTTAGGTGTTCGCGCCCTTGAGCATCGGAACATGGGTGCGTCGAGTTAGGCCAGCGTCTTTTTAGGTGTTCGCGCCCTTGAGCGTCGGAACATAGGTGCGCCGGGTTAGGCCGGCGTCTTTTTAGGTGTTCGCCCACCCTGGAGTGAGCGAACGCGGGTGCGTCAGGTTAGGCCGACGTCTTTTTGGGCTCGCTCACCCTGGAGTGAGCGAACGCGGTTGCGCCGGGTTAGGCCGGCGTCTTTTACTCAAACCACATGCGCCGGGTTAGGCCGGCGTCTTTTGGTGTTCGTGCCCTAAGGCTAGCGAACCTTAGTTTGGCTCAAATTTGGCCTTTTCGGGTTTGAGGCAGCGTCTTTACGCGACTTACATGCGTCTCGGAAGACGTCTTTCAGCTGTGCCTTTACGCGTCTTACGGCACGCCAGGAAGGCCGACGTTTTACTCGAACCCGTATGCACGAAGGGCCGTCGGGGTCCGAGCTTCCTAAGTTTGTGCCTCCGTGGGGGACTTAGGCCTTGTGCGTCGGGTTAGGCCGACGTCTTTTTGGGTCCGCTCACCCTGGGGTGAGCGAACGCGGTTGCGCCGGGTTAGGCCGGCGTCTTTTGTTTTTTTTTTTGAAGAGTCGGCACGAGGAGTATCAATCGACTCGTAGACTCAGGGCTCGACTCGAAGGGCGAGCTCGGTTCGAGGAGAGAGCTGGACTCAAGGAGCGAGCTCGATTTGAGGGGCGAGCTCGATCGAGGAGCGAGCTCGACTCCTGAGATGCGTAGGTTTGGCGCGAGTGCCAGCCGACTTTGCGGACTCGGAGCCCGTCTCGAGGAGCGAGCTCGACTCGAGGGGCGAACTGGACTCAAGGAGCGAGCTCGACTTGAGGGGCGAGCTCGACTTGAGGAGCGAGTTCGACTTGAAGAGCGAGCTCGACTCAAGGAGCGAACTGGACTCAAGGCGCGAGCTCAACTTGATGAGCGAGCTCGACTTGAGGGGCGAGCTCGACTCGAGGAGCGAACTCGACTTGACGGGCGACCTTGACTCGAGGAGCAAATCTGGACTCAAGGAGCGAACTTGACTTGAGGGGCGAGCTCGACTCGAGGAGCGAGCTCGACTTGGGGAGCCCCCTCGACTCGAGGAGCGAACCGGACTCAAGGAGCGAACTCGACTTGAGGGGCGAGCTCGACTCGAGGAGCGAATCTGGACTCAAGGAGCGAACTCGACTTGAGGGGCGAGCTCAACTCGAGGAGCGAGCTCGACTTGGGGAGTGAGCTCGACTCGAGGAGCGAATTGGACTCAAGGAGCGAACTCGACTTGAGGGGCGAGCTCGACTGGAGGAGCGAGCTCGACTCGAGGAGCGAACTGGGCTCGAGGAGCGAACTCGACTGGAGAGGCGAGCTCGACTCGAGGAGCGAACTCGACTCAAGGAGCGAATTGGAGCTCGACTCAAGGAGCGAACTCGACTTGAGGAGCGAGCTCGACTCGAGGAGCGAACTCGACTCGAGGAGCGAATTAGAGCTCGACTCAAGGAGCGAACTCGACTTGAGGGGCGAGCTCGACTTGAGGAGCGAGCTCGACTGGAGCGAGCTCGACTCGAGGAGCGAATTGGACTCAAGGAGCGAGCTCGACTTGAGGACCTTTTCTTTCTCTTTTTTTTTTGGCCATGAATTCCTGAGTGTATGTCGCAGAACCATCAGCCCCCCAAGTTTTTAGTTTACAGGGCGTGCCGTGATGACTAAAAACTTTGTTTTTTTTTTTATAATAAAGTGTGTAAAAAAGACTGCAAACTTTATTTTTTATTGATTTTTTGCTAACAGGTAACATCCTTGAACAGTGGCACATAGGCCTTTATTGAATAAGGGAACATAGAGCAATAATGGGGGGGACTTGATCATTGGTGGTACTGCCTCAAGTGTTCGGCGTTCCACGGGTGCCGGATTGGAGTTCCGTCCGTGTGCTCGATGTAGTAGGTCCCGTCGTGTATGACTTGTCGGACTCTATACGGTCCTTCCCAATTTGGGCCTAGGACTCCGGCGCCTTGCACTTGGGTGTTCTGGAACACGCGTCTGAGTACAAGGCTGCCGACGGCGAAGATCCGCCTTTTAACTTTGGCGTTGTAGTATCTCTCGACCTTTCGTTTTTGTGCAGCGAGTCTGGTGAGAGCTTCGGATCTTTTCTCGTCGATTAGATCCAGTTCGAGGCGCATGGCTTCCTCATTTTCTTTTTCGTCGAAAGTGTCAACCCGATAGGTGGGGACTTCTACTTCCACGGGGACCACCGCTTCGACCCCAAAAGCTAGGGAGAAGGGGGTTTCTCCGGTGGCGTTTCGAACGGTCGTTCGATAGGCCCATAGGATGAAAGGCAGTTCTTCAGCCCAGGCGCCTTTTTTGGCTTCGAGCTTTTTCTTGAGGTTGCTCTTAATCGTCTTGTTGACGGCTTCCACTTGGCCATTAGCATGTGGATGTCGCGGGGATGAGAATGTCTTGCTTATCCCTAGTTGGGCGCAGATCTCTCTAACCCTCGCGTTGTCGAACTGCGCGCCGTTATCGGTCACGATTGATGCGGGGATGCCGTGGCGACATATTATGGACTTCCAGATGAAGTTCGTAGTGTTGGCCTCGGTGATCCTGGCCAGAGGCTCGGCTTCGACCCACTTGGTGAAGTAGTCGATAGCGACGATGGCGTATTCGTATTGTCTCGAGGCTTTGGGAAGCTTGCCGATGATATCTACGCCCCATTTTGCGAAGGGGCGTGGAACAACGATGCTACTTAGGGGAGATGGCGGCTGTCGTGGAACGTTGGAGAAACGTTGACACTTGTCGCACTTTCTCGCCCAGTCGTAGGCGTCTTTTTTCATTGTTGGCCAGAAATAGCCTTGTCCAAGCGCTTTTAGCGCGAGGGACCTTCCAGCGGCGTGGTTTCCGTAGAGGCCTTCGTGGATCTCGCGGAGGACCTTGGTCGACTCGACGCTGTTGAGACACCGGAGCAGCGGGGTTGAATACCCGCGCTTGTATAAGGCTTCGCCTCTCAACACGTATTTGGATGCGAGGGCTTTTAGCCTTTCGGCTTCTTTGCGGTCTTCGGGAAGTACCCCTCTTCGCAAGAAGTCCGTAAGCGGTGTCATCCAAGTCGGATGAGCGGCGCTCTCAATCGTTCCTACCTCGTCACGTGAGATGGATGGTCGCGAGAGAGACTCGATTGGGATGGTTCTCAACCCATCTTCGGTGTTACCGGATCCGAGGCAAGCTAAGGCGTCGGCCTCGGAGTTCTCTTCTCGTGGGATCTGGACGATCTCGAACCAGGAGAAGGCATCTAGCTTGGCATTTGCCTTTGCCAAGTAGGCGATCATGTTAGGTTCTTTGGCAACGTAATCGCCTTTAACCTGATTTACGATTAACTGCGAGTCACAGTGTATTCGTAAATTCTGTACGTTGAGCTTTTGAGCGAGCTCTAGCCCTACGATGAGGGCTTCGTACTCGGCCTCATTGTTTGAGGCCTGGAACCCGTAGTGGAGGGCGTAACGTAACTTTTCCCGGTCGGGATTCGTCAAAATCACGCCGGCGCCTGCTCCTTGGGCATTAGATGCTCCGTCTACGTGTAGTTTCCAGATGGGACCCGTAGGGTCGACCTTTCTCTATCGAGCCGACAAGTCGTCGGTCGAGCCGTCTTCTGCTCTTCCCATGTCGGGAGTGTAGGAGAATTCTGCCACGAAATCAGCTAAGGCTTGAGCCTTTATTGCCGGCCGCGGATAAAACTCAATCCCGTACTCGCTCAATTCTTGGGACCAGATCGCCATGCGAGTCGATGTTCCCTTTTGAAGAGCCTTACCGATTGGGTGTCCGGTCCGGACAACGATTGGGTGAGCCTGGAAGTATGGGCGTAGCTTTTTGGCGACTACGAGGAGAGCAAGGGAGAGCTTCTCTATCTCTGTATAACGCGTTTCAGGGTCGAGTAGGGCTTTGCTTATGTAAAATATGGGCCATTGAGCCCTACCTTCTTCACGGATCAGCACAACGCTCACAGCTCGTTCGGAGACGGCGAGGTAGATGTAAAGTGTCTCGCCTTCTTTTGGCTTGGAGAGGAACGGGGGTCTCCCGAAGTAGGCCTTCATTTGCATGAACAAACTCTTCATGGTTTGCTTAAAACAATATATTCACAATCTAAGGATCAAAGGGCTATTGCTCCCAGTATGATTGTTAGGAGAACCTATGATGTTTGGTTATGAGACATAGAGAGTCGGAGACTCTATAATGCTTCCTAGGTATCTTCTGAAGACACTAAATTGACCAGTGCACTTCTACAGATAGTATAAGAACAAACCATTTAACCTCTTTTGTCTCAAAGTCACTATATATGAATTGCATCATGCTTACCTCAATCATGGAATGAGACATGTCATTTCATAGCTTATATACTCCCATTTGAGAAAGTCAGAGTCTAGATTCAGTAAGCGATATAGACAAGACCTATTGATGAAGTACTAAGTTATGAAGATGCCATGAACAACTTTGCGAAGATCTCATAGATATGGAATTCATGTACAAGATTGCTGAAATGCAATATATATCACCTCATGCTTTGTTCCTTGGAATGTGAATAAATGAACTCGCCAGTGTCCAAATTGAGTCATTACTCTTTCGGATGAATCAATGTGACTTGTTAGCTCTGTTGGGGAATCGAGCGCGTATCAGACACGAACAATCGCTCTGATGCTACTCCTTTGAGATGATTCCACTATATAACCATATTAATGCGGAAAAATAATTAATAACGCTGATCATAAGCTAATTAATTTATGGTTATAATTAACAAGATCTAGTTATGTTTAATTAATTTAATTCACGAGAGCATATTTATCAAGCAACCGATTTGAGAGAAATAAGAATACTTACATTGATTTTCGGTTCAGCTACAGAACGCTCCTAAACCAATCGCGTACTCCTTGCGTCGTCTTGATGAAGGACTCGAGGATGACACCTTAGTCTTCCGAAACGTAATCTCCGAGATGAATAAGAAAGATGAGTGGGCACAATCTTTATCTCACTAGATCACGAAACTAGGTGTTTCGAGATCTCTATCTTATTTTACTAAGAATGGAAACTAATTTCCGAGGGGAGGGAGAGAAAATTTCGCACGGCCAAGAGAGGGCCACGAAACTATTAGGTCAAAATCCTTAATTTTTGCCTTCTCATGAACCCCTATTTATAGTAGTAAAAGGAGATATTTATGGAATCTTCCAGAATATATTATTTCCTTTTATTGTGTTCACACTAGAAGATTTAATCTAGGCCCTTGGATCTCAACAAGTGAATCCTACTTTTTCTCTCATCCATCAGATCAATATCTATGAGATATTATTCTCTATTTAAATAGAGAATATTTTATTTAGTGAGAGAATAAAGGAGAATATATTATTTCCCTTTAAATATATTCTCATATATTCTCCTAAATACTTTCCTTTAAATAATGAGAAAATATAGTACAATATCTTATATTATTCGCTCTCCTTTATTTAAACAACTAAAGAGAAAAAATTGGTAAATACCAATTATTAAAATTTCGAACTTGATGGCACACGGCCAAGGGGATTTGCGCAAATTCCTAGTGCCAAAACCCTAATTCGATTTTCATATTTTGTGCAAGGCCCAATTGCTTAAAACCCAATTAATTATTTATTTACTTGGTCCAACAATAAACAAATAATTAATAATTGTTTATTTACTTGATCAAAAATTAAATAAACAATTCTACCATAAATATTTATTTAATTATGCGAATACCCGTTTTCCAGAATTAATGCTGTCAATCACAATTACAGCAAGTGAGATTAATAATGATAAACATTATTATACGAAAGTTCTTATCCACCTTTATCAGAGCCGAATCGAGGACTATGGACCTAGTAATAGAAGCTTAACAAATCCGATGAAAAAGACGAAATAGTCCTTTCTCTTTTTCCATCGATTCGTCTAATCTTGGTCAAATACTCCACCTTGTAAGCCAAGACCGAACTCTCCTTTATACTAGAATTATATTTACTCATCGTGGCGAGTGTCCACTTATATAGTCAGTTCGTGATCAAGATCCTCTAGGTTCAACCTGTGTCAAGAGAAGTCAATTTTTCCGTTATACTTCTCTTGATACATATCAGCCCTAAGCATTGTTGCTTCCCCAGCGAAAGATTCTTTCGAACGTTACTTACTTCGAAAGTGCTAGCAATCTATCGGTTTTGGAATCAACCCTTAGGTGAGAGAACATTAACCTTCTTTTAGGAAGGCTGGATTCCGTATCTGCAAATCATTTCCCACTCGAATTATGCTCTGAGAAAACTCCCAAGACATAAGCTGTGATTAGCATGAATAGCCTTTTAGCGAATGAGTCAAAGAGCTCAGTAACATAACCCAGTGTCCATGATCACTTCAGGATTTAGATCAAGTCTCACTGTGACCATCATAGTGGCCTCAGTTAGTGTGTCGTAACGGTCCTTAAACCACACATCTACACCAAGACCTGTCCAAGTCGTACACTTACCACAAGTGTAGAATGCTCTCACATAGTGATCAGCCTTCACCTATGTGTTCCACATATATGACTTTAGATATAGCTTTCCAGGCGTATATCAGTCATCGACCTCGTTTTACCTCACCTCCCGAACTCAGGTGCCCAACACCTGACTCAGTTAAATACGGAGGCTATGGAAGATAGTTGTTATTGATTCTAATTGTTTAGAACTCAACCCACTAATCATATTATGCTAATAGAGTTATCTTATTATAGAATTTAGTAATCATTTATTCATTATCTTCAAGTGGGCAATATTCCCAACAATCTCCCACTTTGATCAGAGAAGATAAGTTTCCTTCAGCCAATTTAATTCTTTGCCATCATTATAGACGGTTTAGACTTTGACCCAGGATTGAGATTCCCATCATATGGATTCCCACTTTTATCTATACTCATCATTTATGTCGATCTGACATATGTCCCATTTTCATATTATTCTAGTTCATGCATTTTTGCAAGTGATCTTTGACTTACCATTTAAGGTCAAGTCAATTTGTTCACATTATATAAATTTACTTTAGAACAAATTAACACTTCGCATACCTTTAGATTATACACCAGACTTTATATCTAAAGATAACAAGTCTCCCTATTAAGGTGTACATCCCTTTGGTGCCAAAACAGGTTGCACCATTGCATGGTTTGATCTCATCACCACTTACTATAGTGTGATTTATTGAACGTGTTTAAATAAGATTTTATTGACCTATTTCCATTACTGTGTTATTTATAGTTCATCCTTGTTTGTCGTGTTCATATTCAATATATACACGGGACTTTAAGGATCTACTATATTTAAATAACTAAGTATCTCACTATTTCCATAAATTTCAGTGTTTGCAACACATGTAGTTATTCTCGGAAATACGACATTGTCTAAGGTCTAATTATTAGTCCTTTTAAAGACAATGTCGATAGCCTCAACATTGAGCTCATACCTTATATCAATAAGTATGTTTGAGACATAATGGAACGAGCATGTCGTTTCTGAATTTAATTTTAGAAACAGTTAGCTCAGTCAATTTACTTGTGTCATAATGAGGTCTAGAACTATAATAGTAATGACTTTATTGATGACACTTGTTTAGGAGCTACACTTATCGATCATTCTCAAAATATTGATTATAACAAACATCCATGTACAATCATGATTAGTTTGTTAAGTACTTAGGATCTACCTTTCATATTTCAAAAGGTTTAGTAGTATAACTACTTCGATCCATGTCTTTATGTTATTGGAACTTCATCCTCAAAGGACAGTTCATCTTCAATTTTGAAGATCCCTAATGAAGTGGTTCGTGGTATCAGAAAGAAGAGTATCATTGATGATAATGTCTCTCCTTAAGGGCTCAATCCCTTACCTTATAGCTTATTAAAGCTTAAACCATTTCATTAATCCTTTAATAGATCTCTCTATTCCTTTAAGCTAATAGCTTAACAGGTAGATCTATTAAATATGGGCTAATAACTTTCAGACAAGTTAGTATGATCGAGAGTGATATCTCAAGATCATGTCTTTCCATTTAAGGAAAGTTTATTGTTGATGAGAGTGACAAGGATCCATTCTAGGATGCTCCCACTAGGTTATTGATTTTAACGATAAGATAATTCAAAATTATCCTTCCTTTCAATTCATTGATTTATGTGGGAAGGTAATCATTGATTACTCTTCCACTTTAATTATTGAATAATAGCATATACATTCCGGTTAAGGATGCCATCTTCAATGATGGGTTTAATTCTATGAAGGATGTTGCTATTTATTGAACAACAAGTGGTTAGATTTCAATAAAGAAAGCTGCCACTCTTTTATTGAACAGTAGTGACTAGAATCAAATTCAGGATGCTCCCACTCAATAATATTGGTTATTTAGTGGCTAGGTTCCATTTATGGATGCTCCCACTAAGTCAATGAATAAGAGTAGCTAGGTTCCAGCTAAGGATGCTCCTACTCGATTATTGAATTTTAGACTGGCTAGGTTCCAATTAAGGATGCTCCCACTCAATCAATAAATATAGAGTGGCTAGGTTCCATTCAAGGATGCTCCCACTCAATCAATACGAATATTAGTGACTAGGTTCCAATTAAGGAAGCTCCCACTAATTTAATTCATCATCAACACTAACTTTTAGTTGTGTCACCTTTATTACTTATTATTCGCACAAGTCATTGTCGAATAATGGTAATAATTATTTAGACGCTTTCAAAGCTCTAAATAGTTCTTAAACTATAAAACATATTCAACATAAGAATTTAATGAAGCAATAAAAGCTAATTAAATTCTAACAGAGATATTAACTTAGAAAATATTTATATTTATTTATTGTGCTTCTATATAGCATACGAACAGAAAAACGTGACCTTCATATTCTATATCTTTTTCATAAGGACATAATCATTCATGCATATTCAAATATCATAAAAGCAATCAAGGCATTCAATTATAGAAGGAAATATTTAAAGACACAACATAAATAATGTAATAAAACATAAAGAAAGAAAGATTCATCCTTTCTGGAATAACCATAAAGGCTACAGTCCAGAAAACCACGGATTATTAAATGACACATCCCATGTTCAAAAATAAATCCAAAAATGAAAGTAATAAAACTAGCGGGAAAGTAGATCTTCAAACGGAGCATGAGCTTCTCTACAATTCGGGCTTGAATCCGACATTGTTTAGCAAGCTCGTCTACACATGTGTGCTCCATCAGATCTGCTCTGCAACAACAAAAGAAGTATGCTCATGAATAATTATCCTCAAAACATTTTTAGGATATCTTTAATCATGAATTTTAAGGTACAATACCAGCATTCTTCTTGTTTTTCTCAAGCTCAGCCAAGTACAAAGGACAATGCCTCTTCCAATGGCCTTCAGTGTTGCAATGGTTGCATTTACCAATGCTTTCTCGCTTCTTTTCTTTTCCTTTTCCACTTCTCTTGAAGTTCTTCCTTTCCTTCTTAGCGGGACCTTTCCCCTTTGAAGTATTCGGGCGTGCCTTAGATGACTCAGCACCAGAAGTAAACTTCTTCTTGGTTTTAGGCGAAGAACTCTTGTCAGCATAGAGAGCTGACCCTTTGTTCTTCAAATGTCGAGTGATAGACTCGAAAGTCTATAGTTCATTCAACAGCTTAGACAGTCCATACGTCAACTTGTTCATGATGTAGTTGGACGTAAACTGTATGAAGTCACTCGAAAGGGAATTCAGGATTATTCCCACCTGAGTAACCTCATCCATCTGTGCCCCATGGAGTTCAGCTTCGGTGAAGTAGTTAGTCATCTTCATGACATGATCCCTCACCGGAGTTCCCGCAGTCATCCTAGTGCTAGTGCAGTTACGGGTGAGCTCAATGCGGGCTTGCTCGCTTTGCATCCCAAACATTTGTTGCAACGAGTCAAGGATCTCCACAGCGGTCTCCTTCCCTTCCATCTTAGTTCGTAACGCATCAGATATGCTTGCGAGCATGTAGGCCACCGTCTTGTTATTGGCAGTAGTCCACTTGTCATAGTCCTCCCTCAAGTTCTTGGAGGCACCATGAGCAGGAAGATGAGGTTTGTCTTCAGTGAGGATAAAGCGAATGCTTTCACTCACAAGCACAATGTTGAGATTCGACTTCCGCTTAGGGAAGTTATCTCCAGTCAGGACGTCTTTCGACAACAGGGCCATAATAGGGTTCGACATGATTACTAAAAACATAAAAGCACATTTACTAGCAATATGAAAATAAACAACCATCAATATAATTTAGGAAATAAAAACTATAATGCAAACATGCACGGGATAAAATACTAATCAAAAGAACCCAGTTTTTTATATTCCAAGGTAATTCGACTAATAGCCACAGTCCGTTTCACTCTGGTGACGTAACGAAGTGCACCTAGTGAAAATGAGAACCATCTCAGATTAGTGAGCAATCATAGTACATGCACCTTCATAACTATGCTCACTAACTACCAATTTTATAGGAATCTTTGGCCACATGAGCAACCACCGGTTGGTTCATGCATGAGTCAACCCAACATTTCAGTGAAAGAAATCTAGCTCATACGCACTAGCGTAACTAGTACACGTAGAGATCAACCCTCCCACCTATCGTCAGAGACACAACCTTGGTATTGGAATCAGAAAAGCCCTTCCGAATGGAACTGACCACCATGTTTAGAAAACCGCCGGTCACGAGGGGATCTTTCATCCTCACGGTGTTGTGTCAATGTTGGAGACCATGCGACTCAATATACTTTCAGTATTTTAATTTTTCTAGCATTAACTTTAATCTAGGTGATCCACTCGAGTTAACTAAGTCATATTAAAAACTCAAGTGTTTCTAAGCTACCCTTAAAAACAGATGTTTCGATATAGCTTAGTGATTAGGAATTCGTGACATTTAGTCTTGATTATCCTAATAGTATTCCATCACGGAAAAGCTCCCAGTAGAGAAGGTGAGACACTAGGTCTTCTTAAGTACCTCTCAGCTTAGCCTTTTATCGGCTTGGTGATAGAGCTCTCCGATCCGTTCAACTCATTCATTAATTAACTATCCTAATCCAATTAGACAATTTTAATGAATGAAAGCCCATGACAACCATTAACATACGATACATGATCTAAGTTATAGCATACAAGCATGGCATAGTAATTAAATAAATAAGCAAGAGCATGCAAGAATGGTTTGATTCGGATTGATCGTTTCCTATTTGATTCTATAAAGTAAATCAAGATGAGCCCAATCATATTGGCTCATGGATTAAATTGGGCCCATTCTTATGTCCGTTATAAAAATAAATCAATATCAAATTATTTAATTTTTCTAATTTTTTATCGAAAAAATTAATTAAGTAAGGGCCCATTCCAATGTCCCATTTGAAATAAATCGATGTCATAATAATTTATTTTGTAATGTTTTAAATAAAAATCATTAGGGCCCAGCCCATACAATTAATTAAATAAAACATTTAAAAACTTAATTTTTTTTTTCGGTAAATTTTTTTAATGAGTGGGCCCGTGGGCCCACTAGGGTTTCCGGGCTGAGGCCCGGATGAATCCTCTAATCTCGACCTTGGTCAAGATTAGACTTCAGGCTGCACCGCACCGCCGCCGCCACGAGGGTGCAGCCCGGCACGAAGAGGACGGCCGAGACTTGTCACAAAATTTTGTGACAAGTATTCTTGTGGCGTAATCGTGGAGGTGAAGAAGATCTCGATGATGGACAACCTGACAGATCCATTCACCAAGGCTTTAGCCAGCAAGGTCTTCGACCAACATCGGGAGAGATTGGGATGAAGGACTACTCACATCTTCTTTGAGTTAAGTGGGCGTTTTTTGACATTGGTGCCCACAAGAAGAGTAGTAGTTGTTGCTTATATGCATTTGATGTAATAAAGTCTCACGAAGACTTTTGCTCGTAACTGCTGAATAATTAATGAAGAGTTGAAACTTTCATTCATTCTTCCTTGTTTGTTTGAAGCTTTATGATAAACCTTAGTCTTTAGTCCTTAAACAAACCTAACAACAAATGAAGAGTCAAATACAGATTTGCATGAACAAACTCTTCATGGTTTGCTTAAAACAATATATTCACAATCTAAGGATCAAAGGGCTATTGATCCCAGTATGATTGTTAGGAGAACCTATGATGTTTGGTTATGAGACATAGAGAGTCGGAGACTCTATAATGCTTCCTAGGTATCTTCTGAAGACACTAAATTGACCAGTGCACTTCTACAGACAGTATAAGAACAAACCATTTAACCTCTTTTGTCTCAAAGTCACTATGTATGAATTGCATCATGCTTACATCAATCATGGAATAAGACATGTCATTTCATAGCTTATATACTCTCATTTGAGAAAGTCAGAGTCTAGATTCAGTAAGCGATATAGACAAGACCTATTGATGAAGTACTAAGTTATGAAGATGCCATGAACAACTTTGCGAAGATCTCATAGATATGGAATTCATGTACAAGATTGCTGAAATGCAATATATATCACCTCATGCTTTGTTCCTTGGAATGTGAATAAATGAACTCGCCAGTGTCCAAATTGAGTCATTACTCTTTCGGATGAATCAATGTGACTTGTTAGCTCTGTTGGGGAATCGAGCGCGTATCAGACACGAACAATCGCTCTGATGCTACTCGTTTGAGATGATTCCATCATATAACCATATTAATGCGGAAAAATAATTAATTACGCTGATCATAAGCTAATTAAATTATGGTTATAATTAACAAGATCTAGTTATGTTTAATTAATTTAATTCACGAGAGCATATTTATCAAGCAACCTATTTGAGCGAAATACGAATACTTACATTGATTTTCGGTTCAGCTACAGAACGCTCCTAAACCAATCGAGTACTCCTTGCGTCGTCTTGATGAAGGACTCGAGGATGACACCTTAGTATTCCGAAACGTAATCTCCGAGTCGAATAAGAAAGATGAGTGGGCACAATCTTTATCTCACTAGATCACGAAACTAGGTGTTTCGAGATCTCTATCTTATTTTACTAAGAATGGAAACGAATTTCCGAGGGGAGGGAGAGAAAATTTCGTACGGCCAAGATAGGGCCACGAAATTATTAGGTCAAAATCCTTAATTTTTGCCTTCTCATGAACCCCTATTTATAGTAGTAAAAAGAGATATTTATGGAATCTTCCAGAATATATTTTTTCCTTTTATTGTGTTCACACTAGAGGATTTAATCTAGGCCCTTGGATCTCAACAAGTGAATCCTACTTTTTCTCTCATCCATTAGATCAATATCTATGGGATATTATTCTCTATTTAAATAGAGAATATTTTATTTAGCGAGAGAATAAAGGAGAACATATTATTTCCCTTTAAATATATTCTCATATATTCTCCTAAATACTTTCCTTTAAATAAGGAGAAAATATAGGACAATATCTTATATTATTTTTTCTCCTTTATTTAAACAACTAAAGAGGATTTGCGCACGGCCAATTATGAAAATATCGAACTTGATGGCACACGGCCAAGGGGATTTGCGCAAATTCCTAGTGCCAAAACCCTAATTCGATTTTCATATTTTGTGCTAGGCCAATTGCTTAAAACCCAATTAATTATTTATTTACTTGGTCCAACAATAAACAAATAATTAATAATTGTTTATTTACTTGATCAAACAATAAATAAACAATTCTACCATAAATATTTATTTAATTCTGTCAATACCCGTTTTCCAGAATTAATGTTGTCAATCACAATTACAGCAAGTGAGATTAATAATGATAAACATTATTATACGAAAGTTCTTATCCGCCTTTATCAGAGCCGAATCGGGGACTATGGACCTAGTAATAGAAGCTTAACAAATCCGATGAAAAAGACGAAATAGTCCTTTCTCTTTTTCCATCGATTCGTCTAATATTGGACAAATACTCCACCTTGTAAGCCAAGACTGAACTCTCCTTTATACTAAAATTATATTTACTCATCGTGACGAGTGTCCACTGATATAGTCAGTTCGTGATCAAGATCCTCCAGGTTCAACCCGTGTCAAGAGAAGTCAATTTTTTCGTTATACTTCTCTTGATACATATCAGCCCTAAGCATTGTTGCTTCCCCAGCGAAAGATTGTTTCGAACGTTACTTACTTCGAAAGTGCTAGCAATCTATCGGTTTTGGAATCAACCCTTAGGTGAGAGAACATTAACCTTCTTTTAGGAAGGCTGGATTCCGTATCTGCAAATCATTTCCCACTCGAATTATGCTCTGAGAAAACTCCCAAGACATAAGCTGTGATTAGCATGAATAGCCTTTTAGCGAATGAGTCAAAGAGCTCAGTAACATAACCCAGTGTCCATGATCACTTCAGGATTTAGATCAAGTCTCATTGTGACCATCATAGTGGCCTCGGTTAGTGTGTCGTAACGGTCCTTAAACGACACATCTACACCAAGACCTGTCCAAGTCATACACTTACCACAAGTGTAGAAGGCTCCCACATAGTGATCAGTCTTCACCTATGTGTTCCACATATATGACTTTAGATATAGCTTTCCAGGCGTATATCAGTCATCGACCTCGTTTTAGCTCACCTCCCGAACTCAGGTGCCCAACACGTGACTCAGTTTAATACGGAGGCTATGGAAGATAGTTGTTATTGATTCTAATTGTTTAGAACTCAACCCAATAATCATATAATGCTAATAGAGTTATCTTATTATCGAATTTAGTAATCATTTATTCATTACACTACTACAAACAGTGGATTCCACAATGGTACAGTACCGTTGTGGAATGATTCCACAACGGTTCTGTACCGTTGTGGAATCCTCCGCTGTGTAATTATTCCACAACGGTACTCGTACCGTTGTGGAATCTTAGGGATTCCACAACGGTACAGTACCGTTGTGGAAACATCCATTTTCCACAACGGGACAGTCCCGTTGTGAAAAGGGATCAATTTTTTAAAAAACTCGCCGCGGCCACGTATTGATTTCGCCGCGGCGAACTCTTCCACAACGGTACAGCCGTACCGTTGTGGAATAGTTCGCCGCGGCCAATGACATACGTGGCCGCGGCGAACAAGAATCATGTTGTTTTCCGTTTCTCGCCGCGGCAACGTTACGTACTCGTCGCGGCGAGATCTTCCACAACGGGACGGTAGTCCCGTTGTGGAAGAATTTGCCGCGGCGAAATGTACACGTAGCCGCGGCGAATATGTATTGTGTTTTTTAAAAATTCTCGCCGCAGCAAGGTATACCTTTGGCTGCGGCGAGATAAATTCCCGGGAAAATTTGCCGCGGCGTAATTATTACACGCCGCGGCCAAATTGTACCTGAGAGCTATTTTTTTTGTTTTCCAATTAAAAACCTGAAAATTAAATTATATATTCAAAATCAAATACATCCATAACATCCAAAATATATCCATGACATCCAAAACCAAATATATATCCAAAAAATCCAAAAATAAATATCTATATCCAAAATCAAACTAATATTCACATTCTATAAAAGTTTGTACGTATAACACCCACTCTTCTCGAACTTTCTCTAAGTTATCCGGTGTATATGACTTCTTCATTTGTAATTTCTCTATACCAACTCCAACAATATCACGCATATAACTTAAAACATAATACCCGCATTCCGTGTTTCCGATTTTTCTGGGAGCCGAGGCACTTGTGATTAAGGTTGATTGACCGTTACTTCGGGCTTCTTGATTGTGAAGCTTGAAATCCGAAAAAAATCCTTATACGCCAAAAAAAAAAACTTAGAAAAGAAGCATTAGTGTAAATGAAATATTTCAAATAACATGTAATTAATTTACTTTTTTATCAACATCCTTAAATCCAATGGGATTTTATTTTTCAACGGATCGAAGAACATCACTTGATCTTTCCAAAGATCGAAGACAACAAGCATTCAATATTCATTTAAATTGTACGGCATCAAAACTAGTTGTTTTGGTTTGCAATTTCGTACTATTTTCCCGATTTGCTTGACGCGTTCGGATAAATGGGCCTCATCGTTGTTGGTTTGGAGGTAGCAACTCAAACCCGCTTCAACAAAACACATTACTTCACTCCGCTTATTTTTGTCTAATATGGATTGTAGATAACTACGAAAAACAATTATTGGATTAGTTAATAAAATGAAATATTTTATATTGATATAAGAAAAAGAATATAAAAGAAATATTTACCCCATGTAAACCGTTATGCATGACGCCCCTATTTCCTCGTATCTAAGGAATTCTTTAACATCGTCAAACATCACCGGAATATGCTCTACGGCGATACTTGCACAAACTTTGACATTGATTGAATCCCCTTTCGGTAACATTACTCGGTTGGCATGTTGGGCGAGCAATCGAAACTTTGGATTAATCAACTTATATGAAATCTTCTTATCGTCATCGGCGCTAGGTTCACTATCACCACCGACCTTCAACACTTGTGTGACCACCGGGCCGCGACTCTCTTTTGCAATTTCAGTTTCTACTAATCTCTTTGGCCACTTAACGAAGCCCCCTACGGCTTCTTCAATAGTCTTGGCTTCATCGGTGGGAATCGGCAAAAAAGCTTTCTTAATCAAAGCCGTCGCAATGCTCACTCGTACGTTTACATCCTCCAAAGATGAAAAATGAACGTGTTCGGCTTTCATGTACGCTCGCCCGTTTGCTACATGAATCGTGCCTCCATTCATGAAATCATCAAGGAGGAGAATGCATTCCATGCTTTCATCCGAACACGGTGTCACCGGCGTGGTTGGATTCATTGAGCAACTTGCTCGAACACTATCGGGTTTGTCGGCAACTTCATGTTGAGATTGTTTATCTAATAAATTCACTAATGTTATTAAAAAATATATATAAAAATATTTGACTTTTTTACTTGTATTAAAAAATTAAAAATTACCTAAAGACGTCACTTCATTAGCCTTGTC
Source organism: Urtica dioica subsp. dioica (assembly GCF_054948205.1). Lineage (NCBI taxonomy): Eukaryota > Viridiplantae > Streptophyta > Magnoliopsida > Rosales > Urticaceae > Urtica > Urtica dioica. The sequence goes on along the minus strand of NC_142766.1, from coordinate 4,039,213 downwards.
TTCATCACCATCTTTAGCCATGTCTTCATCACCGCCCTTAGCCATCTCTTCATCATCACCCTTAGGCATCTCTTCATCAACACCAATATTTTCCTCTTCATTTGTGGGACGTAGGACACTAGGCAACTCGTCATTAGCATCTTTGAGACTCAAACCATTTTGAGTTAAGGCTTTCATAATGAAAGATTTTAACTCACACATTTCTCGACATAACTTAGTTACCTCGTCACTCGAGTTTGACCGACGAGATACGGAATTGCAACTTGACGAGTATTTAGATTGCCCACGAACACGATCGGGATGTTCCTTAGATTGCAAGACACTTTCCATAGACTCATCCGTAACTTCTTGAGATGATTTTCCCTTCATTCTCGACTCAACCCATAATACCTCTTTTGTAGGCCATTCACCCGTCTCCTCGTACTATTATCAAGCAATACCACAAATTAATTAATAAATATTATGAAACATGGAATACAAAATAAAACATGTAAATCTAACCTTTTGTTGATCAAGTTTTCGATATCCATTGCGGCCGGTTCTAGATTTGTACACGTTCTTCCTCGCTATTTCTTTCCCATTGTCCGATGATTTTTTGAACACTTCGGAACGTCTATACTCAACAAATTTTATCCAATCTTCTTCGGTGATATTTCCATAGCGTTTTAAAACGTATTCCGGCCTCTTCAAGACGCTTGGATCATTGAGGTTGTCTTTGACTAGATCGTTGTATAGCTCGTGACGGAATAACCTCGCCGCTTCTCCAACTCTCATAAGACAATTATTCTTAAGTTCGATAGGGACCGTAAATGCTTCACATATTTCGTTCCAAATCCTTTCTTTTAGCTATTTATGCTCTTTTAGTCTCCAATCGATCATCGAAATTGGAACGTGTTCTCTAGCTAACACGCCAAAATAACTCGATAACTCATCACCCTCCTTATCCAATGGTTCATCTCTATCATTAAATTTGACGTTTATCTTTTTACCAAGAGTTTTAACCTTATTAATCTTGGACATAAGAGTATTTCTTCTTTTCCCGGGACCATCGATATTGGTGGATCTCCGTTTACCGCTAACGGTACTAGTGGAAGTATTAGACATAATCTATGAAAAAAAAAAATTCAACATAATCTCAATTCAAACCAATTCCAACACAAACTCAAACTTAAATTCAATTTCAATTCAAACTAATTCCAACACAAACTCAAACCGAAATTCAATTTCAATTCAAACCAATATCAATATAAACTCAAATTGAAATTTGATTCCACACTAATTTTCTACATAAATATCAAATTCCATATTCAATTTCTATATAACTTAAACACAAATACACAATTCTAACCTAATTTCAACATAAAAATACAAATTACATAAAAAAAACACTTACCCAAAACCTAATTTCAACATAAAAATACAAATTACATAAAAAAAACACTTACCCGGAGTGAAGACGACGAGCACGGAGGCGTGGTGGAGAGATAAAACGTCAATGACGTTGTCGGGACTTGTGGTCGGAGGGTTGTAGTTGGAGGCAAGGTTTTGTGGACTTAGAAATTTGTGGAGAGTGGGTTTGGTGAGTTTGTGGAGAGGGGTTTGTGAAGAAGAAGAAGAAGTTTGTGGCGGAATGTGGGTCGGAACGAGATGAGGGGCGGAGGAAGAAGAGAGGAGAGAGAGGGACGGTGGCAGAGGAAGAATAGAGGAGAGAGAGGGACGGCGGCAGAGGAGGAAGAGAGGAGAGAGAGGGACGGCGGCAGAGGAAGAAGAGAGGAGAGAGAGAGGGACGGCGGCAGAGGAAGAAGAGAGGAGAGAGAGGGACGGCGGCAGAGGAAGAAGAGATGGGCGGCGACGGAGTGGGTGTGGGGGGCGGCGACGCAGTGGGTGTGGGTCGGAGAGAAAGAGAGAAGAAGAAGAAAAATGAAATTTTTGAAATTTTTGAAAAAAATAGAGTGGGAAAACTATTTTAAGTTCAGACCGCGATATTTCGCCGCGGCCAAGGTCCAACGTCGCCGCGGCGAGTGTATTCCACAACGGTATGATCGTCCCGTTGTGGAATATTTCGCCGCGGCCACGTATCTACTTGGCCGCGGCGAAACATTCTGGCCGCGTCTAACTTCATACGTGGCCGCGGCGAAATAGTTCACAGATTAACATAGCCCCTGGAACTCTTTTCGCCGCGGCCATGTACCTATTTCGCCGCGGCGTGACCGACCTGGCCGCAGCCAAATTATAGTATAGCCGCGGCGAAATAGTTCACAGATTTACATAGCCCCTGTAACTCTTTTCGCCGCGGCCACATATGAATTTCGCCGCGGCGTGACGGACTTGGCCGCAGCCAAATTATAGTATAGCCGCGGCGAAACAGTTCTCAGATTTACTGGAAGTCGTTTCGCCGCGGCAATGTATATATTTTGCCACTTGTTGAATCTATTCGCCGCGGCTATGTATATCTTTCTCCGCGGCGAAACATCGCGCACTGAACCTATAACTTAAAATTTCTCGTCATTTTCACTTTCTAATCTCAAAACCTCATTCGGAAACCCACTCCAAACCTAATTTCGACCTGTTCTGCGCCATTCTTGGTTATCACTCTCAACTATACGTCCAAATCTTGTAAGTTATTCTCCTACTTGCTTTGAATATGCTTGTTTTTTATAACTTGTAATTAGAATGGGTATTTGTTGTGAAATCTAGGATTTTCTATCATTGAAGATGAAAAAATGGATGTGGGAGAATAGATTAATTGAGATATATCAAGAAGGTGTAGATGAGTTTTGTAAATTCGCTAGAGATCATATGGACGACGTGAAATCTATTTGTTGCCCTTGTGTTCGATGTGGAAATCATAGGCATTTTTTGCTTGATGTTGTTCGAACCCATTTGTTTGCGTATGGAATAATGACCTCCTATCAAAGATGGTACTATCATGGTGAGGTTTTTCGTTCGACGATAAACAATAGCGTTGATGATATTGAAGATGATGTTGATGATATGCCTGGAATAATGAATGATTTGGAGGGCGATTTTGTTGACCGGCCGGAGTTGTTTGAGTCGATGATGATTGATGCGGAGACACCATTATACGATGGGTGTACAAGCTTTTTGAAGTTGTCGTTTTTAGTTACGTTGTTTCATTTGAAGGCGTCGGGTGGTTGGACAAACACTAGCTTTACAAAATTGTTGGAAACACTTAAAGAAGCCTTTCCGAAAGAAAATAAAGTTCCTTTAAGTATGTATGAGGCGAAGAAGACTTTAGGCACATTAGGTATGAAGTACGAGAAGTTCCATGCGTGCCCGAATGATTGTATTTTATACAGACACGAGCATGAAAATCTAGATGAATGTCCGATTTGCAAAGAGTCGAGGTGGAAGAAGGGTAAAATGCCACGTGACGGAGTCAAAGGAGTTCCAGTTAAGGTATGTATTCACTTCTCGATTATCAAATACATGTATAGTCTATAATGGTATGCTTCTTATTGTTTTTTATGATTGCAGTCGTTATGGTACATTCCTCCAATGCCACGCTTCCGACGAATGTTTAATAGTGCCAAACACGCGAAGAACATGGTTTGGCACTCCGAAAAACGTGTCAATGATGGTGTTCTCAGACATCCTGCCGATGCTGCCCAATGGAAATCCTTTGATTTTGAGTATAAGGATTTCAGTGCTGATCCCCGAAATCTTCATCTTGGTTTAGCAACTGATGGTATGAACCCGTTTAGCATGATGAGCAGTAAATACAGTGTTTGGCCGGTTATATTGGTGAACTACAATCTCCCTCCAAAACTCTGTATGAAGAGAAAGTTCTTGATGTTAACGCTTCTGATATCAGGACCGAGTCAACCAGGTAATGATATCGATGTTTATTTGGCACCGCTTGTTGATGATTTGAAGATGTTATGGGATAAGGGCTATGAGGTTAAAGACGCTTATCGTGGAGATTCTTTCAACTTACGGGCAATGTTATTGTGGACTATTAACGACTTTCCGGCCTATGGAAATTTGTCAAGATATTCTGTGAAATGCTCGATTGGTTGTCCTATTTGTATGAAAGACACATCTTCCATCCGGTTGAAGCATGGTAAGAAGACTGTTTTTCTCGGGCATAGAAGATTTTTACCAAGAGACCACCCATTTAGAAGGTTAAAACAAGCATTTGATGGCAACACAGAAGAACGGCTCCCTCCTCGAATTTTGTCTGGTGAAGATGTCTACAAGATGGTAAAAAACGTCAATGAAGTCCTTGGAAAAAGAAAGCGTCGTGCTAGTACTAAAGAGTCGTTTCAAGAGAATCCTTGGAAGAAGAAATCGATATTTTATGACCTTCCTTATTGGAAGACGCACTACGTTCGGAATTGTCTGGATGTTATGCATATCGAGAAAAATGTTTGCGAATCTGTTATCGGTACTCTTCTTGATGATCCACATAAATCGAAAGACGGAATAAAATCTAGAAGGGATCTCAAGGAGCTGAATATAAAAAGTATTTTGCATGCCGAGGAGGAGGTCGGACAAAAAACAAAATTACCAGCGGCTAAGTATACTCTAGATCGGAAGGAGAAGAAGAAGTTGTGTAAATGGTTTGCGTCTATCAAAGTTCCCGATGGTCATTCTTCAAACTATACGAGATTTGTATCTATGAAAGATTTGAGACTTATTGGAATGAAGACTCACGATTGTCATGTGCTTCTACAACAAATGTTACCTCTCGCCTTGCGTGGAATTTTGTCACCCGATGTGAGATTTGCAATATCCAAGATATGTGTATTCTTCAACTTGATTTGCTCGAAGCTTATTGATCCCACTCGGTTGGATTCCATGCAATCGGAGTTGGTAAAAACTCTATGCATGCTAGAGAAGTTTTTCCCACCTTCGTTTTTTGACATCATGATTCACTTAACTGTTCACTTGGTACGTGAAGTGAAATTATGTGGGCCCGTATTTTCACGTTGGATGTATCCAATCGAACGTTACATGAAAGTGTTGAAGAGTTATGTGAAGAACTACAATAGGCCGGAAGGGAGCATAGTAGAAAACTATATAGCTGAGGAGGCCGTTGAATTTTGTTCGGAGTATTTAACTAATGCAGACGCGATTGGGTTGTCAAAGAACACAAGTCATGAATCAAAAGCTTTATCTACAGGTATGTTTTGTGACACTTTCTTTTGTGTATTTAACTTATTCATGAGAGGACCACTACTTATATGAGTGGTTATGTACAGGTACTTATTCTATCGTCAACCGGAAAGAGTGGGAGCAAGCCAGTCTCCATGTCTTGCATAACGTTTCCGAGGTCACGTCGTTTGTGGATATTCATTTGAAAGAATTGAGGGCAAATGATCCAAAAAGAGCTAAAAATGAAAAATGGTTACAAGAAGAGCACAATCGATTGTTTCAGAAGTGGCTTGGAAAACGATTATTTCAAGAATCAGGACATTCAGAAACGTTGAGCAAAATATCTGGCGGTCCTTCGTCAATGGTTACAAGGTACACTGCTTGGTCTGTTAATGGTTTTACTTTTTACACCAAAGAAAGAGACAACAAGCATCCCGTTTAAAATAGTGGTGTTACATTACTTGCTGAAGCATTACACGTTTCTTCGGCAAAGGATAAAAATCCAAAAAAAGCTTTCATGAACTATTATGGGTACATTGAAGACATTTGGGAACTTGATTATTGTGGGCTATGAATCGCTTTGTTTAAGTGCAAATGGGCAGACAACAATCATGTTAAAGTTGATAAAGACGGAGTTACGATTGTCGACTTTCGACGTACAAGTTACGAGAATGATTCATTTATTTTGGCCTCACAAGCAACTCAAGTGTTTTACGTACCAGAACCCGTCAATCCAGATTTGTCGTTAGTGGTTCACATGAAAGCGAGAAATATTGAAGAAGATGAAGACGACAACATGTCTAGTATCCCCCCATTCTCATCCGACTTGCCACTTGTTGATGAAGAGATCGAAGATTTTGATGATGATGATGTTTCTCATTTACATCGTTCTGATATCAATCATATTTTAGTGTGAAACAAAAAAAATATGTATTTTAAGTTTTAGATGAATGATCATGTAGTTTATTTTATGATATATACTTTATAATATTATTGTTAATATCTTGTTAATATCGGATATCAATCATATTAATGTTTCTCATGTCTCGCCGCGGCCAATAGACTACCTGGCCGCGGCGAAATAAGTTCCAGATTCTATGTTTTTTAAGGAACTTATTTCGCCGCGGCCATGTATACTACACGCCGCGGCCATCATGTCTCGCCGCGGCCAATAGAACACGTGGCCGCGGCGAAATAAGTTCCAGATTCTATGTTTTTTAAGGAACTTATTTCGCCGCGGCCATGTATACTACACGCCGCGGCCATCATGTCTCGCCGCGGCCAACAGACCACCTGGCCGTGGCGAAATAAGTTCCAGATTCTACGTTTTTTAAGGAACTTATTTCGCCGCGGCCATCATGTCTCGCCGTGGGCAATAGACCACCTGGCCGCGGCGAAATAAGTTCCAGATTCTATGTTTTTTAAGGAACTTATTTCGCCGCGGCCATGTATAATACACGCCGCGGCAATCATGTCTCGCTGCGGCCAATAGACCACCTGGCCGCGGCGAAATAAGTTCCAGATTCTATGTTTTTTAAGGAACTTATTTCTCCGCGGCCATGTATACTACACGCCGCGGCCATCATGTCTCGCCGCGGCCAATAGACCACCTGGCCGCGGCTATGATATCTCGCCGCAGCCAAGAGGATACGTGGCCGCGGCGAATTACTAAATTCAAAGGGGAGAATCTAGTTATTACTTATTAATCTAAAGTAATATCAAACACAATCAATACATAAATTTTAAATACTCAAATCATCCATTCAATACCATGATAATACCATAACAATACCATAACAAGTCTCAAACAGAAATTCATACAATACCATAACGAGTCTCAAACACAAATTAAAAACTGAAACAAGCATCAAACACACATAAAGACATAAATATTTAAGTCTCACACACATAAAAAAAAGTTGAAAACAATAATTAAACTTAGAAGGTTTCAAAAAACACATAAAAAAAGTTTACTCGTTCTCGTCGTTGTCATTCCTAGGTGGTTGTGGTGGTGGTGGTGATGGCCCCGGGTACTGAGGAGGTGCCATATGCGGTGGCCACTGCGGTGCTTGCGCCTGATAGTATGTGTATTGAGGATATGGAGGAAACCGGTATTGATTCTCCTGATTAATGTCCCATCGACCTATCAGCTCGTTCAATCCTTCGAAAGCCGCGGCCCCATATTGTCCTTGTTGGTACATGTAATCTTGGGTGTGTTGATACCCGCCAACGAGATAGTGGTTACACCAAGCAATGTACTCTTGGGTGGCGGGATCATACCCCGGAGGTGGTTGTAAACACAACAGTGGCTCGTTGAGTGACGGTTCATCCTGCTCTTCTTCATCCTCTTCCTCCTCTTCCGGCTCTTTGACAATGTATCTCTCGATCGTCTTGTCATTAATAGGCGGCCCACAAGAATCTTGGTTGTGTCGTGTTTTGCGCCTCCAACACCGGCATTCAGACACAGGCCGTAGATGATTGACGAATACGGCAACCCATTTTTGATATTCTTGTAGTCGATTCTCTTCATCCAATTGTAGATGAATCGACCGACGTTGATGGTGTTACCACGAATGATACAAAACAAAAGATGGACATGTTCCTCGTCGAGACGGGTGAAGTGCTTTATCGGAAAGAGACGGGAGCAAATGAAATAAATCCACGTTTTTGCGAGCCTGTAAATTAAACACCGTTATATTTAAAACATGCAATTAATAGAAAAAATAAACACCGTTCTATTTAAAACATACAATAGATAAAATAATACACGCAAAAAAGAAGAAAAGTCTAACCTCGTCAATGATTTACGGAAAAGCTTTCTAACTCCTTTGTCCATGACCCAATTCTCTCATGGAGTAGTCAACAAACTCAACATTTCATCGAGATTAGGATTTCTCAACCATTGTCGATAACCCTCATTCTCGAATTCGATGTCTGGGGTTCCTAGCAATGCGTTGATGGCTCCGACACTACAATCAACGTCTACACCACGAACCGTCACCACATCATCCTCGTGATCTGGTAAGTTCGCGTAGAATTCGTACATGAGAGTAACGTTTGCTTTGTGCTCGGGTGTGGCACAAAATTTTCTCCAAGAGAAACCTTCTATGGTATTGTTGATTTGAGACCCTATAGGCGTGCTTGAGCTCACCTTCAACCCTCGTTCAAAGATCGGAGCTCGTTGAACGAGGATGTCGTAGCGATCTTCTGTGGCCTTGCTAGTGAATACCCGACTATTATAATCCACTACGGGTTCGGGTTCGGCTGGACGAGACCTCTTATTTTTTTTTGTGGGGGGCCTAGAAGAGCCCGGGGCGGCTTCTTTGTGACCGGCGGGGGTCTTTGAACGGCCCATTTTCACCTAATTGAACAAATCATTTCAAACTCAAATTCAACAACATTTTCAAACAATAAATCATCTTCAACACAAAATTAAACTCAATTCAACACTAAATACATATAAAAACACATTATATTCAAATAAATAAAACATAAAACTCATCACAAACACAAATTCAAACTCAAATCCGAACTCAATTTAACTACAATATCAAAATACAACTCATTTTCAATCTAAAATAACATTATACCCAAAATCATAAATTAGAACATAAAACCCAAAATAAAAAACCCTAATTTCGGCCAAATCTACACCCCAAATATCATAAATTACAACCAAAATCAACCAAAATCATAAATTAGTTTATAAATCACACAAAATATTCATGAAAATTAAGATTTTGATATGAAAATTGAGATAAAAACATACCTTGATAAAAGAATTCGGTGGGAGAGAGAGCAAGGGAGGCGAAACCGAGAGAAAGAAAGAAGAGACCCGGCGAGATTTTGCTTCGGCGAGGAGGGCGGCGAGATTTGGCGGCGGCGAAATGGTGGCGAAGTTTCAAGGTGGGTTTTGGAGGAGAAATTGCACAGAATCGGCCGAAATGAAGGTCTTAGGCGAGTGAAAGTGTAAAAAATGAAAAAAGAAATCGAAATGAGGCTTTTATAGTGAAGCCCTAAAATTTTTTACGACAATTTGCCGCGGCGAAATGTCGTAAAAATTTCAACAACGGGTTATTGTCCCGTTGTGGAATCAACTCGCCGCGGCGAAGCATTGACTTCGCCGCGGCGAGATCTCTGAATTTATACCTTTTCCGCAACGGTACAGCGTACCGTTGTGGAAGAGTTTAGCCGCGGCGAGTTCTTGCCTTGGCCGCGGCGAGATCCAACAACGGGTCACCGTACCATTGTGGAATGTCCGGGATTCCACAACGGTACTGTGGTACCGTTGTGGAATCCCGGACATTCAACAACGGTACAACTGTACCGTTGTGGAAGCATATAGATTCCACAACGGTACTGTTTTCCGTTGTGGAATTTCCGTTGTGTAATCCAACATTTGTAGTAGTGTTATCTTCAAGTGGACAATATTCCCAACAATCTCCCACTTTGACCAGAGAAGATAAGTTTTCTTCAGCCAATTTAATTCGTTGCCATCATTATAGACGGCCAAAAAGAGAAAAAGGGAAACAAATTTCCAGCCATGGTATTAATGTGATATGAATGAGAAATAAAGATTGTGCTCATGAATATGTGATATTCAATAGAAATGAGGAAACTACATCTTCAAGGCAATCCCTTCTCCTATAAATACCACACCTCATTCACAATGTTAAAACAACTTTTTGAGTTGAGAACTTCTCTCTCTACCTTGGCCGACCCCCCCCCCCCCCCCCCCCCTCTATCTTCTTCTTGCTCTTTTGTTTTGCACCTATGTCCTCATGACCTAGCATTTTGTATTAGCTCTTTGGCTCTAAGACTAGTTCTTGAGCCATTGGGTTTAGTAGTGCCCACACACTAAATCCTTTCTAAACTCGAAAAATCTAGTGGTAGAAACTGTCGTGGTTGCTTGGATTCAAGAAGACATAAGGAGACAAGCGAAGCGATTCAACCTTTCTAAAAGCTTCTCAATGCTCAAGCTTCAAGCGAGGTTGGTACCGAGTGAAAACTCATTATAGTTTTTAATTTTAAATTACATGTTCATGAACTTTGTATAGGTAGTAAAATCGTTTTACATGTTTTAAAGAATTTTTTATATTCTCCCGCTTGTTAGAAGCGATAAATTATTCTTAATCCTAAATCTTTTCCAACATATTCAACCATAATAGAAAAGAGAAAATTGCCTCTTCAAGGGATTCCATTCTCCTATAAATACCATACCACATTCACAATGTTAAAACAAGTTTTGGTGAGACCTTCTCTCTCTAGTTGGCCGTCCTCTCTCTCTCCCTCTCTTCTTCTCGCTCTTTTGTTTTGGCACCTAGGTCCTCATCAGACCTAGCATTTTGTATTAGCTCTTTGGCTCTAAGACTAGTTCTTGAGTCATTGTGTTTAATAGTGCCCACACACTAAATCCTTTCCAAACTCGAAGACTCTAGTGGTAGAAACTATCGTGGTTACTCGGATTCAAGAAGACACGAAGAAGACAAACTAAGTGGGGAGACGAACGATTCAACCAATCCAAAAGCTTCTCAATGCTCAGGCTTCAAGTAAGGTTGGTACCGAGTGAAAACTCATTATAGTTTGTCTAGGTAGTAAAACCGTTTTACATGTTTTAAAGAATTTTTAATATTCCGCCGCTTACAAGAAGCGATATATTATTCTTAATCCTAGATCTATTCCAACAGCATATGCGATCAAAGGGAGGGTAGCTCTCGGAACCCTAGCCATGTTGAAGAAAATGAACAAACATTGAAGGCAATGCTAAAGAATTTGAGAAAGAGAACCATCCCGTTGTCCTCTTCCGTGAGGAAGGTGGTTGAACAAATTCCTGCAAAGAATGAGACTCCTATTGTAGAGGAAGAGCCATCCCAAGCTATTAAAGAAGAGGTCAATGAAGGCACTCTATTTCCTTAGTCTGTACTCGCTCCAGAGATTCAGCAGGCTGTTGATCGAGGGTGGTCAGTATGAGTAAGCATCCATGGAGGCCAATGTTAGGCCTTGGTGTCTTATTGATCCCAACAGAAGTCATTCATGTGGTAAACAAGTCACAATCCCAAAGCAACCAAGGAATAGAAAGACAACATCAAAGATGAAGGCTTTGAATGAGGAATAGTCTGAAGATGATGAGACGACTAGTGTATAAGATGATGCAGCTACAAAGAGTGAGGAGGAGCCTCATAAGATGAAAAGAGATTATACTTCGAGGAAGAAGAAGACTGTTGCTCAAAAGAAGAAAAAGAAATCTCTAGACCTTGTTGTTCTAGTTGATGTTCCAGCACAAGTACCAGTTCCAAAACTTGTTGCCACTCGCGCTGAGAAGAAGAGTCATATGAAGAAGAAAGGAAAACCATCTACAACACCTGGTGTTTGGAAGGATGATTTGTGGTTTTTGTCCCAGACTCATTCCAACAAATGGGATATGGTAGTGATACGCTCAGTAATTCATGAGATGAAGAGAAGTACACAGTCACTCAGATTGTGTTCCTCATAATAGAGGTAAAACTTTTCTCCACTGTTACATCGTCAAAAAATTTTGATGTCCAAATTATTAGATAAGTAATTGCAAACATGATTGAGAATTTTTGGGAATTCATTGAGCCCAAACTTTGGAGTGTTCAGAATTTGGGAAAATAAGCTGTCGATCACCCCTAATATGATAAATGAGTATTATGGTTATGTTGTGCATGATGTTGTTGCAGTTGAACCAGATCTGAACAAAGTTGCTCAGTGACTCACAGGGAATGAGAGAACTAGGTGGATTAATAAGAAGATGTCCTCCACTAATCTAACCACTAAAATATTCTCTACTTTATGAGATCGCCATCGAGAATTGGTTTCCCACTATTCACAGAGGCTCAATCAACAAACCCATGACTCATTTCTTGTAGCTATTTGAAACAAGGTCTTAGTTAACATGGGTCTCATCATCTTCGATCAGATAGCTGCACATGGAACATTAGAGAAAGTGAACCATACCATTGGGGTCCTTTCTCTCATATATGAATTGGTTGAGAAGCAATGTCCTGAGTTGAAGGCTGACCGTAATGGTCTTTCTGAAGAACCCAAGTTCGTCAATACAAATCCCAAGTTATTCTCGGGGAAGCATTAGAATGACATTGAGGGGGGAGCAAGCTAGTCCAGAAGTTCAAGAAGATGTTCCAACATCTCTTATACAGGTACATCCTCTTCAATCTCCTCGTCCATGAGAGAGAATATCATGAGACAACTTGAAGCTGAGATCAACTTCAAGACAACAGAGATCAAGATGATTAAAATCTCTAAAATGCAACACCGCAACCTCATATGTGACATTAAGTACCCGATTGAATAAATTCCAGAAGAAGATGGAGAAGAAGATCAAGACCAAGCTATTGCGTGAAGAAAATTGTAATTATTTCCCTTATTTCCTTCTTTATGTTAAAATCTTCATTATGTTTTACTATCAGCCCAAACTTTTATAGTCTCTTGGCTTGTCCTTTTGTGGCAAAAATGGGGAGTAATTTGGTTAAGCACCTTATATTCTATTTTGGGTCTATAACAACTAGACTGCTAGATGTTAATCTTGAAATACTCTGTGTAATGTCTTTTGTTTATTTTCACAAATTGCCAATGGGGAGATTGTTGGTGATTATGCACCCATATAACCATGCGGAAAATTAATTACACTAACAAGAGCTAATTATTATTGATTATATATAACAAGATCTAGATTTACTTTAATTAATATAAGCATGAGAGCAATATCAAGCAACCGAATTAAACAAAAGAGTCATTAGGAAAAACTTATGGGTTTCTCCTTAGCTACAAAATTTTCAATGCGTTCTTCAAGCTTTCGTTCCGAGTTCCTCCGACTCCTTCTTCAAGCTTTATCTTCCATGATCAGATCTCTGGGAATGACTTTAGTACTTTCGTCGTATGGCACTCAGAAGATGAGCATGAGTGAACATTTACATTCTTCCAGGAAGGCAGGATTCCGAGTGAATCATTTTATGCTCAGATCATATTCCGGATTCCCAAGACATAAGTTTAATCGGCGTCTCAATAGCCTTTAACAGAATGAGTCAAAGAACCTGGCGATATGACCATCATAAGCGACCCCAGCTTGTGTGTCGTAACGGTGCTTAAACGACACATCTACAACCAAAGTCTGTTCAGGTCGTACTCTTACCACAAGTGCAGAATGCTCCCACTAAGTGATCAACCTTCACTTGTGTTCTACAAATATGATTTTAGATTCAGCTATCTAGGCATGAATTAATCATCGACCATGTTTTCACCGCCCGACTCGGATGCCCAAGACATAAGTTTAATCGGCGTCACAGTAGCCTTTAACAAAATGAGTCAAAGAACCCAGCGATATGACCTAGAAGTCCATGATCACTTCATGATTTAGATCAAGTCTCACTGTGACCATCATAAGTGACTCCAGCTAGTTTGTCGTAACGGTGCTTAAACGACACATCTACAACCAAAGTCTGTCCAGGTTGCACACTTACCACAAGTGCAGAATGCTCCCACTAAATGATCAACCTTCACTTGTGTTCCACATATATGATTTTAGATTCAGCTATCCAGGCATGAATTAATCATCGACCATGTTTTTACCGCCCGAACTTGGATGCCCATCATGCAATTCGGTTTAATACGGAGACTACGGATTGATGAATGTTTGATAAATCTTTTATAAGAAATAACCGCTTTCAATTCAAATAGATAATAAATGTCGAGCTTTATTTTATTAATAATTTCAGCGAGAATAAAATCTTTTCGTGGGCAAGAATTCCTAACACCTCCGTGGCATAATTTTATGTTTGGCAAAACAAATGGTATTAGTTGTTCAAGTCAAAGCTACAAGACGTTGTTCAAGCACCCGGGGTACTTAGTCACTTTCCTCTTGCGCGAAAAAGAACTAAATATTATGTTTAGTTCTGATTTTTATGGATGCATAAGTATCGGATAGCTTTGGCGATTCTGACTTATTAGATTTTGTTGTCGCACAAAAAAGAATACAGATTTAAAGCTTGGAGGTTTTACCCAAGGCCAGACAAAGTGGCCGCATCCGAGCCAAGTGTGGGAACTCAAAAGTCTCGAGTTGTTGCTCCTTCGGCCGTAGGTGTTCTCTGAGGAGAGAATGAGGTGAATGATAGGGGGGGGGGTGTTAGATCGCTTCTTATGAGCTGCCTACATTCCTGAGCACATAAGGATGAAGTAATTACATAGTTCACTGCGTGTGTATATGATATTTGAGGCGCGGATCCTGAAGGTTGTGCTCGACATAGAAAACAGAGCGCGGAGGAGTCCTCGGCGACGTCTCAAGACTCTAGAATCGAGTGATCCGAGAGAGAATGTGTGACGATGAATCTGTTCAGGACTTGAATGAGAAGCAAGTCTTCGAAAGTGACTCTAGCAAGGTCCTCTAGCCTTCTTCGAGGATTCATAAACATCATAGTCTGTTCTCTATTACTGGTGATCCTCATGCCGGATGGAAGACTAGAGATAACCCTACAATAAACTATCAAGATATGCTCAATCATTCTTCCTTTATTTGCTGTATTGAGCCAAAAAATATATAAGAAGCGATAATTGATGAATACTGGACAGTTGCTATGCAGGAAGAACTTGGTGAATTTGAGCAGAATGATTTTTGGGATTTTGTGCTGAGATCCACTAATGTCAATGTTATAGGAACAAAGTGGATTTTCAAGAACAAATCTGATGACAAGGAAAACATCACTTGAAACAAAGCTCGTCTTGTTGCTCAAGGATATTCTCAAATTAAAGGTATAGACAAAACGCTATGTTCGAGGGAGAGTAGACAAAACGCTATTTGTAAAAAACACGAGGTCAAACTTCATTATTGCTCAGATCTACGTAGACGATATTATTTTTGGTTCTAGTTCCCAGAAGTTGGTCGAACAGTTTGTTGAACAAATGCAATGGAAGTTTAAGATGAGTATGGTTGGTGTACTCTTATTTCCTCGGGCTGCAAGTTAAACAGAAAGATGAGGGAATCTTTATATCACAGAACAAGTATGCTCGTAATTTGGTGAAGAAATTCGAGCTTGATAAAGCTGCCCACAAGAGGTCTCTGGCGGCTACTCACATCAAAATCCTCATTCACGGCAATGAGTCCTCCGTCTTTAGTGAGAGAAGTCCCAATGTTCTCGGAATCCTCAAGAGCCACGTAATCGGGATCGTTGTCACGACCCTCCTCATTGAGATTTTCTGGTTCTTCGTTAGGGATCTTCTCCGTGTGCATAGGTTGTTTTGTGGAGTCGGCTGCGAAACCTTGCATTTTCTGTCTTTAATTGGCGAATAATCAATTCAAGCACGCCACATGTCTACAAATGTTAAACCCAAAAAAATGCATCAATAAATAATAACCATGATAGTCAAATTTCTCACTAGTGTTTGTCGCTTACTAATTAGTCATTATATTTTCTATGCAGTATAATTTTTTCTTCTATTAAATTATTCGAGCAATAATTCTGTCTGCTGTATCTTTTCATCTTATAAAGTTTCAACATTGTTTAATGTGTGTGCCCAATGACTTGCACATATCTTATCATCGTAGCGACGAATTCAATGCATGTATGATATAATAATACTAAAGAAGGCCCACATATTGATCTCGTGCCATCTACGAAGTTTCACGTTTTAATTGATGGTGACATGACATGATTTGTAATTTGTTACCAATATTTTTTGTATACCACTTTCACTACTTGATTATATAATTAACTTTACTTATTGCGTGTAAAAACTAATGTTTGTCTTACCATTACTGTTATCGTACTGAGATTTCAATTTTAGGGGTACATCGTTTACCGAAAAAAAAATCAAAAAGTTTCAGACAAAAAATGAAATCAATACCGACAGATAACCGTTTACTGTAGAGGAAACTGACAAAAAAAATATAAGAAACCGAATGATATTCAAAGAAATATTTTGAAAAAATAAACATACTTTTCATAGGTCATACTTCATAGTTCATATAACGAATACATGATATCAATTCATCATCACAAATCATCATATTCATCATCAAATTATCATATTCATCTCAAGAATATCATTCATCATCATTATTCTAAACATTATAAGCATCATATTCATCCCAAGAACATCCACTCAAGAACATCATAATCATCATATTCATCATCAAATCATCATCTACAACATCAAAAAACTCAGATTCGGATTAAAATTCAACATTTTAATTCAGATTAATCCTAAAAATATATAGAAAATCATACAAAACAACCAATAAACTCATATTCATAGATCAAAATCTTGAAATCATGGATTAATGTAAAAAATTATAAAAAAAAAACCTCAAAATTTGAGAAACTCACGAAACTTACCTACCGAAATCCTACGAAAGTTGACAAAAAAAATGCTGCAACGAATGAAAACCACCGGAACGCATCGAAAACCACCGGAAAACACTGAAAACCGCCGGAAAGTGCCGATAAATTTGAACGAAAACTATTTCTAGCGAATTGGTACCAGTTCTCTTCGGTAAAGTGGTTTTCGGCCGCTTTTCGATTAGTTTATGCGAGCTTGGGTCTGTCACTGAATCCAATCAAGTAATAAGTTGATGATGGTAAAAAAATATATGAATTAAAAAAATTAAGAAATTAAATTATAATTTTTAGAATAATAGTCGCAATAATTGATTTCGTAGAGATCATACACAGAACCCACCGATGAATCACATGGACGTAAATAAATATTAGGTTATTTTCCAGTTACGTCTCTTTCATTTGTACTTTAGCGTTTAATTGTAAACTATTTCGTATTCTCTACCTAAGCTTGTGTTTTCTGTATTATAATTTAAGACTAAAAATTGATAAGAAACTATTAAAAAATTACATACTTGAGGTTACTCGTGTAACAAAAGGATGTAGCACAACCACTTGACGACTCAACGTTTAAACACCTCATCATTTATGTTTGATACTATAATATACTATTAGCAAATGTAACACAACAATTTATCTACTTATTATACACCACTTTTGAAATCAACAAATTAAATTAAATTGGAGTAACCAATATCTCGTACCTAGAGTTTTAATACCCGTAATTTGATTTTTTTTTCCGCCCCTTCGTTCAATTGATACAAGCTTAGGCTCTTATTTAAAACCTCAATGCCTTTCAAGGTACTTACATTAAGAGCTTTTTCTTGATCATATTCACCATGCATTTCCCAAATATATTTCTCAATTCAAGCTCTCCTGTTAGAAACATTCTTCTGATCATTAAGATCTTGAAACCGCCATCATCAACTTGTATAATTTCGTCAACATTTGGATTTTTCACTGTTATGGCGTCATTTTTCGTATGGGAAAAACGACAATCCAAATGCAAAAACGAAGCAAAACCAAATGATCACTCCGGTAAAATCTCCAAAATCGGAGGATCCGTCCGGTAGAACCCACAAAACTGGATGATCCCTCCAGTAAAATCCACAAAACCGGAAAATCCCTCCGACCAAGTTTTCATAATTTTGCACACTCAAAATTCTATAAATACCTTCCCCATTTTTTACCAAAAGGAAAATTTTTGGAAGGAAACAAAAGCTCTCAAAAAGAAAAAGCTCTCAAAACTCAAAAACTCTCAAACTAAAAAAAAACTCTTAAAGCACTCAAAATATCGGAAAAGACCAAGTAAAGTATAAGACAAAGACGGAGAGAATAGAAAAAGGAATCAAGACTAAGATATGAGAACGAAGAGAAGGTAAAAAATTCGACGAGAATACGAAGAATCTGACGAGAAAACGAAGAACGAGAAGAACAACCGAAGAACACGAAGAACGCGAAGAACGTGAAGAACACGAAGGCGACTATTGACGAAGTGACGAGAAGCCGGAAACCACTTTCCGGTGAGGCAAGGATGACGAGAATAGAAGAACTTCACCACACCTAACCTACGTGCGGTCATAGGGTCCGACTCTAGATTAAACCACGGATGGTTCCGAATGCTAATCCAAAAACGCGAATAACATTTTGGCGCTAGAAGGAGGGGTACTTGAAAACAACCACGAGTTCTCCACCGGAAAATCCACCTCCCTTTACGGGACCATCATAAGCCTACCTGGTAGAATTTCTCTTTTAAAAACCGGAAGACTCCTCCGGAAAAAGTCTCAAGACCTGAGGACTATTCCACTGAAGCATCAAAGCCGGAAGACTCCTCCGGAAAAAGTCTTAAGACCAGATCTCTACTCCCCCAAATCATCATAAACGGAAGAATCCTCCACCGAAAGTCTCAAAACTGGAGGACTACTTCGCGGAATCATCATGACCGGAAGACTCCTCCGGCAAAAATCTCCTACAAGATGTCCAACCGCACTGCCGCTTTTGCAAGCAACGCCTCTCAACGGGCGGAGATAGTAGCACTTCACACACGGGCCCGAACTCAAGCTAGGAACGGCCAAGAAACCTCATGACCATGCGTCGTTTAGGCAGCAGACACAGCGCCTCCGCCAACCCAAATACCACCGGCGTTAGAAATCCCACCCCCGACATGGAGCGCCTCGAGGATAGTCTTTTCCTACTGGAAAGCGAGTTCGCAAGAGATCGAGAGGAGAGGGTCGTGACACTACACGGCTAAGCGAGAGAATGACGCCCTCAAAACGCCCACTCGGGGGGTCAAATGCTCGAGCAAGTGCAAGTACCCAACAACGAAGTCTGACAAAACGATGCGCCTGACCCAAGTATTCGAGACATCAGCCGCCACCACCAGGCGTAATTAAGAACCGTCCAGGAGCAAGATCAATGCATGGAAATCCAGAAAACCCAGTGCTCGGGGGCCTATCCGATCGAGGGGGAAATAGATCCACGCCCAGAATCCCGTGTGAACCTCCCCCAGGCCGCTCGCTCTGCAACATGAGTTAGGTCCGAATCATAAAGGTCCTCCTTTGAGCGGCTAAGGCAAGGAGAGGAAGTCGACTATAGTGGAGACGTGAGAAGATTCTCACCGCCCCGACACACAAGGTCTCTTGAGGCACACGTGGAATTGAGACGGCACCTCAACGCTCGGTGGGAGATTCCGAGGAACCAAGTTACCCGGAGGAGCAAGGGCCACAAGAAGTCCCCCCCCCCCCCGACAGCGGCAACACCAACGCCTCCCACTCCATATGCTACCCAATTATCGAAGAAAAGACGGCGCACTACTCGATTTGCTTCTGCCGCCACGCAAGTTAGGAATGAAGAGCTGAAAAATGTGGTTATCGAGGTGAGAGAGGAAGTTCGAGAGCTACGCGCGACATAAACTAGAACCCCGCTTGTTAAAAGCATGATCGAAGGCATAACTTCACCGTTTGCCGTGAACGTGCTCGCCAACGATGCCATAGAAATTTTTGCCCGCCCAATATACCGCTCTACGATGGGAGCACAGACCCACTCTACCACATCCATCAATACCAGACGAATATGAAAATGGCAGGACAATCACCATCGACAATGTGTTTGGGATTCTGTCTCACGCTCATTGGCACCGCGTTTGAGTGATTCAAAAGACTTGGACGAGGATCAGTCCAGTCGTTCAAAGATATCCAAGAGAGATTCCTCACTCGCTTCTCCGCCTCACGAGTACGAAGGAAGGAGAAATCTTACCTTTTGATGATCAAGCAATGGAGCGGCGAGGCACTCCAACAGTACCTTAACCGATTCATTGAAGAATCAAACAAGGTGGACGAATACGAGGATAGTGACGCTGTCTATGCATTCATCGATTGTTTGCGTGCTTGCAACCTCTTGACATCGTTAATGAAACAATAACCTATCACAATGACAAAGCTCATTTCTTAAGCCACGCAACATATTTCGGTCGAGGAATATTACGAGAGTCGAAGAATCCGCGATAAAGGAAGCCGTCATAAAGACGAGGATGAAGCCGACAACGACACACAAAGGAAGAAAAACCGGAGCATGCACTTCACGGTCTCAAACGTCCGCCCCCGAAAAACCAGAAGCCCATACTAGTCGAGAAGTTTCAAAGAAACGTCGACTTCACGCCGTTCAAGACCACGTCGGATATGATCCTAGCCTTACACGGGGACATGTTTACCAACCCTCGATCCCTATTCAAGGACCCATCAATGCAGCGAAAGTACAAGATAAAGCTAAACCCGAACAAGTGCGCATTTGGAGTCGAATCGGGAAAATCTTCGGATTCATCATCAATCAGCGAGGAATCGAAGCCAATCCTGAAAATAGCCTAAGCCAAATATAACTATTTGGAATTCTCTGCCTACTTAAGAAAAACTATGGCAAAGGAGATAGAGAGAGAGAGAGAGAGAGAGAGAGAGAGAGAGAGAGAGAGAGAGAGAGAGAGAGAGATGATCCTTACCAACAAATATGATACCCAGTAACAAGAATTGAAAAATACCCAAAGATTGTACAAATGACATGATTGTAGAGACTTGACCCAATATCTAAAGAGATGAGATATACTCAAGAACAATGGTAAACATCAAGATGATAAGTCAAGTTGTTGAGCGCCACAAGATAAACGTAATGAGTTCAAAAAGTCTTCTCAAGAACAAAAAAAGACACAAACTCACAATATTTCATTCAAAGGATTGTAATTTGATTATAATCACCAAAACACATTATTTATAGCCTTTAGCCAAAAACATTCATCTCCAATAACTCTCAGGAAATATTAAATGCGAATAGCTTTGAGCCCATTAGACTTTGAAAGTGAAATCCTAAGCATTGAAAACACACTAAATATATATTAGACAACACACTTAATGGGTATAAACACCCCAAAAAGGCCCCACAAGTCTGATGCTTATTAAATGATAGTGAACAACCTCATTTATTATTCAATTGATGGCTCCAATGTTAAAAAACGACCATGGCATTCAAATCTCTTCTAAAACCTAAATCATTGTAACTAATCAATTTAGAGAATGAAACAACGTGTTAAATCATTCGATTTAGAGACTCTTTGAATTGTTTGGCTCTAAACTTTGTGAGAGATCCATTTGACAACCTTATTGGATATCTTGAAACTTGTCCTTGAGTCGTCGAATGTATACTTGCATCCATTTTAACTCCTTGATTCGCATCATTTTCCCCCTCTTGTAAATGATTTGTCCTCAAATCATCACCTAAATCAAAATGAGATAGATCATAAACGCTAAAGCTTGCACTAGCTCTATACTCATCTGGAAAATCAAGTTTGTAAGCATTATCATTGATCGTCAGCCCTTGGAAGTAATTTAGAATGTCTTTACTCAGGAAATCGTTCCTTACTCATGTGTAGTCAAACCAAATCTCCCGGCTCAAAAATCACTATCCTAGGACTCTTATTGGCATTCTATGCATACTTCTCGGTCCGTCGTTCTAAGTTTTGCATTGTCTTCTCATGAATCTGTTTCACAAAATCGGCCTTCTTTTTCGTATTCAAGTTAATATGATAAGCAATATGTAAATGAATTACATCCAATGTGCTATTGGATTAAAATCATAAACAATTTATAAAGGAGAGAACTTAGTTGCATAATGAACACTATGGTTATATGGAAATTCAACACGAGGGGAACAATCTTTCCAAGTTTTCAAGTTTTTTTTATGATACCACGAAACAAAGTAGACAATGTTCTATTCACCACTTCAGTTTGCCGATCAGTTTGTAGGTGAGAAGTAGTAGAAAACAACAGTTTTGTTCCCAACTTTTCCCACAAAGTTTTCTAAAAATAACTAAATTTTTTTGCATCTCTATTTGAAACATTTGTTAGAGGCATCCCATGCAACCTAACATTCTCTTTGAAAAACAGATCAGCAACGTTTGATGAGTTATGAAATTTGTGACATGCAATATAATGAGTCAGTTCAGAAAGTCGATCAACGACCACGAAAACAAAATCTCTCCCCCTCTTAGTCCTTGATAATCGCAAAACAAAGTTTATTGGAATATCAACCCAGAGTGCACTAAAAATTGGAAGTGGTATATATAAGTCATGTGGTTGTTGTCAAGATTTAACCTGTTTGCAAGTTATGCATCTTTCACAAATCTTTTCAAAATCACGTTTCATATGAGACCAAAAACATGATCATGCAACAAACCCAATGTCTTAGAGAGATGATAAACATCAACGGCATCAGCGGTCGCTGATGTCTAATAAAAGTGGAACCCACCTGTGTGTGGGGCCCACCGTGTATATCAGCGACCGCTGATGTCTATCGTTTTTTAATGTCCTAGCTACCTCAAAATGAACTGTCTAACTATCACAATGAGCTTATCTAACAAGTAGTTTGCATAATGAAAAATGATGAATGCACAATTTATTTTCATGAAACTCAAATCATGAATGCAAAAAATTTCATTCATCGAGTTGTTGTTATTATAGAGAGAGAGAGAGATTTTGAAGGTTTATGTTTGTTTATGATATTTTTGTTTACACGTGTTTTTAATGTTTTCTTAATTGATATTAAAAATACCGGAAGTCATATAAATCACGAAATATGATTTTGAACGTTTTAAAATTTAACATTTTAATAATTAAAGTTGATTGGAATTATTGGATATATATAGTGTAAAAGAGATAAAATAAGAGAGATGTTAGAGATTGAGAGCAAATATAGATGAAAATAAGAGATCATAATATATTAAATACTCCAAAACTTGGAAAAGTGTATTTTTATAACGTACATATTTTATTAATTTTAAGTGGTAGTGCATACGTGTTTTAATTTTTTTTGCTCAGAAAGTACTGTATACGTTTGATCAAACTTCTCTATTATTTAATATTTTTGTCCCTTACTAAAACCTCTATCTCTAGTGTATAGATTCTTTTATATTAATTATTACACAGCAGAATATGGGCTGACCGTGTATTGTCCAAATTCAATATTGTCCACAATGTATCAAAGAACTGTACATATCTTATCATTAAAGCAATCATGCATGATATTATAATATTAAATTAGACCCATATTGATCTCGTGCCATCTACCAGCTTCACGTCTTTAAAATGGTGGTAGCTAGCAGAATTTAAATTTCACCAAGTCGTACGTGGAGGACAAAAATACGTGTATTTAAAAATTAATGAATTTATATTGAATTAAAAAAAATGAAAAATTTGCTACAACTAACTCTCTTTCCTAGTTAAAATTTTATTCTATCAACAAAATAATCAATCAACCCGAAATGAATTAAATTAATTAAAACAGTTAATTTAATTCATTTCGGTTCGATAGACAATTTTCTTAGTATAATAAAACTTTAACTATTTTTTAAGAGGAAATTGTGGTATTAGATTAATATCTTAATTATCCCTTAAAAAATATCTTTATAGAAAAAAGTAACAATAATTGTTTTTTTTTAGAGACACAATAGGTGGTTTTTGTACTGACCCTTACAAAGTTACACTATTAAAAAAAGAGTTAATGGCGGCAAAAATACCTAAAGTTTATCTATTGATACACTTAACTACTCAATCTTTTTTTACTTTAGCTTTTTTATTAGCAATCAATTAAAAAAAATTAAAAAAAATAATTAACGTTAAATCTGAAGCGTTCATTCCAAACAGGTAGTAACGGTGATATCAAAACTTAACATTAGGTATTTTGCCCGCCGGAAAAAAAGATTGAGTAGTTAAATGTATCCAGAGATAAACTTTAGGTATTTTTGCCGCCATTAACTCTTAAAAAAACATAACAGTGACCTTACATAACAAAACCAACTACATGGACATAAATGAATATAGAGTTATATGCCATTTAGGGCGGTGCAAAAAAATTGGTAAAACCGTAAAGCGAACCGAACCGTTGGTTTTTAGACCGTTGGTCCGGTTTTAAACAGTTTAAAATTTCACCGGTCCGGTCCGGTTTAAACTTTTTAACGGTCCGGTCTGGTCTAAAAAGTCTAAACCGCGGTTTAGACCGGACCGGACCGGTTAGTATTTAAATAAAAAAAATTAATTAAAAAATATGTCTAAAACGGTCCGGTCTAAGACGGTCCAAAACGGTCTAAAAACACATGGACCGGTTATTATTTATGAAAATATAAATAAAAAAATAGGCTAAAATAAAACGGTCTAACGGCCCAAAACGGTTTAAACCGGACCGGACCGTTTTAACCAGTTCGGTCCGGTCCGGTTTTTTTCTTATTTGGTCCGGTCCGGTTAATTATTTTTAAACCATTTAAACCGGTTCGATTTGATTTTTTGACCGGTTTTAGACCGGACTGGACCGTGCACACCCTAATACCATTTACGACTCTCTCGTGATAATTGATCCTCTACTTTATGGTTTTATATACTTATTTCTCTTTTCTTTACTCCCTACTTTTATGTATTTAGAATTACAAAATAATTATACTAAACTATTAAACAAATACTGGCATCGAGTAGTTCCATAAATTAATAGTATAAAGAGGACGTAACCAAGGATAAAAATATTGCGATATATCATTCATCTATCATACCGATGAGATCTCAGTAAAATATTAGCTATAATCGTTATGTTTTTATAAATATTATTAATAAAAATTTATATATCGATACAATATCGATATTTTATAATAGTTAAAAAATTCAAAATATCGACAAAATATGATCCGGATTTGAATTTTTTTTTTATAAAAAAATAAAAAATTCATTATTTTTTTTTAATTTTATTTTATTTCTTTTATTTTTTATTCTTTATTCTTTATATCTTTTACTCATTGATTTTATTTAGTATTTTCAATATTTCCTTATTTATATTTTATAATACATAAATATAATTATATGTATATATATGAAGATACCTATTATATTCCTATACATATAATTATCATAGTTTTAATTTTTTTATGTAAAAAAATCAAGCTTTTGAATATATATATATATATATATATATATATATATCTATATATATCTATAGATACATATAATTATCATAATTTTATTTTTTTATTTTTTAAATATATTATATATCAATATTTCATCATGTGTAAATAATAGTCAACAATATTATAAATTGATATCATTTGAATACTGTTTTATGATTTGTAGTGTGTGTGGGGTAGAGCTCGGCTCCATTAAATATTTTAATGTTGGGCTACCAAAGCTCATTGATCACCAAAGCCCATTTCATAAATTTGATTTAAAGAAATAATAGACGACATTTATTAATTGACTTTGATTAATTATTGACGTACAAATTTAACAAGTCACTAGGGTCCGGCCAAAGTCTGTCCACGAGCTCAGAATGTAATCGCCAAAGACCATGACGAAGTCAAAGTCAGTACAGGATATGCGATCTCGCATTGAAACCCGAGGAGTTGACGATTTTTACCGAGCTCATTCAAACATAGGAACGACATGACAGAAGAAGAGGGGATAAAGGACAAAGTCACCAACACGTGTCTCTGAGGATCTCGCATCTCGTCGTAGTATAAATTCTCTTCTTAAGGATGGGGGGGGGGGGGGGGGGGGCATATGGCATATGGCATGGTGCGCCTTCTTTTTTGGTGCGCAGTGCTCGTTTGAGGAGCAGACAACACGGCATGCCGGGACCCTCGCGCGCCATTTGTTCATCGCATGGTGCACGAGTGAGCACCGCTTCGTGTGTGAGCTTGGGCTCGGACTTTATGGCCGTTTTGCGTGGGCTTTAGCCTTTGTGGGCCTTGATGGACTTTTTTGTGGCACGGGCCGCTGGGTCTTAGAATTCAGAATTCGATGCAAGTCGCGTGGAATTTAATGTTTCGGGTTTTTTTAGAACGACTGACAACATTAGCCCATAAGTTCGTCGATCGGGAGGCCCGGATGATGAACTTTAGTTGTTTTACGTCGGGTTTTTGAGGAAAACCGATTTCCCCAAACTCCGCCGTTTCGAAGTTTTATCATTACTATTATTATTATATTTATTATTATTATTATTATTATTGGGCGGCGCGTAGCGCGTCGGGGTTGCGCAGAGCGTGCCGTGGTCGGCCCAGAGAGGAATTTTTCCTTTTTTTCCTTCCTTCATTTTCCTTGTTGGAGTAGCAGTAGTATTCCTACTTTAGATATCAACGTTTCCAACCCTTTCCCCTATGTTCCAATAAATAGGAGCATAACTGCACGTGCTTTCTCACACTTTTTCGTCTATCTCTCTACACGAGTGCATAATGGAAAATCAATTCTCCTTCTCAACCGAAGATCCCGAGGTGGATTTCTATCACTTGCTTCAGGACCCTGAGCGTGAAAGGAGTGATCTATTCGCGGGATTGGAGAAGATTCCCCCACCCTTGGAGGAGGATCCAATGGGAGTGGAGCGATGGCTCAAAGTGGGCGAGCCGGACGCGATCGCGTTCATCGCTCAGCCTATGGAGCGGGAGAAGCTGGACTTGCCGACTTGGCATTCCACATGCGAGGAAGTAGTCAGCGCGGCGTACCAGAAGGAGGTGCCCCGCACCTCGTGATCTACCTGGTCGATGGAGGGGCGTGTGATGCGCCAAAGTCTGGCGCGTTGTACCGAGCGTCCAGCTTGGACGCTTCGGGTGCGTCAGAGGGCGGTGTTGACGCCGCTTTGTTGGCCGTGGCGAGCCTTTAGTATAGGTTGTGTTTACCTCTTCAGCCCAACGTCCAGAAGCTGGTCATGCGATTGGGGTGCATGCTTGTCAGATGAGCCTGGGATTTTATTGATTAGTTGCAATGTGTCAGTTGAATTGGCATTGCCAGACCGAGCGCGTCATGACCGTGGATGACTTATGTAATTTGGTGGAGGTCTTTCCTGCACCGGGGCAGCCTGGCTTTCACATAGCTCGTGATCGCCACACACTAAGCTAATTACGGACATTGAGACCCAGAGCTGAAAAAGCGTGGGTGTAGGTCTCGGTTGAGACCTTTGGAACGGCACCACTCCGGTTTGGCCATTTGGCGAACATTTCTACTAATGGGGGGCAAATAGTTTTGATTTTATGGTGGATATTCGAGGTATGTCGGATGCTTGGAAGACGGGTAAGCGATTTCGTTCTCCAGAGTTGATGGCGTCGACTAGGTGGATCTCGTCTTTCCCTTCCATTCCTGAGAACATCCCTCGAGCGGAGGAAGTCCCTCCCGCTACATCATCTCTTATGAGTGTCGTTTTACCAGGTACTTTTTCCTTTTTTGTGACTTTAACGTGTTTTTGTCAGAGTCCTGACCTTTGTTGTATTTTGCAGGTTTCTCGTCCAGGGTGAGGGCTCGAGCGCGCTTGTCGAGATCTTCTAAAGAATTGAGGGCATTGGCAGCGAATACTTCTCAAATCGTAGCATGGAGCAGCAAGGATAATTCCAGCGCCAGTTGCCCGGCCGAGCGTGGTTACCGCGCTTCTTTGAAGCAGCCTTCGTCCTCGGCACCTCCGGACACGCCTTTAGACTCGAAGCGCGCGAACTCGATGATTGAGGCGATGGCCTTGGAGGTCAAAAGAGAGTGTTCTTAGGGATTTCAGGAGTCGCCTTTGAAGGTGTGGAAGGGCGTTGTGTCGAGTAACGATGTGGAGTTTGGAAATTGCACGTGGACAGCACATCAAACGCTTAGGGGGTGGCACCGACGGTGTACTCACAAATCCAGATAGGGAAAAGCTGAGGTACATACTACGCTTTGAGTTCAAAGCCTCAGACAATGAGGTGGAATACGAAGCTTTGATTGTGACGACGAGAATCACCGGGAAAAAGGAGAGAGAGGATCGGAGAAGCTTAATTTCACGAAATTATGTGGAAATTTGGTTTTTCCCCCAAATTTTGAATCCGAAAGAAATTAGGGTTTTCAAATTCTGAGCTTAAGTTTTGAACATGAAGTGTTCTTGGACTTGTTTTGTGCTCAGTTTGTGTTGATTTGTGCTCGTATTTATGGATTGGAATTGATTTATGAAATTTGCTTGTTTTACTTCTAAGATTTGGTTGTTCTTTATCTAATTCTTACTTCTAAGTTTTGAACTGTGAAAGTGAATTTAGGGCTCGATTTTGTTCATTGATGATTCTGTTATGATTCGAAGTTTTAACCGTTTATGCTTTTGGGTTTTAGTTTGGCCGAGTCTGTGATGGTGTTTTTAGGCTGAAAATTGACTTGTGGAATTGCTGGTTTGGCTGGATATTTGTTTTGATTTGAATTTAGCTTATTGTGTGTGTAAGTCTCGGTTGAATATTGTGTGTTTCAAGTTTGTTGCAAAACTCGATTAAATGAGAAAGATAAATCGAATTCGAGGATAAATTTGTTTGTGTGTTTCATTTCCGGCTGAATGCTGTATACGTTCGTGTTTGAGTTTGTTTTGGGGATGGATATGTGCGTTCGTGTCGCTTTTTTGTGTTCTGATTCGTTTCAATTTGAATTAATCTTATTGTGTATGTATGTCTCGGCTTAATATCGTGTGTTTCAGGTTTGCTTCGAAACTATGTCAGACGAGAAAGATAAATCGAATCCGAGGATAGATTTGTTTGTGTGTTTCGTTTCCGGCTGAATGCTGTATATGTTCATGTTTAAGTTTGTTTTCGGCTTTGATATATGCGTTCGTGTGGCTTTTCTATGTTCTGAATTGTTTCTCGACTGGTGACTTGAGTTGTACCATATCAAGACCTTTATTCAGTCTCAAAAACTCTCGAGTCTCGATGTGAGACCGAGAGATTGGATTTAAGGTTCGAGGCTGAGTTTGGTATTGTGAGTTTGACTCAATATTGTGTTTGAAACTCGCAGAGTGTTCGCAAACTGAGTCGAGACGAGCAAGAGCCGGTGTGATCGAGAATATCGAGGCCGGAGATAGAGAAGAAAAGAGTAGACCCGATCTAACTTGTGACTATCACCTTTCACTTATTAGTGTTTAATACTCTCAAGTAAAATCGTATGTCTATTTATTGAATTTTATTTTAAATAATTTTGGTTTATTTTCATAGACGTTCGTGAATTTAATTTCAGTCAATAATCTGAAAATCTTGGTTTGTAAGATTCTAGATTATTTATTTAAGACTCGTTAAAACTAAAAAATAAAATTATGTTTTGTACTGTTTTCGATACGAAAGCTTACAGGTCTTAAATAAGGATTAATTTATGAAAGACCGGGAATTGATGAATTAAATTCTCGAACCTCGATCCGGAGGAGGATCCACCTTCGATCGCGATTTTGTTACTGCAGTTTTGGCACAATATTTGCTACATGCGTATCGCGGAAGAGTACGGCTACACTTGCTAAGAGGTGGATATCCTATCACCTAGGTTTCAAGGGAATTTGAGATATAGTGGAGCTGGAGCGGCAAGATATCGATTTCCAAGGTTCTTCGGGAACGACGATCGTGGGCTAGAGACGGTTTCCTTTGGTCGCGAAGTGACCAAGGCGAAAGGGACGAACACGACAGGCCAAAATCTCTAAGGGTCCTTAGATTAGCGGTTCTAGATGTCTAAGAGACATTGGGTGGACTCTTTCCTTAGATGGGATGGGTAGGCTCCTTCTTCCTCCATATCCTAGATCAAGTGGCGAAATAAGATGATAATGAGTCAAATAATCATATGTTCCCTTTTGTAAGATGAGAAACTTGTGAATATGATTCAACAAGACCTTAAACACATCTAGAGGGCTGATAAAGACACATTTGTGATGCCAATGTTTTTGATATACACGTGTATATGGGTGATAATGAGTAAAGAGTGATTTTCATCTAAATCACGATAGAAGAGAAGGAAAATGCGACTCTTTTAGTGGTGTTCTTGAGTGGTGTGTAGCACAAAAGCGGTTTTTGTGGATGTGGGAGTGAGAAATGAAGATAAATGGGAAAGTATGGAGATTTGTGAGAGTAGAAGATGGTATGAGGGAAAACATGAGGGCTTTTGGTGGAGTAGATGGTGAGAATGTTCTTGAAGTGATGGAAGAGAAGAGAAATGGGTTTTGTGGTGAAATAGGTGAGAAAAGAGTGATTTTTAGTGTTGATTTGATGGGAGAGAATAGAGAAGTGGTTGAAAGATAATTTGTATAAAATTGGGTCTCTCCCTCCTTGACGTGAAAGGAGGAATTTGTATAAAATTTCTATAGTGTAGGGTTGTGTTAGAGTACCCTAGAAAGGTAATGAGACCCACCAGGGATATTTGGACTGAAAGATTAAGTTAGAGAAGGGTTTTAGATCATCTTTGCCATGTGGAAATGAAGATGGCCGGGTGGAGGCCATGACCGGGTGGTGACTCGGTCATGGCTGGGTGGTGGTCATGACTGGGTGATGACTCGGTCATGGCCAGGCGGAAGGTCTCACCCAATGTAGGCCATGACTTCACCGGGTAGAAGGATTCACCGGGTGGAGGCCATGACCAGGTGATGGCTCAGTCATGGCTAGATGGAAGATCTCACTGGGTGTAGGACATGACTGGGTGATGACTCGGTCATGGCCGGGTGGAAGATCTCACCGGGTGGACGATCTCACCGGGTGGAGACCATGACCAGTGAAGACTCGGTCATGGAAGGGTGAGGTGATTTCCTGGGTGCAGGCTATGACTAGGTGAAAGATCTCACTGGGTCGAGGCCATGACCAGGTGATGACTTGGTCATGACCGGGTGAGGTGTACTGCTGGGTTGAGGCCATGATCGAGTGGTGACTCGGTCATGGCCGGGTGGAGAACTTTGTGTGCAAAAGGTCACGGCATATGGCAAGACCCACAGTAACGCACACGGCTAGGCATACGACGATGCACATGCTCCAAACAAGGTAGGCGAGGGCAAGGACGCCGTGAAACGGCGTCACATAACCTTTTGTTTATGGAAGGGGGTTACTTTCCGGTGCTAAAAAATGACGCCCTACCACTTTTATATAGTTAGAAGTGGTGTTTAACATTTGAATATATATATATATATATATATATATGTGTGTGTATGTATATGCATATGTATATGTATATATATGCCTATGAAATTCATATTTTGTGCTAAAGAACACTACAGAAATGTATATATAAATTAATGTATATCAAATCCATATTTTGTACTAAAGCACACGACATAATGTATATGTATATACGTATATGATTATATATAAATATAATACATTCATTTGTTTGATTATATTTCTACCACAAAAATGTTTATCAACTACAATTAGTATTTAAATATTGACTATCTTTTTCGGTCTAACATCAATCATATCAGAGTCTTTTCACTTTACATATGACTTTGTTTTTTTTTTTCCGTAGCTTATTTAAAGAAAATATTTTAGTGAAAATAGTTTACTGCAATGTATACATGTATTATTTATTGATTTCGTCAACAAAAATTAATATTGTTAGAAAGTAGTTGTATTTTGTTCAATTAATATATATTATAGACTACTTTTAGTTTTTGGATTGTGTTAGCGTCTGGTTATTGAAGATTACGGCTTTAAAAATTAGTTTATGAAATAAGAAATAATATTTTAATATAGACTACTAATTGTTGTCGGTAGTCGTAGGGTGAGACTATAGTGCTTGTCTTTGGTGTTTTTAGATACACTTATTGAAGGCTATGGTATTTTAAATTGTAGTTTTACAATGGCTGGTAATGTAACATGGATAAGACTATACTTTGATGTTGTAAGTGTCTAACAATTTACTAGCTTAAACTACTTCTATTATACTGTAGGGTTTAACGCATATTTTAAACTACATCTCATTTCTGTTGTAAATTGATGTGAGCGCAATATTTTTCATAAAATTTTATATTTAAATAAACTCAAATCAAAACACGCTCATAATATATTGATATCCCAAGAGTACCTAATAACACCTAAACAAGTATGTAATTGTTGCGGATTAAACATGTTGGTATCGGTCACGAACAATCGCTCCGACACCAAATTGTTAGTGAAACACTTTTATTGGGAATACATATCCCTACAACCGTGCGGATTAGGCTATCTGGCTAATTAACTATACGATTATGTGATCTAGATTTTTTTTTAAATGAGTAGTAAACACTAGAGAGCAATTCAAGCAACCAATTTATAAAAGATGAAGGGAATATCATAACACTACGGTTTGAGTTAAGCTACAGAAACTTCCAATCGAGTTCTTCAAGATCCAATTCTGAGCTCGAGTTACTAGATCCTCAAGCTTTGCTCTTCGGTGTTGAATCTCCGGGAACGACGACTGGACTCTAGTCGTTTAGATCTCAAATGGATGATACCGTAATCTTCTAATGAACAAGAATAAAGTGTGGGTTCTCTCGTTATATCACAACGACTACCGATTTAGGAGTTGGGGTCGTGCCGTATTTTTGGGATTGGAATCACAAATTCCAAGGGAGATGGAGCGAGAGAAAAATCGGCCATCACAGAGAGAGAGTGGTCGAATTTTTTCTCTGATTTTCGTGTATCACACATATGTGTTTTTTTGTTCTCCGTGACTCCTATCTATAGTGGTAGCATGAAGATATTTTATGAAGCCATTAGGGTTTCCTTATTCTCTCATATTCTTTTCTATTTTGTAGTTAAGCATGAATTTTTTGGATTTTGACTACAATTCTTACTTTTTCTCTCACCCATCATATCAGAATCTATGAGATTATATTTCCATATTTTTCTCATATATTTAAGGAATCTAGATATTAGAGAATAATAAGGAAAATATCTTAATTCCTTATTTAATGGAAAGAATATCTCAACTATTATTATTCTCCTAAATATTAGGAATAAATGACAATATCTTATTTATTTATTTAATGCCGATAAAATATCTCAATCATTATCATTCTCTCTCTTATTTATTTAGTTACCTGATTTCCTTTCCATAAATCTAGCAACTAATCAACGAGAGAATATTCGATATTTAAACCCTATAGTAGGCAGCCAACATAGGTTTACTGGGCCTAGGAATTTTCGAATTTTACAGTGTCCATGTGGCCAAACTTAAAATTCAATTAATTAAACACTTGTTCCAACAATAAATAATTAATTCCACAATAAATATTTAATTCGGAAAATAAACAAATTTTCGAATGAATGCTGCTAAGACAATTTACACCTGTGAGTTGTAAACAATAAATCTTACTATTACTTGAGAGTTCTTATTCATTTTATCATAGCCGACTCGGAGACTATGGACCTAACAGAAGCTCCTACAAATCTGATTATAAATAGACAAAAAAGTCATTTATCTTATCTGATCGATTCGATAATCTTGGTGACACTCCACAAAACGAGCCAATATTGCACTCTTCTTATTACTAGAATTATATTTTACTCATCGCAAGAGTGTCCATTGATATAGTCAGTTCATGAGCTTAATCCTCCAGGTTCAACTCATACTGAGAAAAGATCAATTATTCTGTCATACCTTTCTTGATACATATGATCTCTAAGCATCATTGCTTCCCCACCGAAAGATTCTTATGTACGTACTTACTACGAAAGTGTGCACAATCAATTGGTTCTGGAATCAACCATTAGGTGAGTGATTATTGATCTTCTTTCAGGAAGGTTGGACTTCGTATCTATGAATCACTTTCCCCTCATATCGTATCCCGAATTCTTAAGACATAAGTGTTCTGGCATCTTCAAGTAGCCATTAACGAATGAGTCAAAGAACCCGGTAATACAACCCAGAAGTCCATGACTACTTCAGAATTTAGACTAAGTGTCATTGTGATCATCATAGCAACCCTGGTTAGTGTGTCGTAACGGTACTTAAACGACACATCAACAATCAAAGTCTGTCCAGCTCGTATACTTACCAAAAATGTAGAATGCTCCCACTAAGTTATCAACATTCCCTTCCGTTCCACATATATGATTTTAGATACAGCTATCCTGGCGTGTAGTAATCATCGACCAAGTTTTAGTTAACCTCCCGAAGTTAGATGTCTAACATATAATTCAGTTTAATACGGAGACTAAGGATAATAGTTGTTATTGATCTTTACGTTTCCATGCAGATATTGGCTTGAATGGTAGATCTACAAAAATGGGTTTATGACTTTAGCTAGTTAATTTGATTTTTTGTGATATTTCACGATCATGTCTTTCCATTCAATGAAAGATCTTGTTGATAATAGTGACAAGGATCCATTCAAGGATGCTCTCACTCGTTTATTGATTTCAGTGGAAAGTTAACTATTAATGATGCTCCAACTTAATTATAGAATAATAGTGTAAAAGTTCCAGTTAAGGATGCTCCCACTCAATCAATATATATTATCAACACTATCTTTGTTGTTGTGTCTCCTTATTACGTGTCACTCGCACAAATCATTGTCGATATAAGGAAATAAATATTTAGACGCAATCATTGCTCTAAATAGTTCTTAACAATTAAATATATTCAATATAAGAAAGCAATAAATGCTAATTCAATTTCTAACAAAGATTTATAACTTAAAAAAATATAATTGTGCTCATCTATAACATATGAATGGTCATTCAATTCCTCCATATTCTATTCAATTATAGGGCAAAACATTCATGCATAAAGAATATCATAAAGGCATCCACTAATAAAGAGAGAAATATTCGATGACACAAACATGTGTTCATAAATAATGTAATAAAACATAAGAAAATATAAGATTCATAATATCCGAAATAACCATAAAAGGCTACAATCCAATAAACTTGGATTATTACTCTGACACATCACGATGTTCATAAATAAAAACAAATCCAATAAATAAATGTAATAAAACTACCGGAAAATTAGATCTTCAAATGGAGCATGAGCTTCTCTACATCTCGAGCTTGCATCCAACATTGTTTACAAGCTCATCGACACATTCGTGCTCCATCTTATCTTCTATGCACAAAAAGAGGTATGCTCGTGATTAATTATCCTCAAAACAAAATTTTTAGAATATCTTTAATCGTGAATTTTAAGCTATCATACCAGCACAATGCCTCTTCCAATGGCATTCAGTGTTGCAATGGTGACATTTACCAGCGCTCTCTCGCTTCTTCTCTTTCCATTTTCCACTCTTCTTGAATTTTCTCTTTTCCTTCTTAATTTCCTCTTTGAAGTAGTAAGGTGTGCCTTAGATGACTCAGCACCAGAAGACCATGTGTTCTTGGGTGTCGGCAAAAACGTTTTGTCAGCATAGTGAGCCGACCATTTGTTCTTCCCATGTCGAGAAATAGACTCGAAAGTCTGTAATTCATTAAACAGCCGAGACAGTCTATAACTCAACTTATTCATGATATAATTAGATGTGAACTGTATAAAATCACTCGATGAGGAGTTCAGTATGATTCCCACTTGAGTAACCCATCCATCTGTGCGCCATGGAGTTCAACTTTAATAAATTAGTTAGTCATTTTCATGACACGATACCTTACCAGAGTTCCCGCCATCATCCTAGTGCTTGTGCACTTACGGGTGAGTTCTATGCGAGCTTGCTCGCATTGCATCCCAAACATTTCTTGTAGCCAATCAAGGATCTCTACAACAATCTCTTTCCTTTCCATCTTGGTTCGCAACATATTAGATATAGTTTCGAGCATGTAAGCCATGGCCTTGTTATTGGTTGTGACCCACTTGTCATAATCCTCTTTTAAGTTTCTAGAGGCATTAGCACTATGAAGTGTGTTGTCGAAGTTTTTCGGACAACGACTTAGGAGTCGAAGACGGTTAGACCCAAGGCCGGACCGAGTGGTCTCGCCTCAACTCGAGCGTGTCGGACCCGATGTCCCGAGTCGTCTCTTAGCTATGAATGTCCCTAGAGTTCGTCCAAACACCTCCAAATGAGGAATCTGGAGGGTGAATGGGGGTGTGACCGCGCCAAAGGTTGGCTGCCTACGTACCCTTTAGTCGGGATCAGGTCATGACGTAGCTCAGGGCATGTGTCGTGGCTGGATCGCGAGCGCCGGGTCGGCTGGATCTGCGGCGTCGGTCGGGATTAAAGCTTCGGTGAACACCGGAGTCGGCCTACGCGCACCGGGGCCGAACAGGTCTGCAGCGCCGGCGGGGGTCGAGGCTTTGGCGGGCGTCGAGGCTGGATCGCGAGCGCCGGGTCGGCTGGATCTGCGGCGTCGGTCGGGATGAAAGGTTTGGCGAGCACCAGAGTCGGCCTACGCGCGCCGGGGCCGAACAGGTCTGCAGCGCCGGCGGGGGTCGAGGCTTCGGCGGGCGTCGAGGCTGGATCGCGAGCGCCGGGTCGGCTGGATCTGCGGCGTCGGTCGGGATGAAAGCTTCGGCGAGCGCCAGAGTCGGCCTACGCGCGCCGGGGCGGAACAGGTCTGCAGCGCCGGTGGGGGTCGAGGCTCGGTGGGCGTCGAGGCTGGATCGCGAGAGCCGGGTCGGCTGCGTTCGTGGCTTCGGAACCTCTGAGAATGAGAAATCGAGGAGAATTCACTTCAGGCCAAGGATGGCATTAAGGGAAGCAGAGAGAAGTCTCAAGTTTTTTCTCAGAAGGAATGGTCGTCCTTTCCCTTTAATGAGAGGGGGTATTTATAGTAATTGGAGGTTGTTTGTTGAGGGACTTGGTGGGGTCCAGCCGAGATGGCTTCAAGAGTGATAAAGAAAATGCTGAACTCATTGGTGTGGAAAAGATGGTGTTGGGTTGATATTATGGTTTATTGGCGGGTCCCAGAAAACAAATAAGCTAAGGTCATTGGTGTGGAACAGTTGGTGTTGGGATGATATTATGGGCTGGTACTTTTCCTTTTTGGCCCTTCGCATGGCAGGGATTTTTCCTTTTCGGTCCTTGGTAGGGCTGGGATTACCTTCACAATTTTTGGGTTGGACTTCCTCGTGGAGGTTGAATCTGGTCTGGAGGTCGAGCTGAGGCCGAGGTCGAGCTCACGAAGCCGAGGTCGAGTTGAGGCTGAGGTCGAGGCCGAGCTCATAAGGCCGAGGTCGAGCTGAGGCCGAGGTCGAGCTCATGAGGCCGAGGTCGAGATGAGGCCGAGGTCGATCCGAGGCCGAGGCCGAACTCATGAGGCCGAGGTTGAGCCGAGGCCGAGGTCGAGCTCATGAGGCCGAGGCCGAGCTGAGGCCGAGGTCGAGCTCATGAGGCCGAGGTCGAGCTGAGGCCGAGGTCGATCTGAGGCCGAGGCCGAACTCATGAGGCCGAGGTCGAGCTCATGAGGCCGATGTCGAGCTGAGGACGAGGCCGAAGTCGAGCTCATGAGGCCGAGGTCGAGCTGAGGCCGAGGTCGAGCTCATGAGGCCGAGGTCGAGCTGAGGCCGAGGTCGAACTCATGAGGCCGAGGTTGAGCTCATTAGGCCGAGGTCGAGCTCATGAGGCCGAGGCTGAGCTCATGAGGCCGAGGTCGAGCTGAGGCCGAGGTCGAGCTCGCCTGGAGGTCGAGGTCGAGCTCATGAGGCCGAGGCCGAGCTCACGAGGCCGAGGCCGAGCTCATGAGGCCAAGGTCGAGCTAAGGACGAGGTCGAGCTCGCCTGGAGGTCGAGCTCGCCTAGAGCTTGAGGTCACCTAGAGGTTGAGGCCGAACTCATGAGGCCGAGGTCGAGCTGAGGCTGAGGTCGAGCTCATGAGGCCGAGGCCGAGCTGAGGCCGAGGTCGAGCTCATGAGGCCGATGTCGAGCTGAGGCCGAGGCCGAAGTCGAGCTCATGAGGCCGAGGTTGAGATGAGGCCGAGGTCGAGCTGAGGCCGAGGTCGAACTCATGAGGCCGAGGTCGAGCTCATGAGGCGAGGTCGAGCTCATGAGGCCGAGGCCGAGCTCATGAGGCCGAGGTCGAGCTGAGGCCGAGGTCGAGCTCATGAGGCCGAGGTCGAGCTGAGGCCGAGGTCGAACTCATGAGGCCGAGGTCGAGCTCACGAGGCCGAGGTCGAGCTGAGGCCGAGGTCGAGCTCGCCTGGAGGTCGAGGTCGAGCTCATGAGGCCGAGGTCGAGCTCATGAGGCAAGGTCGAGCTGAGGATGAGGTCTAGCTCGCCTGGAGGTTGAGGCCGAACTCATGAGGCCAAGGTCGAGCTGAGGCCGATGTCGAGCTCATGAGGCCGAGGCCGAGCTGAGGCCGAGGTCGAGCTCATCTGGAGGTTGAGGTCGATCTCATGAGGCCGAGGCCGAGCTGCTGAGGCCAAGGTCGAGCTGAGGACGAGGTCGAGCTCGCCTGGAGGTCGAGCGTTCTTGGGGGTCGAGCTCGCCTGGAGGTCGAGCCTACCTGGGGGTCGAGCTTGTCTGGAGGTTGATCTTGCCTGGAGGTCGAGCTCGACTTGTCTTAATCCCGGGCTCTGCTCTTTGGGCCGGGGTCGCCATGCACCCTTGGTTGAGTTGGGCCTTGATGTTTTTTGAATGGGGAAAAATCCCACACAACATTTACCCCCCAGTTTTTTGGAGGACTTAGTCGTTCAAGAAACTTCGTGCCTTCGGGGTGGATTGTTGCCTGCCAGGGCGTTACCCCGACCGTCCTAGGTTTCCTAGCTTGAATACGTCGACGGTGAGCGCTCCCCACATGCCTTCGCTCGTTGTCGGGTTGCTCGTACAACATTGTTTGCTTTAGTTAACGCTTTTTTGCCAGTTATGCGTCTTATTTTCTCGACTTCCTATGCTCAGCGTAATCGTCTTGCGCAATTTGATCAACGCGTGTCTCACGAAGCTGGCTTACTATACCTAGCGTAACCAGTTTGCACGGCTTACCAGGGACATTTTGTCGGCGAAGTTTCACGCAGACGCTGGCTAGACCAGATGCGCCCGACGGGTGCGAATTTCGGCCATCCATTCATGACTCACTGCCTATCGGCGTGTACGAGCTGGGTGGCCGCCGCGCTTATCTTCTGGCGAGTACGCTACCTATCGGTATACGCGTCGGAGCGAGCTTGTTGTGGATGCAGTTCCCAGTGAGCGTGGTACTTGTCGGTACGCGTGTCATGTTTTGGGTTTTGACTGCCGGGATCGACGATCTGGTGCACGGACGTGATCCGTCGACGCCTTACTGCCTATCGGTGTGCAAGGCGAGACATCGCGCGAGAGTGTTGCAGCGAAAGACGTGCGAGGTCGGAGGTCCAGTGCGCGGATCCAACTCGTCGACGTTTCGGGATCGACGATCCGGTGCGCGGACGCGATCCGTCGACGCCTTGCTGCCTATTGGTGTGCAAGGCGCGACATTGCGCGAGAGTGTCGCAGCGAAAGACGTGCGAGGTCGGAGGTCCGGTGCGCGGATCCAACTCGTTGATGTTTTGGGATCGACGAACCGGTGCGCGGATGTGATCCGTCGACGCCTTACTGCCTATTGGTGTGCAAGGCGTGACATTGCGCGAGAGTGTCGCAGCAAAAGACGTGCGAGTTCGGAGGTCCGGTGCGCGGATCCAACTCGTCGACGTTTCGGGATCGACGATCCGGTGCGCGGACGTGATCCGTCGACGCCTTACTGCCTATTAGTGTGCAAGGCGTGACATTGCGCGAGAGTGTCGCAGCGAAAGACGTGCGAGGTCGGAGGTCAGGTGCGCGGATCCAACTCGTCGACGTTTCGGGATCGACGATCCGGTGCGCGGACGTGACCCGTCGACGCCTTACTGCCTATTGGTGTGCAAGGCGCGACATTGCGCGAGAGTGTCGCAGCGAAAGACGTGCGAGGTCGGAGGTCCGGTGCGCGGATCCAACTCGTCGACGTTTCGGGATCGACGATCCGGTGCGCGGACGTGATCCGTCGACGCCCCGCTGCCTATCGGTGTGCGAGGCGTGGAATCGTACGAGAGCGTCGCACGAGGGTCGGGGGTCCGGGGCACGGATCCGACTTGTTGACGCTTCGCTACCTTTCGGCACATAAAACGTGTTGTTGCGCGAGTGCGTCACGTAAGGGTCGGAGGTCCGGTGCGCGGATCCGACTTGTTGACGTTTCGCTACCTTTCGGCGCGTAAAACGTGTCGTTGCGCGAGCGCGTCGCGCGAGGGTCGGAGGTCCGCTGCGCGGATCCGACTTGTTGGCGTTTCGCTACCTTTCGGCGCGTAAAACGTGTCGTTGCGTGAGCGCGTCGCGCGAGGGTCGGAGGTTCGGTGCGCGGATCCGACTTGTTGGCGTTTCGCTACCTTTCGGCGCGTAAAACATGTCATTGCGCGAGTGCGTCGCACGAAAAAAGAGCCTGTTATCCTCATTTCTTGTGTACTCGTAGAGGAGACTAGAAATTATAATACAACAGGGTAGAGGTTTCGGAGTGAAATGTAACTAGATTATCACGTGGAAAT
Source organism: Urtica dioica subsp. dioica (assembly GCF_054948205.1). Classification (NCBI taxonomy): domain Eukaryota; kingdom Viridiplantae; phylum Streptophyta; class Magnoliopsida; order Rosales; family Urticaceae; genus Urtica; species Urtica dioica. Next base: position 3,999,054 of record NC_142766.1, on the reverse strand, counting down.
AGCCAAAAAATTACATTCCTAGGCCGTTGGCCGTACTTGAAATTTAAAATTGTCTTTGCAAAAATCGAAAATAAAATGAAAACAACAAAACATAGAGTAAGCGGGAACGGGCATCTATTGGTGGTATTGCCGAAGGTGCTCCGCGTTCCAAGGGTGCGTGAATACGAGTCCTTCTAGGTTCTCGAGCTCGTACGTGCCGTTGTGGATGGCTCGGTGCACACGGTACGGGCCTTCGCATGTGGGACCCAGAACTCCCGCACCTTGCACCTTGGTGTTTTGGAATACCCTTCTGAGGACGAGGCTTCCATCGGCGAACTTTCGTAACTTGATCTTGGAGTTGTAGTACTTCTCGACCTTCCTCTTTTGTGCGGCAAGGCGGGTGAGTGCGTCCGTCCTCTTCTCATCTATGAGGTCTAGCTCGAGCCTGATTGCGTCGTCGTTGGCGACTTCTTCGTATTCCTTGATGCGCAGGGTCGGTAGCTTGGTCTCGACAGGTACCACGGCCTCGATGCCGAACGCGAGAGCGAAAGGGGTTTTGCCGGTCGCGTTTCGAGTGGTGGTTCGGTATGCCCACAAGACCATAGGAAGCTCGTCGGCCCAAGCCCCCTTTCTTTCTTCCAGCTTCTTTTTCAGGTTCTCCTTGATTGTTTTGTTGACCGCCTCGACTTGACCGTTGGCTTGTGGATGGCGGGGAGAAGAGAAAGTCTTGCTAAGGCCCAAATGCTCGCACATTTCTCGGAGGCGCGTGTTGTCAAATTGCTTTCCGTTATCGGTCACAATCGACGCGGGGATCCCGAAGCGGCAGACAATGTTCTTCCAGATGAAGTTCATCGTGTTCGCCTCGGTGATCTTTGCTAGCGGCTCGGCCTCTACCCACTTCGTGAAATAGTCGATTGCCACAATCGCGTGCTTGTATTGCCTCGGGGCCGTGGGTAGCTCACCGACGAGGTCGACTCCCCATTTCGCGAAGGGTCGCGGCACGATGATCGGGCATAAAGGGGTCGGCGCTTGGCGCGGGATGTGGGCGAACCTTTGGCACTTGTCGCATTTTTTGGCCCACTCGTGGGAGTCCTTTTTCAAGGTTGGCCAAAAATATCCGAGTCTTAGTAGCTTTAACGCCAAAGATTGTCCGGCGGCGTGGTTTCCGCACACCCCCTCATGCACCTCATCGAGTGCTTTCTTCGCCTCGACTTCGGTCAAGCAATGGAGGAGAGGCATGGAGTAGCTTCTCTTGAACAAGACGTCTTCCCTCATCGTGTACTTCGGCGCCAAGCTTCTCAGCTTTTTGGCCTCTTCTTTGTCTTCGGGGACGACTCCTCGCTTAAGGAATTCCACGAGCGGAGTCATCCATGTGGGAGGCGGGGTTTCGTCAACTACCCCTACGTCGCTCCTCGAGACGTAGGGTCGGGTCAATACTTCGATCGGGACGCTGCCTTTGCCCTCCTCGTCTATCCCGGACGCGAGGCGAGCCAGGGCATCGGCGTCTATGTTCGCTTCTCGAGGAACTTGGACGATCTCGAACCACGACAGGGCTTCTAGGTTCTTTTGGGTTTTGGACAAGTACACGATCATGTTCGGTTCTTTAGCGGCATAGTCGCCCTTAACCTGGTTCACGATCAACTGCGAGTCGCAGTGGATGCGCAGGTTCCGGACGCCTAGCCTGTTCGCCAGCTCCAAGCCAACGATCAGAGCCTCGTACTCTACCTCGTTGTTGGAAGCCTTGAACTCAAACCGCATGGCGTATTTCAGTCTTTCCCTATAAGGATTTGTGAGTATGACGCCGGCGCCAGCCCCCCGGGCGTTCGACGCGCCATCTACGTGCAAGTCCCAGACCGGCCCTATCGGGCTGTTGGTTCTCTTTTTCGATGACTCGATGCGGTTGTTCTCCTTGTCTTCCTTGTTCTCATTATCTTTGTCTCCTTCGTCAATCAAGGGTGCGCTTGTGAACTCTGCTATGAAGTCGGCGAGGGCTTGGCCTTTGATGGCGGTTCTCGGCTGAAACTCGACCCCGTACTCGCCCAACTCTTGGGACCATATGCCCATTCGAGAGGAGGTCCCTTTTTGAAGCGCCTTCTCGATGGGATGTCCCGTGCGCACCACGACGGGGTGCGCTTGGAAGTAGGGTCGTAGCTTTCTCGCGCTCATGACGAGGGCGAGGGACAATTTCTCGATTTCCGGGTATCGGGTCTCGGCGTCGAGGAGCGCCTTGCTAGCGTAATAGACCGGCCATTGCACCTTGTCTTCTTCGCGTATGAGGACCGCGCTCACGGCCCTATCGGAAACCGCGAGGTAGAGGTACAAGGTTTCGCCATTCTTTGGCTTCGCGAGGAACGGGGGGGAGGTGAAAAAGGATTTCATTCTGCGGAACGCTTCCTCGCACTCCTCCGTCCATACGAACCCGTCGGTCTTCTTCAGTGCCTTGAAGAACGGTTGGCACCCATCGGTGGCTTTGGAAACGAATCGCGTCAGGGCGGCGATTCTTCCAGTCAAACTTTGCACTTCTTTCACTTTTCGCGGCGACCTCATCTCTAAGATCGCCCTAACCTTTTCAGGGTTAGCCTCGATCCCGCGGCGGCTAACCATGTAGCCCAAGAATTTTCCGGACTCGACCCCAAAGGCGCACTTGTTGGGGTTGAGCTTCATCTTGTAACGTCGCAAGATCGCGAACATCTCTCTTAGGTATCGAACGTGGTCGTGGGTCTTGAGGATTTTGACGAGCATATCGTCCACGTAGACCTCCATAGTTTTGCCGATTTGATCGACGAACATTCGGTTCACCAACCTTTGATACGTCGCCCCCGCGTTTTTGAGGCCAAAGGGCATGACCTTGTAACAGTAGAGTCCGCGGTTTGTAACAAAGGTGGTCTTGATCTGATCCGGCTCGTGCATGCGGATCTGATTGTAGCCTGAGTAGGCGTCCATGAAGCTTAATAACTCGTGGCCTGCCGTGGCGTCCACAAGTTGCTCGATCCTCGGGAGAGGGAAGCTATCCTTCGGGCAGGCTTTGTTGAGATCTTTATAGTCGATACAGATCCGCCACTTCCCGTTTGACTTTTTGACCATCACCACGTTGGACACCCACTTGGGGTGTTCCGCCTCCCTGATGAAGTCGGCGGCGAGAAGTTTGTCAACCTCTTCACCAATGGCTTGGTACCTCTCTCCACTGAACGTCAGTCGTGGTTGAACGCACTCAGCCACTCTCTTGTCGTCGTTGAGACGGTGAACCATTTTCTCGGGGTCGATCCCCGGCATGTCGGCGTGTGTCCATGCGAAGACGTCTTTGTGCTCGCGAAGGAATGTGGCGAGCTGGGCTCGAACTTCGGACGGGAGTTGGGCGCCTACCTTGACTACTTGGTCAGGTTTGGCGTCGTCCAACACGACGGGAACGAGGTCGTCCGGTGTCTCCACCTTTCGACGCTCGACATCGTCCCTTTGGTCCAGTTCTCCGAAGGTCCCTCCTTCCTCTATCTCGCACGGGAACTTGTCCCCGAGCTGGAAGACGGTGCTCACCATTACCCCTTTCCCCTTTTCGTCCACGCCTTGGATGTAGCACATCCTCGCCATTGATTGGTCTCCCAACATTATGGCGATCCCCTTCTCGGTCGGGAACTTCATCATCAGATGGTATGTGGACGTTATGGCCTTTAACCGATTGAGAGTCGGGCGGCTGACGATGATGTTGTATGCCGAGGGCTGGTCCATGACCAGGAACGACACGATGTGGGTCACCTCGAGCCCCCCCGGTGTACCGAAGGTAACCGAGAGGTCGATAGTTCCCTCCGTCATGACCCCGGAGAAGCCGAAGAGCGGGGTCGATATCGGGGTCGGTCTCATCCCGGATAGCTTCATCTTGTCCAACGCCGACTTGAAGATTATATCGGCGGAGCTCCCATTGTCGATTAGGATTCTCCGGACGAGGTTGTTGGCGACCGGGGCCGAGACGACTATCGCGTCGTTATGTGGGTGGAGGACTCGCGCCGCCTCTTGGCCAGTGAAGAACATGGACTCGAACGGGGCCGGGGGAGGAGCCTCGTACGTGTGGTTGATGTAGTGCGCTATTTTCCCTTGGGAAACTTCGCGCACGTACTTCTTCCTTTGTGTGGCCGAGTCTCCAAACACCGGGCCTCCTAGGATCGCGCCCACGATGTGCAGTTGCGAGCTTTCTGGTTCTTCAATGGCTGCTCGGTCCGTGACGGTCACCGTCGCCGGACCCTTTCTTTCTTGCCGCGGGCGCTCATCGTGCGCCGCGGCCGTCCCGATCGTTCTAAGGACATATTCCTTCAGTTTCCCGTCTTGGATCAGGGCCTCGATCTGACGTTTGAGTTGATAGCATTCGGACGTCAGATGCCCGTGATCTTGGTGGTAATCACAGAACTTGTTTCGATCCCTCTTGGCGGGATCCCTCGTGAGAGGGGTCGGATTCCCTAGCTTGTCACGGTGCAGAGCCAGGATTCGATCGGGTGGAGTGTTCAGGGGGGTAAATGTCGAGAACTTTCGGAAGCTATCGACATGCGGTGATGTCGGCCCGGGAAGGGAGCGACCGTTAGGGGCCTGGCCTCCCTTGTTCCTTCTCTTTCGAGGGTCGTGGCGATCTCTGTCTTGATCGTCGCGGCGGCGAATACCCTGTCCCCCCGACTTTTTGTTGTCAATGGTGCCCACAAGAAGAGTTGTAGTCTTTATTTTGTACATTTGATGTAATAAAGTCTCATGAAGACTCTTGCTTGTAATTGCCTATCTATTCATTAATAAAGTTGAAACGTTCATTCATTCTTTCTTTGTTTGAAGCTTTATGATAAAACCTTAGTCTTTTAGTCCATAAACAAACTTAACAACTTACGAAGAGACAAATGTAGATTTGCATGAACAAACTCTTCGTAGTTTGCTTAAAACGATATATTCGCAATCTTAGGGTCAAAGGACTATTGACCTCAGTATGATTGTTAGAAGAATCTATGATGTCTGGTTATGAGGCGTTGAGAGTTGGGGACTCTATAGTTCTTCTAGGTATCTTCCGAAGGTACTGAATTGACCAGTGCACTTCTAGAGACAATATAAGAACAAACCATTTAACCTCTTATGTCTCGAAGTCACTATGTATGAATTGCATCATGCTTACCTTAATCCTGAAATGAGACATGCCATTTCACACCTTAGTATTCTCATTTGAGAAAGTCAAAGTTCGGACTCACTATGTGATTCCGAACAAGGCCTATTGGTGAAGTACTAAGTTGTGAGTCTGTCATGAGTAACTTTGTGAAGTTCTCATAGATATGGAATTCATGTACAAGATTGCTGAAATGCAATGTATGTCACCTCATGCTTTGTTCCTTGGAATGTGAATAAATGAACTGGCCAGTGTCCAAATTGAGTCCTGACTCTTTTGGATGAAACAATGTGACTTGTTAGCTCCTCGTCAATACATTGTTTCTAACTTATTCACAAGCGACAAAGGAGTTGAGGAAATAACAGCTAGAAGGGTAAAATGGTAATTTAGTAAATCCCGACTAGCTGATGACATTCATGAAGGGTAAACATAGATAATATTCAGTGGATCCGCTCATCATAATTAGGTCGAATTCTTGAGTAGAAAATAAATTCATTTGAACCGAGAGATTTTCAGTGTCAGCTCTTTAGTGGAGTCAGTTGGCATTAAGCTAAACTTGGAAAAGGTTTGTGAACTTTTGAGTCCAAGTGTTTAGCTCAAGTTTTGTTCATTTGGGTCCATGAGGTCACTGTCACGAATCACATCGATAGGAATAGTTAAACTGGAAGCTAAGTCAAAACAAGAACGAAAATAGTGAAAAGGGTATTTTTGTCTTTTGAGACAAATGATGAAGTGAATGTCAATAAATTTTTGACAAGGTCATTTTATGACATGCTTCGCTCGGCCATGACTTGGTCATTGGGCCTTGTGAATTAATTTCATTTCATAAGAATTTTATTGAAAATTCTTATTGGGCCTTTTTCATGTTGTCATGAACAAATGGAAAAGCTTCTAGAAGCCCATTCTTGAAGGACATAGGCGCCCAACATACCCAACCAAGAGAGAATATTTTGTGCATAAATGTATCAAGATACTTGCCAAAAGAAAAAGAGGAAACAAATTTGCATGAGGATGCTTTAGGGTAATCGGCCAAGAGAGAACAAGGCAAGGCAAGGAACAAAAATGGAAACAAATCCAAGCCTTCTAGAAGGCATCCTTGACCGAGCATCTCAAGTGGGAAAAGAGGTAATTGGCTCATGAATATGTGATATTCTATAGAAGAGGAAACTACCTTATAGAAGGTGAGACCTCTCCTATAAATAGGAGCCCCTTTTTCTCACAATTCATTCATCCAAAGTTTTAGAGATTGAGAGCTTCTCTCTCTAGACTTGGCCGCCCCTTCCTCTCTCTCTCTCTAGTTTATATTTTCGATTTTCTTGTCTTGGCACCTAGGTCCTCACTCGACCTAGTGTTTAGCTCTACGACTTCGAGACTTGTTCTTAAGTCATAGTGTTTAAAAGTGCCCACTCACTGATTCCTTCTTTTCGAGTGATTTAGTGATAGAAACTTTCGTGGTTGCTCGAGGTGCCGAGGAAAGAAAGAGAGACGTGCTGCGAGGGGAGACGAGCGTTGCAACTTTCCAAAAGCTTCTACAAGGTTCAAGCTTCAAGAAAGGTTAGTAACTTTAATAGCTCATATTAGTTTTTATTTACATGTACATGCTCTTGTCTAGGTTAGTAAAAACTAGTTTTACTTAAAAAGAAAATTTTTAAAATTCCGCCGCTTAACGAAGCGTTAAACTTTTTCTTAAACCCTAGATCGATTCCAACACTTTTGGCCATCTCGGACATCGAGATAGTCCTCGATTCCCATGTACGCACGGGCTCTCGCCATTAGTTCCACCATGTCTCGCGGGACCTTTACAACAATAGACTTGAGGAAGTCACTTGTGAGACTCCTCGGCGAAGCGACCGAGGTACTGTCTCAACGTCTCGTCATTCCCTTGCCGGATGGAGAAGAGATGGGCCTTTGGTTTCTTCTGCGCCACGAGGGTGGCGAATCGAGCATGGAACGCTTCTCGCAAGGCCGGGAAAGACAAGATGCTTCCCGGTCTCAGGCTTCAGAACCACTCAAATCTCGACCCTGTAAGGGTCAGGCTGAAGGCCTGACAGAGGGCGGCGTCCGTCTGCCCTTGCATCGTCATCCACGTCTCGTAGTGTTGGACGTGGAAGTTGGGGTCCGTCCGTCCATCATAGGAGGGAATGGACGGCAATTTGAAGTTCCCCACGCAAGGTTGCGCGAGGATTTGAGCGGCGAAGGGAGAGTATGATTCCTCGATCCCTCCGTACGGCCTTTGCCTCCTCGATTCCCTCATCTCGATGATTTGGTTTTGGATCATCGTGACCATGTCAAGCCCGCTAGCAGGGCTGACTGCCGGGGCTACGGGAGTCGCCGGTTGGCGCTCATTGGACGCTTGGTCCACGACATTGGCCTGAGGCCGGCCGAGAGTTGCGGCGGGGAGCGCGTCCCTCCGAGAGTTAAGCCTTTGGCGGAGATCCTCCCCTCGGGAGTTTCTTTGCGCCGTCAAGCGCTCTCTAAGGTCCACACTCGGAGCGTGGCGAGGCGAGGCCGCCCTTGGTCGTACCGTACGGCGAGCGCTTCGGCTATCGGCCCCATCATCTACCAGAGTCGCTCTCTCCTCGGCGAGGGGCCGTGTCCGGCCGCCTCTTGAAACCGAGGGGGCGAGTCCCCGGGAGTGGGACCGTGCCCGTTGCCGCGCTAGGTGCGACGCCCTGACCAAAGCACCGTTAGACCTCTCGGGCCGTGAAGGGGCAAGGTTGGGGGTTGCCTCATTGGTCCTTGAGTCCCCCACATAGTCGGGGTCGGAGTCGTCTCGGGCGGACCTATCTTCTATATCATAGCCAAGGAGGTTGGCGACGAGCGTACCGTCGACGCCGGGACGGTCAAGAAGCTCTGTAAGCCGCCGGGCCGTGTCTTCTGGGAGCTCGACCTCGGGGTCATTCACCGGATCTCGGGGCTGGCTATCGCTATCGCGGGGTCGCCCTTCAAGACGATGTGCAAGGCGTCGGAGACCGTACCTCGAACTAGTCGCTCGGGTGCCCACGGTGGTGGCAGGGACATGACTCATCTCTCGAGAGTCGCAGAAGTGAGAAGAAGAATGGTAGAGGGAGTCTTGTGATGGTCCCGCGGAGGGAGATGGATTTGCCGGTGGAGAACTCGTGGCTGTTTTCGAGATCCCCTCATTCTAGCGCCAAAATGTTGTCGCAGTTTTTCGGACAACGACTTAGGAGTCGAAGACGGTTAGACCCAAGGCCGGACCGAGTGGTCTCGTCTCGACTCGAGCGTGTCGGACCCGATGTCCCGAGTCGTCTCTTAGCTATGAATGTCCCTGGAGTTCGTCCAAACACCTCCAAATGAGGAATCTGGAGGGTGAATGAGGGTGTGACCGCGCCAAAGGTTGGCTGCCTACGTACCCTTTAGTCGGGATCATGTCATGACGTAGTTCAGGGCATGTGTCGTGGCTGGATCGCGAGCGCCGGGTTGGGTAGATCTGCGGGGTCGGTCGGGATGAAAGCTTCGGCGAGCATCCGAGTCGGCCTACGCGCGCCGGGGCCGAACAGGTCTGCAGCGCCGACGGGGGTCGAGGCTTCGTCGGGCGTCGAGGCTGGATCGCGAGCGCCGGGTCGGCTGGATCTGCGGCGTCGGTCGGGATGAAAGCTTCGGCGAGCACCAGAGTCGGCCTACGCGCGCCGAGGCCGAACAAGTCTACAGCGCCGGCGGGGGTCGAGGCTTCGGCGGGCGTCGAGGCTGGATCGCGAGCGCCGGGTCGGCTGGATCTGCGGCGTCGGTCGGGATGAAAGCTTCGGCGAGCATCGGAGTCAGCCTACGCGCGCCGGGGCCGAACAGGTCTGCAGCGCCGACGGGGGTCGAGGCTTCGGCGGGCGTCGAGGCTGGATCGCGAGCGTTGGGTCGGCTGCGTTCATGGCTTCGGAATCTCTGAGAATGAGAAATCAAGGAGAATTCACTTTAGGCCAAGGATGATATCAAGGGAAGCAGAAAGAAGTCTCAAGTTTTTTCTCAGAAGGAATGGTCGTCTTTTCCCTTCAATGAGAGGGGGTATTTATAGTTGTTGGAGGTTGTGTGTTGAGGGACTTGGTGGGGTCCAGCCGAGATGGCTTAAAGAGTGATAAAGAAAATGCTGAGCTCATTGGTGTGGAAAAGATGGTGTTGGGATGATATTATGGTTTATTGGCGGGTCCCAGAAAACAAATAAGCTGAAGTCATTGGTGTGGAACGGTTGGTGTTGGGATGATATTATGGGCTGGTACTTTTCCTTTTTGGCCCTTGGCAAGGCAAGGATTTTTCCTTTTCGGTCCTTGGCAGGGCTGGGATTGCCTTCACAATTTTTGGGTTGGACTTCCTCCTGGAGGTCGAATCTGGTCTGGAGGTCGAGCTGAGGCCGAGGTCGAGCTCATGAAGCCGAGGTCGAGCTGAGGCCGAGGTCGAGGCCGAGCTCATAAGGCCGAGGTCGAGCTCATGAGGCCGAGGTCGAGATGAGGCCGAGGTCGATCCGAGGTCGAGATGAGGCCGAGGTCGATCCGAGGCCGAGGCCGAACTCATGAGGCCGAGGTCGAGCCGAGGCCGAGGTCGAGCTCATGAGGCCGAGGCCGAGCTAAGGCCGAGGTCGAGCTCATGAGGCCGAGGTCGAGCTGAGGTCGAGGCCGAACTTATGAGGCCGAGGTCGATCTGAGACCGAGGCCGAACTCATGAGGCCGAGGTCGAGCTGAGGCCGAGGTCGAGCTCATGAGGCCGAGGCCGAGCTGAGGCCGAGGTCGAGCTCATGAGGCAGATGTCGAGCTGAGGCTGAGGCCAAACTCGAGCTCATGAGGCCGACTTCGAGATGAGGCCGAGGTCGAGCTCATGAGGCCGAGGTCGAACTTATGAGGCCGAGGTCGAGCTCATGAGGCCGAGGTCGAGCTCGTAAGGCCGAGGCCGAGCTCATGAGGCCGAGGTCGAGCTGAGGCCGAGGTCGAGCTCGCCTGGAGGTCGAGGTCGCCTGGAGGTTGAGGTCGCCTGGAGGTTGAGGCCGAACTCATGAGGCCGAGGTCGAGGTCATGAGGCCGAGGCCGAGGTGAGGCCGATGTCGAGCTGAGGCCGAGGCCGAAGTCGAGCTCATGAGGCCGAGGTCGAGATGAGGCCGAGGTCGAGCTCATGAGGCCGAGGTCTAGCTGAGGCCGAGGTCGAACTCATGAGGTGAGGTCGAGCTCATGAGGCCGAGGCCGAGCTCATGAGGCCGAGGTCGAGCTGAGGCCGAGGTCGAGCTCATGAGGCCGAGGTCGAGCTGAGGCCGAGGTCGAACTCATGAGGCCGAGGTCGAGCTCATGAGGCCGAGGTCGAGCTCATGAGGCCGAGGTCGAGCTGAGGCCGAGGTCGAGCTCGGCTGGAGGTCGAGCTCGCCTGGAGGTCGAGGTCGAGCTCATGAGGCCGAGGTCGAGCTCATGACGCAAGGTCGAGCTGAGGACGAGGTCGAGCTCGCCTGGAGGTTAAGGCTGAATTCATGAGGCCGAGGTCGAGCTGAGGCCGATGTCGAGCTCATGAGGCCGAGGCCGAGCTGAGGCCGAGGTCGAGCTCACCTGGACGTCGAGGTCGAGCTCATGAGGCCGAGGCCAAGCTCATGAGGCCAAGGTCGAGCTGAGGACGAGGTCGAGCTCGCATGGAGATCGAGGTCGCCTGGAGGTTGAGGTCAAGCTCATGAGGCCGAGGCCGAGCTGAGGCCGAGGTCGAGCTCATGAGGTCGATGTCGAGTTGAGGCCGAGGCCGAAGTCGAGCTCATGAGGCCGAGGTCGAGATGAGGCCGAGGTCGAGCTCATGAGGCTGAGGTCGAGCTGAGGCCGAGGTCGAACTCATGAGGCCGAGGTCGAGCTCATGAGGCAAGGTCGAGCTCATGAGGCCGAGGCCGAGCTCATGAGGCCGAGGTCGAGCTGAGGCCGAGGTCAAGGTCATGAGGCGGAGGTCGAGCTGAGGCCGAGGTCGAACTCATGAGGCCGAGGTCGAGCTGAGGCCAAGGTCGAACTCATGAGGCCGAGGTCGAGCTCATGAGGCCGAGGTCGAGCTGAGGCCGAGGTCGAGCTCGCCTGGAGGTCGAGGTCGAGCTCATGAGGCCGAGGTCGAGCTCATGAGGCAAGGTGGAGCTGAGGACGAGGTCGAGCTCGCCTGGAGGTTGAGGCCGAACTCATGAGGCCGAGGTCGAGCTGAGGCCGATGTCGAGCTCATGACGCCGAGGCCGAGCTGAGGCCTGAGGTCGAGCCCACCTGGACGTCGAGGTCAAGCTCATGAGGCCGAGGCCGAGCTCCTGAGGCCAAGGTCAAGCTGAGGACGAGGTCGAGCTCGCCTGGAGGTCGAGCGTGCTTGGGGGTCGAGCTCGCTTGGAGGTCGAGCGTGCTTGGGGGTCGAGCTCGCTTGGAGGTCGAGCCTACCTGGGGGTCAAGCTCATCTGGAGGTTGATCCTGCCTGGAGGTCGAGCTCGACTTGTCTTAATCCCGGGTTCTGCTCTTTGGGCCGGTGTCGCCATGCACCCTTGGTTGAGTTGGGCCTTGATGTTTTTTTAATGGGGAAAAATCCCACACAACAAAGTGGATGTCTGTCTTCAGTGAGGATAAAGCAGATGCTTTTACTTACTAGCACAATATTCAGGTTCGACTTCTATTTAGGAAAGTTCTCACCGGTGAGGACGTCTTTCGACAGCAGGGCAATAATAGGGTTTGACATGATTACTGAATAAATAAAAGAACTTTTATTAGCATCATGAAAAGAAACAACTATCTAGATGTTTTAGGAGATATGCAAACAAGTACGGGATAAAATACTAATCTTAAAAGAACCTAGTTTTTATGTTCCTTGGTAATTCAACCAATAGTCACTGCCTGCCTACCTATCAAGGACATAGCAGGTGGCACCTAGCCAAAACTGAAAACCATTTCAGATTAATGAGTAATTATTGTCCATGTACTTTCATATTTATGTTCACTAACTACCATTTTTATAGGAATCATGGCCACATGAAACAATTAAAATTCCTATACATGAGTAGACCCAATATTTCTGCCAGATGAAGGTTTAACCCGAACAAGCTAACGTTAGGCTTAGCCAGGAACGAAATACACCTTCTTCTGTCTATCGTTAGAGACCCAACCTTTGTATTGGAATCAGAAAAGCCCTTTCATTTGGAAAGTCAGATATAGCATTCACGAAGAAGAGTTGCTGCATGAGGGGATCTTTCATTCTCACGGTGTTGGTATCACTGTTAGAGGCCTAGTTATTGACTCAAAATACTTTTAGTATTGTAATTTTCCTAGCATTAAACTTTAATCTACGTGATACACTTAGGTTTACTAATTCATATTAAAAACCCCAAGTAATTCTAAGTTGCCCTTACAATACAAGGCTTTGATATAGCTTAGTTATTAGATTTTCATGATAACTAGTCTTAATTAACGTAATAGCATCCCTTCACGGGAAAGCTTTCAGTACGGTAGGCGAGACACTAGGTCTTCTTAATAACCACCCCCCCCCCTCTTTTTTCCCTCTCCTCTTGTCTCTTATCGGGTTGGTGACAAAGCTCTCCGATCCTTTCAACTTATTCATTATAAAACTATCCTAATTCAATTAGATTTTTTAAACGAATAAAGTCCATGATAAGCAAGAAACCCACCAAACAAGTTCTAAGTTATAGCAAAACAAGAATGACTAAGTATTTAAATAAGAAACCATACAAAACGCAGGCAATGTTTGTTTCGGTTTGCTCGTATCCTATTAGATTCTTAATAAATAAATAAAATAAGATGAGCTAAATACTATTGGCCCATGAATTCAGTTTGGGCCCATGTCAATCTCCAACTGAAAAATAAATCAATATAAAATTATTTATTTTTCTACGTTTTTAAATAAAATCATTAGAGCCCGGCCCATATGATAATTAAATAAAACACTTGAATTTAATTTTTTAAATAATGGGGATGTGGGCCCACTTGGCTTCCGAGCCAAGGCCCAGATGAATCCCACAAGCCCATACCAGCCACGGTAGAGCTGAGCTTGCAACAAAGAGCGCCGCCACAAAGGACAGCGTCGGGAGGACGAGCGCGTGAAGAGGATAGCAACCCTCAGAATGCCGGGCGGACAGGTTATCCGCCTGTTTCCATACACCGCCACTGCTGACGTGGCAAGGCGTCTCGTGGGCCGTCGGGGCTGCTCCAAGTTTCCGTCTTGTGCGTCGATACTCATGTGTCAAGGGCTTATGGTGGTGATCACGGTTTGTCATTCATTGGATTACAAAAATTAATAATTTTCCAGAAAAAATAAATTACATAAAACCTATACCCATTTAATTTATGGACTACAAATTAATCTAGAAAGCGAGAATCCATAATCTACGATCAAATTCGAAAAAAATTCGCATAATAAAAATTTAATCGAATGAAAAACATAATCAAATATAATTTCATTCAAACTACAATAATTTATAAGCATGAACAGATTAAACATTTAAACAAATCAACTAGCTCTGATACCACTTGTTGGGGATTAATCATGTTGGTATCGGTCACGAACAATCGCTCCGACACCAAATTGTTAGTGAAATACCCTTATTGGGAATACATATCCCTATAACCGTGCGACATATAAATAATTTCGCTATTTATCTAATTAATTATATGATTACATGAGTAGTAAACACTGGAGAGCAATTCAAGGAACCAATTTATAAGAGATGAAGGGAATATCATAACACTTAAGTTTGGGTTCAGCTACAGAAACTTCCAATCGAGTTCTTCAAGATCCAATTATGAGGTCCACTTACTTGATCTTAAAGCTTTTGTTTCCAGTCTCGAATCTTTGAGAACGAAGACTGGAGTCTCGTTGTTTGGATCTCCAATGAACAAGAGTAAAGTGTGGGCTCTCTCGTTATCTCACAACGACTACCGATTTAGGATTTCGGGTCGTGTCGTGTTTTTGGGATTCGAATCATGAATTCCTAGGGAGAGGGAGATAAAAAAATCGGTCACCACAGAGAGAGAGTGGTCGAATTTTTTCTCTTATTTTTCGTGTTCTCCATGACTCCTATTTATAGGTGGTAGGATGGAGATATTTTAAGAAGTCATTAGGGTTTATTCTCCTATATTCTTTCCTATTTTGTAATTAAGCATGAACCATTGAATTTTGACTACAAATCCTACTTTTTTCTCATCCATCTAATTAGAATCTAGGATATTACATATCCTTATTTTTCTCTTATATTTAAGGAATCTACATATTTGAGAATACTAAGGACAATGTCTTATTTCCTTATTTAATGGAGATAATATCTCAATCATTATTATTCTCCTAAATATTAGAAAATTATCCATGACAGAGAATAAATGACAATATCTTATTGAAGTGTTTAATGGAGAGAGAATATCATAAACATTATTCTACCTAGATATTAAGAAATTAATTATGAGAGACAATAAAGGACAATATCTTATTTCATTATTTAATGAAGAGAGAATATCCCCACCATTATTATTCTATCTCTTATTTATTTAATTACCTGATTTCTTTTCCATAAATCTAACAACTAATCAAAGAGAGAATATTTAGTTTTCGAATATTGGGTATTTAAATCCTATAGTTGGTGGCCAACATAGGTGTACTAGGCCCGAGAATTTTTAATTTTACAGTGTCCATGACGCCCAACTTAAAATTCAATTAAATAAATACTTTTCAAACAATAAATAATTAATTCCACAATATATATTTAAGTCGGCAAATAGAAAAATTTCCGAATGAATGTTGCTAAGACAATTTACAGCTGTGAGATTGTAAACAATAAATCTTATTACTACTTGAGAGTTCTTATTCCTCTTTATCAGAGCTGACTTGGGGACTATGGACCTTACAAAAGAAGCTCCTACAAATATGATTGAAAATATACGAAAGAGTCAGTTTTCTTATTTAATCGATTCGTCAATCTTGGTAACACTCCACGAAATAAGCCAAGACTGCACTCTTCTTATTACTAGAATTATATCTTACTCATCGTAAGAGTGTCCATTGATATAGTCAGTTCAAGAGCATAATCCTCCAGGTTCAACTCGTACCGAGAAAATGTCAATTATTCCGTTATGCATATCTTGATACATATGAGCCTCAAGCACCATTGATTCCCGAGCGAAAGATTCTTTCGTACTTACTTACTACGAAAGTGTGTATAATCAATCGGTTCTAGAATTAACCCTTGGGTTCTAGAACATTGATCTTCTTTCAGGAATGCTGGATTATGTATCTGTGAATCTCTTTCCGCTCAGATCATATCTCGAATTCTCAAGACATAAGTGTTCTGACATCTTCAAGTAGCCATTAACGAATAAGTCAAAGAACCGGGTAATACAACCTAGAAGTTCATGACCACTTCAGGATTTAGACTAAGTGTCATTGTGACCATCATAGCGACCCCGGTTAGTGGGTCGTAACGGTACTAAAACAACACATCAACAATCAAAGTCTTTCTATGTCGTATACTTACCAAAAATATAAAATGCTCACACCAAGTGATCAACCTTCACTTGAGTTCCACATATATGATTTTAGATACAACTATATAGGCATGTATCAATCATCGACCAAATTTTAGTTCACCTCGCGAACTTAGATGCCCAACATGAAATTCAGTTTAATATGGTGTGTATTTTAATCACAATAAGACACACACTATGTGTATTTTAATCACAATAGGAAGGTTGTATGCCAAGGTCATTGGAATTTTTTGAAGTTTATCGTGGTTGATTTTTTAATTCTTTTGGCCTCGTAGATAGACTTGGAAAATTGGTTTGATTTAAACCATTTCAAAAACTCATCAAAACTTGTGTCGCTCAACCTGTGTTTGACTTTAGGATTGTAAAATCTTGCTAAAATTGATTACTTAGTAAAATGATGACAACCTTCATAAAATGGTTTTTTCGCATCTTCTGTATATATTTTATAAGCCTGGCAGAATCGTTTTCTAAAAGATTTTCAGCAGCCTTAACCATTTCAATAGTATTAAAAGCATCATTATATTCCACAACATTTGGCTGGTGAATAACCTCTTCTTCAGTACTACTACTACGAACGATATTTTCACCTTACCATATTCGAAGATGATAAGTTTGGTCCATAGCATTACATGAAATTGTAAGAATGTATAGACACCATCTTCATATTCCTTGAACGTCTATCCGAATATAATCATGACTCATCAAATTTTGTGAAACATATGATATTTTAATCAATATAGATGAACTAATACTACCACCAAATAATAATGTATGTTGAATGACATACCAAGCGTTAAAGTACTTACTTTGTACTAGCATCAATAGCATGTTCTTCTCTATTAGGGAACTATCCAAAACAATAAAAGAGCTCGAGTTCCTTTTCATCGCTTCTAAGTCATCCACGGCCGGTTTGCCGAGCAGGACAGCTCACGTCACGGTCCTCGTCAGATTCTCCAATGACTCAGAGTCGTTATCATCAAAAGCATCGGAAGCGTCGGTCATCGTACATTCCTCTTCGTACCACAGATCGGACTTGTAGGGAGACCGTCGCAATATCACGTATGGAACATCACCTTATTACTTGGCTTACATCGACACCATGGTAGCTCGACCTGCCAGCAACGAAGACTTGTCATGCGGAGAAGCATTGCAAAATTCACCCGCCATAAGAGAAACACTGCCTCACACATTGACCGAGGGTACTCGCCCAGACCTCGTATGCCGGATGGATGGGTAACAACCGGTTCATGTAAAATAGACAAAGGGACGCCGAACAATGTGGACACGCAAGTTGAAAAAAAAACTACCAGACCTGGTCATATCGGTTGAAAGAAGACCGGCCAAGAGGACCCCGATCGGCCCGGACACGCCAACCCGACGAACAGTAGCCGGTCCAAACACGCCGGCTGGGTAGACAACGGACTAACTAGACGCGTCGATCAAAATGACCCCAGTCGGTCCAAACACATTGGCTTGGCAGAGACTAGCCGACCCGAGGGGGCCTCGTCCAACCCAGGCACACTAACCGAGAGACTAGCCGACCCGAGGGGGCCTCGACATCATTGTCGAGCCACCTGTCAACGTACCAGAGCTCCAAAATTGAAGGAGGATGGATATTTGTCATGGCTGAAGGAGGAATTGAAGGATAACTCAAAATACTCTCCGAATGAGAGATGTTGTCGCACGAAAATGAACAACGATTTAAAGCTTCAGGCGGTTCGAACTAAGGCTAGACCAAGTGGCCGTACCCGAGCCAAGTATGTGAGCTCAAAAGTCTCGAGTTATGGTTCCTTTAGTTGGAGGCATTCTCTGACAAGAGAAGGGGTGAATTGAGGGTGTGACTACACTTCTTATGAGCTGCCTACGTACTTGAGTACAGCAGGATAAAGTCATAACATTGTTCAATACGTATGTGTACACTATTTGAGGTGCAAAGCCTGAAGGGTGTGCTCGACAGAGGAGGTGGCGTACGGAAGAGTCCCCGGTGACATCTAAAGACTCTAGAATCGAGTGACCTGAGAGAGAATGTGTGTTATCTCTTGGAGATGAAGGAGATTCACATTAGAGAATTCTAGGCACAGCCGTTTACATTAGAGATGAGTGAGATTCTCAGTGCTTAGGGCAAGCTTTGTTAAGATCTTTGTAATCTATGAAAATACGCCACATCCCGTTACGCTTCTTCACCATTACCACGTTGGCGACCGAGTTGGAGTACTTGGTTTCTCGGATGAAGTTTGCGGTGAGAAGTTTCTCAACTTCTTCGTTTATGGCTAGGTATCGTTATGGGTTGAACGTGTGTCTAGCTTGTACTTTTCAGTGATGATTTGGTCGTCATTCAACCGATACATTATGATCTTGGGGTCAATTCCAAGCACATCTGCATGAGTCCACGCGAATACATCCTTAAATTCTCAGAGGAAGGTAGCAAGTTGAGTTCTGATGATGACCGGGAGTTGGGCGCCAATCTTTACAACCTGATCAAGTTTGGATTCGTCTAGCATGACTGACGTGAAATTGTTAGAGGTTTCAATTTTAAGTCTCTCGATTTTGTCTCAAGGATCGAGTTCTCCGGACTTCCTTGTGTCCTTCGAGTCGCATGGATAATCATCTTCCAGTTCAAAGATGGTGGTAACCATTTTTCCGGCAAATTTGCAGTCGACTCCTTGGACGTAGCATATCTTGGCCTGAGATTGATCACGTGCCATGATGTCGATTCCCTCTTTAGTTGGGAACTTCACCAGTAGGTGGTATGCGGAGGTAATAGCCCTTAGTTTGTTTGGCGTGGGTTGCCCATGTTGGAATCGATCTAGGGTTTAAGAAAAAGATTAACGCTTCGTTAAGCGGCGGAATTTTAAAAATTTTCTTTTTAAGTAAAACTAGTTTTTACTAACCTAGACAAGAGCATATGCATGTAAATAAAAACTAATATGAGCTATTAAAGTTACTAACCTTTCTTGAAGCTTGAACCTTGTAGAAGCTTTTGGAAAGTTGCAACGCTCGTCTCCCCTCGCAGCACGTCTCTCTTCCTTTCCTCGGCACCTCGAGCAACCACGAAAGTTTCTATCACTAAATCACTCGAAAAGAAGGAATCAGTGAGTGGGCACTTTTAAACACTACGACTTAAGAACGAGTCTCGAAGTCGCAGAGCTAAACACTAGGTCGAGTGAGGACCTAGGTGCCAAGACAAGAAAAATCGAAAATATAAACTAGAGAGAGAGAGAGGAAGGGGCGGCCAAGTCTAGAGAGAGAAGCTCTCAATCTCTAAAACTTTGCATGAATGAAAAGTGAGGAATGAGGCTCCTATTTATAGGAGAGGTCTCACCTTCAATAAGGTAGTTTCCTCTTCTATAGAATATCACATATTCATGAGCAAAAATCCTTCATTTCCCATTCCTTGTTGGGCGCCCAAGGCAGCCTTCTAGAAGGCTAGGATTTGTTTCCTTTTTTGTTCCTTGGCTTGCCTATTACTCTCTTGGCCGATTCCCTTGTGCATCTAATATGCAAATTTGTTTCCTCTTTTTCTTTTGGCAAGTATCTAAATACATTTATGCACAAAATAATTTCCCTTTCTCTTTGGGTAGTGTTGGGCGCCTATGGCTTCTAGAAAAGGCTTCTAGAATTTTCTTCACTTGTTCATGACAACATAAGAAAAAGCCCATTTAGAATTTTCAATAAAATTCTTATGAAATGAAATTAATTCACAAGGCCCAATTAATAATATTATGGCCGAGTGACATTAAGTCATCAAATGAACTTGTCAAAATTTATTGACATCCATTTCATCCATATGTCTCAAAAGACAAAAATACCCTTTCGACAATTTTCGTTCTTGTTTTGACTTAGCTTCCAGTTTAACTATTCCTATCGATGTGATTCGTGACAGTGACCTCATGGACCCAAATGAACAAAGCTTTAGCTAAACACTTGGACTCAAAAGTTCACAAACCTTTTCCAAGTTTAGCTTAATGCCAACTGACTCCACTAAAGAGCTGACACTGAAAATCTCTCGGTTCAAATGAATTTATTTTCTACTCAAGAATTCGACCTAATTATGATGAGCGGATCCACTGAATATTATCTATGTTTACCCTTCATGAATGTCATCAGCTAGTCGGGATTTACTAAATTACCATTTTACCCTTCTAGCTGTTATTTCCTCAACTCCTTTGTCGCTTGTGAATAAGTTAGAAACAATGTATTGACGAGGAGCTAACAAGTCACATTGTTTCATCCAAAAGAGTCAAGACTCAATTTGGACACTGGCCAGTTCATTTATTCACACTCCAAGGAACAAAGCATGAGGTGACATACATTGCATTTCAGCAATCTTGTACATGAATTCCATATCTATGAGAACTTCACAAAGTTACTCATGACAGACTCACAACTTAGTACTTCACCAATAGGCCTTGTTCGGAATCACATAGTGAGTCCGAACTTTGACTTTCTCAAATGAGAATACTAAGGTGTGAAATGGCATGTCTCATTTCAGGATTAAGGTAAGCATGATGCAATTCATACATAGTGACTTCGAGACATAAGAGGTTAAATGGTTTGTTCTTATCTTGTCTCTAGAAGTGCACTGGTCAATTCAGTACCTTCGGAAGATACCTGGAAGAATTATAGAGTCCCCAACTCTCAATGCCTCATAACCAGACATCATAGATTCTTCTAACAATCATACTGAGGTCAATAGTCCTTTGACCCTAAGATTGCGAATATATCGTTTTAAGCAAACTACGAAGAGTTTGTTCATGCAAATCTACATTTGTCTCTTCGTAAGTTGTTAAGTTTGTTTATGGACTAAAAGACTAAGGTTTTATCATAAAGCTTCAAACAAAGAAAGAATGAATGAACGTTTCAACTTTATTAATGAATAAGCAATTACAAGCAAGAGTCTTCGTAAGACTATATGACATCAAATGTACATAAATAGACACTACTACTCTTCTTGTGGGCACCATTGACAACAAACTCCCACTTGACTCAAAGAAGATGTGAGTAGTCCTACATGCCTAATCCCTCTCGAAGTTGGTCGAAGACCATGTTCGCTAGGGCCTTGGTGAATGGATCTGCCAGAGATCTACTTCACCTCCACGTCTCCGCGTTGCGCGATCTCTCGAATCAAATGGTATTTCCTCTCAATATGCTTAGAGCGCTTATGGCTTCTAGGTTCCTTTGAGTTAGCGACGGCCCCACTATTATCACAATAAAGGGTCATGGGCTCGTCGACGTTTGGAACAACTTCCAAATACTTAAGGAATTTTCTAAGCCATACAGCCTCTTTGGATGCTTCACAAGCAGCCACATATTCTGCTTCCATTGTGGAGTCAGCAATGCAAGATTGCTTAATACTTCTCCACACAACAGCTCCACCATTAAGGATGAACACAGATCCCGAAGTGGATTTCCTGGAATCCTTATCCGCTTGAAAATCGGCGTCGGTATATCCCGTCATAGTCAGGTCAGTACCTTAGTATGTAAGCATCAAGTTCCTAGTTCTTCGAAGATACTTAAGAACATGCTTAACAGCAATCCAGTGCTCGGGTCCAGGGTTGGATTGGAAACGGCTAACTACGCCAACGGCGAAACATATATCAGGTCTAGTGCAAAGCATATCATACATGAGGCTTCCTACGGCAGAGGCGTAAGGAATTTTCCTCATGTCTTCAATATCTTGTGCAGTCTTGGGAGACTGGTCCTTAGAGAGTGAAACTCCATGCCTAAAGGGTGTTTGACCCTTCTTGGAGTCTTGCATCGAGAAGCGATCCATCACCTTATCAATATAAGATCCTTGAGAGAGCGACAGGGTCCAGTTTTTCCTATCTCGAAAGATTTGGATCCCCAGAATGTACGCGGCTTCTCCTAGATCCTTCATATCAAATTGCTTTGCTAGCCAGACCTTAACCTCAGATAACTTACCCACGTCATTACCAATGAGTAGTATATCATCGACATATAGTACCAGAAACACAACTTTGCCTTCGTGTATTAACTTGTAAACACAAGGCTCATCTATTGACTGTTCAAAGCCGAAGCTCTTTACAGTTTCATCGAATCTAATATTCCATGACCTAGATGCTTGCTTTAGTCCATAAATGGATTTAAGCAACTCACAAACCTTGGTCTCTTGACCTTTATCCACGAAACCGTCTGGTTGAGCCATGTAAATGCGCTCGTCAAGATTGCCATTCAGAAAGGCTGTCTTGACATCCATTTGCCAGATCTCATAGTCGAGAGCTGCAGCTATGGATAGGAGTATGCGGATGGATTTAAGCATCGCGACTGGCGAGAAGGTTTCTTCATAGTCAATCCCTTCTTGTTGGGTATAACCCTTCGCCACAAGTCGTGCTTTGAACGTCTCGACGTTCCCATCAGGACCCCTTTTCTTCTTGTATATCCACTTACACCCTACGGGTTTAATCCCTTCAGGAAGGTCTACAAGTTTCCAGACTTTGTTGACATACATCGAGTGCATCTCAACTTTCATGGCGTCAAGCCAAAGGTTTGATTCAGAACAAGCCATTGCTTGGCTATAGGAAACAGGATCATCCATGTCAGAGACGGCTACAAGAGAGTCTCCATAAGACATGTACCTGTCAGGCTTTTGAGTAGCCCTCCCACTACGTCGAAGTACTACTTGACGAGATTCTGATGAGTTAGGTTGTGTTTCAGTTGGGGTAAGAACAGTTCTTACAGATGAGGTAGAAGCTTCCTCACCCAACTTTTCTTCAAGCACAATTTTGCTTCTAGGTTTCGCATCCTTCATAAAGTCCTCCTCGAGGAAACGAGCATTCGTGCTAACGAAAGTCTTATCGTCCTCGGGACTATAGAAAGTAAAACCTTTGGTTTCCTTCGGATATCCTACAAACAGGCACAATTCTGACCTACTAGCCAACTTGCTAGTCTTTTGCCTTAGCACGTGTGCAGGGCAACCCCAAATTCGGATGCGGCCAAGATTCACTTTACGGCCAGTCCATCGTTCATAAGGAGTACCAGGAACCGTTTTGGACGGAACTTGGTTCAGAATATAAGCGGCTGTTTCGAGGGCATATCCCCAAAAGGAAAGCGGGAGTGATGAGTAACTCATCATTGATCTAACCATCTCCATAAGAGTTCGGTTTCTTCTCTCTGACACTCCGTTTTGTTGAGGTGTGCCAGGCGCGGTAAGCTGAGAAGCGATACCTTCTTCTTTAAGAAAGTCATCGAACTCTCCAGACATATACTCACCACCTCGATCAGATCGAAGGGTTTTGATCACTTTGCCAGTTTGCTTTTCCACTAAAGCCCTAAAGACCTTAAATACGTTAAAGGTCTCGGATTTGTGTTTAAGCAAATAGACAAACCCATATCTTGAGTAACCATCAGTGAAGGTAACGAAGTATTCGTATCCTCCACGTGCCTGTTGGTTGAGCGGACCACATACATCAGAATGTATTAGTTCCAGCAACTCAGTGGCTCTTCGACCCTTATCGGAGAAAGGTCGCTTAGTCATTTTTCCTTCTATACAGGATTCACAAGTAGGTAGTGAACCTATTGCAGAGGCTTGGAGTGGACCATCCCTCACAAGTCTCTTAATCCTATCTAGACTGATATGACCAAGTCTTAAGTGCCAGAGGTATGTTGATTTTGTTAGATCGGAGGATTCAGAAAGTTTGATCCTCTTTGGCTCCCTAATTAGATCGTTATCTATTTCGGTGTCTAAAAGAGAAGGTTGAGTGGGATAGATGTAAAAAAGAGCATTCTTCATACATGCATCAGTGACAAAAGAATTATCAGGAAACGAAATACGAATTCCATTCTTAATGAACTTTAAACAATAATCTTGCTCACGAAGACGAGCAACGGATATTAAGTTCTTCCCAAAGGTAGGAACAAAATAAACATTATTCAAGTTTAAAGTGCGGTCTTCAAAAGACAGCGTCACGGATCCCACAGCCTTTGCAGACACCAGGCTCCCATCACCCCATTTGAAACAGAACTCGCCTTCCTCTAAGCTTTTGGTTTTCTTGAAACCATTCAAGGAACAACAAATATGGTTAGTAGCAGCGGAGTCAAGAATCCACGTTGATACATTATCAGCTACTAAGCATGCTTCGGTAACTAGTACAATACTATGTTCCTTTGCTTTGAGATAGGCGGGACAGTTCTTTTTATCGGCCTTGTAAGGTCTCTTCACAGTTCCAGAGGCGGAGGCTTTTTGCTCAGTAGCATGTGCCTCTCCTTGATTCCTCTTTCTCTTAGTGAGACCTACAGCAGTGTGAAGTTCCTCCATAAGCTTGGTAACAGTGTACTCTAGCTTGTTAATGGAGTAGTTCATCTTGGAGGTATCAAGAGATGCGGGGAGAGTTTCTAAGATCATATCTATGATATTCTTCCCATCAATCTCAGATCCTAGGATTTCCATCTTATTTAGAAAACTAATGATCAGTATCATAAAGTCTCTAACAGGAGTCCTAGCCTTCATATGACAGTTCATAAACTGTCGGACTGCTTGTTGCCTTGCTTGACGCCTTTGCCCTCCAAACATCTCAAGGAGATTGTAGAGCATGTCAGCGGCAGTCTCGATGTTACGATGTTGCTCTTTCAGCATATTGTTCATAGATGCCAAGATACAGCACCTCACAATCTCATCGGATCGAAGCCAGGCCGCTAAGGCGTCATTGTCCTCTTGAGTTGAATCATCATTTGTCAGAGGAGGACACGGGGTGGTGAGTACCCATTTGTGCTTGTTAACGATAGGTATTATGTCGAGGTTACATTTCGAATCTACGTAGTTTTCGTTTTCGAGTTTGATCGAGGAAAGAAAGATTGAGAGATGTTTGAGAGACATATTGCCTATTGAAGTTGAAACAAGTTTATGATTAGTCTTTGGTTTAGGATTTAAGTTTCATTAAGACTTTTGTAAAACCCAAAGGTGTTATAAACCAAACGATAATTTACTCCCTCAAGAGAAGGCCGCAAAAAATCTCCATTTATAAGTAAATGACACATCATTAATGCTAAGCCAAGATGTCAATACATCTATTTTGACTAGCCACCTTGTAAATTGGTTTGATCACTCACATCCTTTCGCAGAGCCTTAAGGAAGGATACTAGGGATTGAGCCTAAGTGTGCAACCAACCACTTAGTCCAAAAGATCAGCTTTGAAAAACAATCCCCCAAGGGGAGGCCTTGCCATCATCGCATCACTCTCGGACGTAGCTCATTGAGCAATGATCGAAGCAATAACGCCTTGGAGTACTCACATTTAAGTGAGGGTCGCAAGAGCGGCTCTTAGTCCCACGTTATTGCATCTTTCACTAGTGTTGGGGATCGCGGGTTACAAACAACGAATATAACCCTCCCACTTAGTTTTTGGAGTTGGTTCATCGACTCTTATAAGTTCGGAAACAAATTTCCTAGTTAGAGAGCGACAGAGCGGACAACTAGAAGAGAATCCTAGATCGACATGTTCAGAGCAGTATTAGTGCATAAAGGCACAAGGGACATACTCGATCTTTTCCTATTTTCTATTTCGGGAAAGTGCGTGAGGGAAGTGTGAACTTCAACTCACTCGAACACTTGAAAGTTTGAGATTACACATCTTTTTATTTTTCGGCTTGTCTACAAGGAGACCTCCCACTCAAAATTTCAAGAGCATATAGATTTTGAACATATGTGATATAGATATAGTTTTGAAAACATTTTGAAAACTTATTTGATTTGGATGACAAAATATTTTCAAGTTTGAAAGTGAAAACGGTTTTTCAAAATTCAAACTAGTTTTGTAAAAAATCAATTTCAATTAAACTTTCAAAAATCAAAACATTTTAATCTTACACATCATATTTATAATCATATGAAAAACATTTTTGCTCAAGAAAGTTTTCTCATTAGAGTTCTATAACTCATGGTAGTGGGGTTTGAAAATCCGGATTTCTAAAAAAACTGGAGTTTCAGACAGCCGCGCACCTCGGAGTAAAATCGCCATATCTGGCGGCTCCGATGTCCTTTTCAGCCGAAACCGGTGGCATTGGACAGAGGACAGACAGAGCTTTAATTTGATTCAAGAATCATTAAATTTCGATTTCTGAGCAGAGAGTTATGCCGCTTTTAATGCGGGTTTACATTCCAGCTCGAAGAAAAAGAAATAAATTAA